>NW_027466109.1:3477500-3972500 GCF_046127955.1 Nelusetta ayraudi | reverse complement strand
GGCTGACATCATCAAATAAAACCTGCGAAAAGAGCTTCCCGCTAACGCTGAATTCATGCTACGTCTGACTTGGCCACGGGACATCGGCTCCGGGGTGTCTTGTCTTGCTGTCACTCTGAATTAAAATCAACAAAAAAAACCTGCATGCATGCATGGGCTGTAAAGAGTGGTGGGCGCTTTCTTTCTTGAAAGGGTCTTAAATCTATCAATCAATGATTAATATCAGAAAAAAACAGTATAGACCTCCAGAAAAATAACCTACTTAGCCCTCTGTTTACAGCCTCTTGTAAAAAAAAAAGTTGCTATGACTATTTGGAACGGGATAAAAACAATGTGATTGCAGGATGGCACGACCACCGGGCTTCGGCTCTTCCCAGACACCTTGGAGGTGTACCAGTGCCCTATGTGACATCATAAAGTGCTTCAACACACATTTTCTAAAAAGCAGAGAGAGCACTAAGGATTTTGCTCAACATGGGACCTTTAAGAGAATCTGAAATCAACATTTAATTACATCTGAATATGTAAAATGTTTTCAGTGTATCAGTACCCTTTGTGACATCACAAATAGCTGATTTACAAAACTTTTTGAAAAGTGGTGAATGCAAACTAAGTCAAGCATGTACTTTTCTCATTTCTGTAGAATTTACAGACATGCTACACCATTTTTTTTTTCTGCATAAAAAGGAACCATTTGGAGGATTCTCACTAATGAATTGTCCTATAAAATCTCTCTGCTCAACAAATGCGAATGCAGGCACCGACATCAAGCGCTTCACCTTGAGAAGGACTGTGCTCAACCTGCAACTCTCTAGAACACAAAAGAAAAACGATCCAAATTTTTGTGACACCTTCGTGTTCGTCCAGCTCCGGGGGAAGGTAGCAGTTAGCAAGCGTGGCTAATCCAGTAGCTGGCACAGGCCCAGGTCGTGGCCATGTGTTCCTGCAGAGAGCAACGGTCCCCCAGGAGCTGCTGTCAGCACAAAGTCAGGAAACAGTTATACTGTTCATATTTTTACAAGCTGCCTCTATGTGCAGCTAAAGTGAATCATAAGCTAATCACTGCCAGCTGCCGGCCCTTCTCCCGCCGCTCTCCAGCTCGCTATAGCCACTCAGGGCCGAGGAATGAGGGGAATCTTTCATATGCCACATTAATCTCTCTCCTGATATTCATCTTTAACTGACCATCGACACTGGGTGTTTTTCCCCCCTCCGGCCAGCCCACCCACTCCTGTTCCACTGAGCCTTTTGACCGTTGACCCGCTCATTCCGAGACCTGGAGGAGAACTTTGGGTGACGCTGTCGGAATAACTGGCAAAAGTTCCATGAAACGTTTATGCAAGAGTGAAAATATTAACGCAAAAAAAGAAAAAAAAATGCCTCTGAGCATTGTTGAAATTAGAGGAACGAGCCCGAGTGGCTGAGCGCTCGGTGTCAGAGGGAATTAATCAGACGCTTTCAAAGTGATGAGCTTGTAGGAGACCCCACTCTCTGCCCAGGACAGCGATTCTTGTGTAAGTACGACGGGGGAGCTGATGTCATTTGGGGAGTTACATTCATTTCAGCACCGACACTGATGCTCTCTCACTGTTGAAGCAAAGACAGGCTGCCCTGCTTTTTCCTTTCTTTTCTTTTTCTTTTTCTTTTTTGGCTCTTCACCCTGAGCCGCGACGCGACGGAGAGAAGATTCATGAGCCGTCCTGCTCCGCTCCTCATCCGTCTTCTTTCACCTGCATCTAACTGTCCCACCAGAGACTTGGGTTCAAGCCCTGCCCTCCGCTCACCCCCTCGCTCCCCACAAACACCCTCGACCTCCCCCCTCCTCTTCCTCCTCCTCCTCCACCCCGCTTCTGTAACCGACCATTAAGCCCCTCTGATGGATGACGGGGGATTCGCTGGCTCGGACCGGTGGGAACACTTCTGGTTCTGGTTAGCAAGCTAAAGCTGGGCTTGAGAGACAGACTATAGCATCCTGGATAAAGCTAAGCTAAAGCTAAGACATCCCCGAAGGCCCCAGTGTGAAGAGCACAGGGGATGGGATTCCTTTTTCTTTTGAGTTCAGGAAGGTGAGCTGCACTAAATTCAAAGATCCACCCTTAATCTTCGTCCATCTCCTCCGAATATTGACGCTAAATCATTCTAATATTCCCCGCGAGTTAACCGTTTGCGTTGACTGATTAATCGGAAAGAAAAGAGAGCGCCGCTGAGTGACTGGTTGGCCGCGAGCACCTACCCTCAAGTATGTTTTTGTTTGGGCTGCGAGGCCGAACCCTCCTTTTTTTTTTTTCCCGAACCACTGTAGAATGATAATAGCTGCGAGACAGAAGGTCCCCTTCAAGAGGTGGAAACGCTTAATGCCGACTCTGTCTCCGCCTCTCGCTCCTAATTCAATTAGCCCGCGTCAATCACCGGGCCCGAGGTATCGGAGCGCCTCGCACTAATATTTGCGGAGGGGCTCTAATATCACCGACGGCAGCCTCCGCAATTATATAACCACATGTGAGCGACGCAGTGAACGACAACATTTACCACCCATCCGTCTGTGAGCGCTGGGCCGCCGTGCTCGAAGAACAGCCATCTCTATGAGAGGGCTCCCACACACACACACACACACACACACACACACACACACACACACACACGTGCGGGAGGGAGGGAGGGAGGGGCTCGCGCGCGTTCGCACACACTTATTCATGCCACGCCAATCACTAAATGTATTTTTGCTGGCATATTTTAATATTAGCTGCAGCCGAAGTGACACTGGTGTTTGCAAAGTAAAAGGAGCCTAAATGGCCCATTTGAGCCAGAGTAAATACATTTAGCCATGAGGTCAGAGGCTGCCACACGAGAGGCGGGCGCGCTTGATAATTTTGTCAAAATGTTTAATGTCCCGCTAAACCGTTTGGGAAAAACAAGTGCGGCGCTCGTATTGACTTTGGCAGCCGGCTGTATACTCAGAGCTTTAAACATGTAAATCAAATGCTCCATCTTCTGGGCCCAATGTGAGTGGACGTTCATGGGCCTGCGGGGTCGCTCCCCCTTCACGCCGTGCGATGGGCAGATAAACGGGCCCATGGTGTTTGGGCTGTGTGTCCGTGTGCTTCTGACCGATTCCAACACCTAGATTCTTGGTTTTTGTTTTTTTATTTTTTGCTCCGATGTTTCACGGCCGATTGTCGTCATCGACGTCGCTCGGCCGCCCGCTCAGATGCTGGTCGTCGCCCAGCTGGCCACAGGAACCCGGCCCGACCCGAAGCTCACGTAAGCGTGAGCGCGTGCAAGCGTAACCGTGGCGACGCCACCGCCGTCCACCCTTTTTCACTTTCCATTGGGCTCCTCGCGCCGCTAATTGTGCGCGCTCGGGCGGCGAGACCGCGAGGTAATTCCAGAGGCTGCCGAGTCCTGGAACAGCACGGCGGCCTCCAGATGCTGGCTGACGCCTCCGCCTGTTTACATCACATCACATCCAGGCAGCTTTGCTTGTACTTTCCCCCCCCCCTCCCCTCTTTTCTTTTTTCCTTCGCTGCAACTGCTTGAGCTGGAAGTCTGCTGTTGCTCACGTCCCCAATCAAACCCAATCATGTGTGTTTCCTGGATTATTATTCTAGGTAAACTCCTCTCACACCCGTTCCCACACACAGAGCGCTGATGGGTAGCGTTGAAAAAAAGCCGATGTTCAGTCACAGGCCCTGTGCTCGTTGGAAAAAAAAAAGAAAAAAAAAGTGGATGTATACACAGTGGAGACAGCCAAAAGTGCAGAACCCGGAGTTGCAAAGAATCAGTGTTTACGTAAGAGGATCACCTTCGTTACACGGCGGTTTACGATGCCCGATCCCCGCCGCTCTTACTCAATGTTATCACACCGTAAAAGGCTGTTTTGCTTTTCTGCCTCCTCGGTTTTTTTCGGCACATTGTTGCGTACAGTACACACTGTGCCTGCCGAAGACACTCGGCCTTTGCAGCTGCCTCTCGGGGGAAATCACAGGCACTAATAGGAAACATGCTGTGCGCCTCACGTGCTCCAAACACACACACACACACACACACAAAATGAAGAAGAACACAGGCGCACAAAGAGAGTCGTCAATTTCTGCCTAAGTGTTCTTGAGCAACAGCAGCTCCGGGGTTTCAGACGCGCTGCTGGATTCCCTCGCAGCGTCCAGTGTCAGCGCGTCATTAATGTATTCTCATTACGTCCAATTGATTCCTTCGCAAAATGTGAAACAGCTCCGATCAGAAAGTCAGTCCGCCTCGCTGCCAAGGATGTAGCAACACTGACTCGCTGACCCTGAACTGTCTCCAGTTCTTAATGCTTTCTCTTTAAAAGAATCCCCCAGCCGTGCTTATTTTCAGAATTATCTGGCAGATGCATCATCTTCATAAAAAAAACAGATAAATCGCATCATCTCATGCATCTCGTTGTTGCTCCTACAGCCGCTCAACAAATCAAAAAGTGAACGCTGGCTCGTGCGCCGTGATGTTTCTGCTTCAAAAGGCCGAGTTTTATTTTATTTTTTGTTATGTTAGAACAAAAGAACCATCTTACACCATCAGCTATAAACCCCCGATTCAAAGGTGAATTGTGTCCAACCAAATTATTTGCTCATCGCACTGTCCTCTCAAGGAGAAACGGTGGTGGGTTTAGAGGGGCGGAACGATGATGCATTTTCTTCCCTGCGAGGGGTCGCACGGTCGACTCGTCTCCAGTGAAACAACCCAGCAGGCTGGTCAGCGGCGCTGCGAGGATTAGGCCGGAGCAACGTAAGAGGGTTGGATCAGGATGATAAACAGGCTGAGAGGAACTGAGACACAGCAGGTCAGAGTCAGCGAGAGGGACACGTGACCAGCATCGGTTCCTTCGTTTCATCTTCATCCAGTCTCATTTTTGTTTAAAATGTTGGCTTCCAAACCGCAGCGTCGCAGGTAAAGGGATATTGCACCCTTGTGCTGACAGAGGCTCTGGACAAACGCTCTAATCCATGTAACAGTTCTGGAGTTTCACAGCGGGAAGGAAAATTGCCCAGCTGTTGCCAGGTGCTCCAACATAATAAAACAACAGACTACCAAAAAAAGAAGAAAAAAAGAGCACAGTGCAATTTGTCCTGAGGCGACTTGTGACGTGTTAAAACATGATCACGACTTCAGTCCGGGAGGCTACAGTGGACATTCTGGCAGCAAAAACACGCGACCTTGACATTGAAAATTTGAGACAAATTGAACCTACATGACTTCACACAAGAAGTTGCATTACGTTTCTCTTAGGGTTTTTTTACATGTTGGAGTCCTGGGATGGAATTTCTTCCCTCCACGACACTCTGGTTACATTTATTTGGTTGGTCCAAATGACAAGTTAAAAAAAAAATCAATAAATAGGCCCTGATGTCCACTTTGCCTGAATTGGTCTAATTTTGAGTAAAAATAGGCATACAGTTGTGGCTGTGACTGCAGTAGCCAAGTGCAGTCACCCAAACATCCAAATATGGAGTCTTGCCATGAACCGTCTCCATGTTAACTGGATACAGCCAAGCGTTTTTCAGTCTCAGGTCAGCGCGACTCACCCGTCTCGAGAGCCGTCCATGGCGGCCAATGGGGACAGGTGGTGGGGGCTGCCCAGGTCCCGGTCCAGTCGGTGCTGCCGTGACGTGAGGTCGGCGGTGGAGGCTGCGGCGAGGTTCTGATTGGGCGACAGGAGATCCACCGAGGCGCTGTGATGGTGGCCGCTAGAGCCGGAGTACAGGCCTGACGAACAACACACCCGGTTAAGCGCACGGTCCAAACAAAAGCGTAAAAATCAGACAAAATGCAGTCACATTTCCCACAAACAGAAAGTCATTAGAAAGAACTGCATCAACACTAACACGAAGGTGAAGGATATAATCTGCTGTGCTACCTCATAAGTCAAAATCTATTATTTTCCTCCCTTCTTTACATTCTGTATAAATAAATGACATTTTTTGAGTCTGGAATGAAAATAAGATTTCAATAAGACTGAATATGATTTTTCACACTCAGTGGTTTGTTGCTGTAATCAGGTGGGGGGAAAAAATGTAAAAGTGTAAAAGTGAAGACCGACAGTAATTTCACGTTTTCACTTGTTTATACACAGTTTATGCTGCTTGTGTTTAGAAAAACAGGGGAAGAAGACAATTTGACATCTGCTTGCAAACTAACTGCCTCAAAAATGTTTCTGTTTCCATTAAACTTGGAAAGAACCAAGGAGCTGGCAAAGTTTTCACCTGCACCTAAATCACCCACAAAGCAGGAAAAACAATTTGGAGAAGACGTACAGAAAGAGATCAGGAGGTTGTTTTTTTCCTATCCCTAATTTCATCCTCTCGACTTCGGGGAAATCATTTTTCAACTTTTGCATTTGCTGCCGTTTGAAATTGCGTAAATCACACCGGAGAAACTGCACTTGAAAATCCCCAGTTCCATGTTAACTTCACACCATGTTGCAAGAGTGAGTGCCAGTGTGATGAGTTTTCCCTGCTCCAACGTGCTTGACCATCATTTTTCCCCGAAAAAAAAACGTCCCCACAGGTGCAAAGCTAGAGACTGGAGACAAGTCGGAGTGAAACCTACATGTTTAGGTAGGAAACGGAGACGTCTGGAAAAAGAGACACGAACTCTGGATTTTCTCGTCTTCTTCTTTGGCCTTTGGCCTTCGCTGTACGGCTAATGGCTAATTTCTATCCCAGCGTGGCCCGGAGCGATCGGCAGCGGCAAGGAGCAGACAGAACAGGAGGACGCGTAGAGGAAGCGGGGAAAAGGAATCGGCGCTCCTGGTTTTGCCATTTGCAAAAGCCAGCTGCTCCCAGGTGGAAGCGAGCCAAGGCCTTCACTTGACAGCAGTCTGAAATGGTTACAAGCTTGATTCATTACCCTCAAATCATCAATCACGGCCCTTAAATGTTTTCCCCTTTAGCCCCAACATCTGCTACCAGACCGGCAGAAAACAGTCGGTGACTTATAATGGCTGTGATTGCCTCAATTTCGCTGATACTTCCTCGCGCGGGGCGACGGAGGGGAGAAGAGGATGGCCGCTCCACCGCCAGGGAGATAATCTCGTGCGGTTGGCGTTCTAAAAAAAGGCTCTTCCTTGAGTCCGCGAGTGGAACATCTGTGCGTAGCGGCGAGGGGAGATAAAGGAGCGTACGGGGCGCTCGTAAAAACCTCCGGAACGACGAGCGGCTCCTTCCGCTTGTTAATTGAAGAACTTTCATAAAACAAGAGGAGCTTCGCAGTCCATCTGTAGCCGTGTTCGAAAAAACAAAACAAAAAATAAACGGATCCATAACAGGAGAAGCGGAGGTCTGACTAAAAGGCTGGACTCATTTTCTGCTTCGCCAGCGTTAACGATGGGAGTGAAATCTCACTCAAATGGACTTGGTCCCTGCCAACATCTTCAGCTTCGGATAACTCCTGGTGTCCCTGCATGCTTTGGCTCTGGAAGGATCCTCCGGGGCTTTAATGCATTACGAAAAAACACTTGGGGGAAGTGAGCAACATCAACTCCGAGGAGCCAAAGACTCAGCGGCCTGTGCCGACGCTCGCCGTCGCCGCGGGCTCGTTGGAGCTCGGGCAACAATAACACGGAGCGGCGGGACGCCTGGATGGCGAAGAAAGGCCAAAAACAAGGACAGATGTGCTCATAAAAGTGTGGGGGGGTTGCTCTTCTAACTTTAAGATTATTATAATTCATCCACCTCCCTCTCGTAAAGCCGTCCCGATGCTTTGCTGACATTTGGCGGTGCCGGCTCCCCCCCACCACAATCACCATTTAGGAGTTCCCGTATTGAAAAGCAGCGTGGGACAAACGTCGTTCGGTGACGCCGTCGTGATGCAACGTGTAGAAGCTTTTACGTGGTAAATGATGGTCGCGGTCGCTGGTCCTTCATGCCTGGCCAAAAGGCATAGTTCTTTAGCGACTGAGAGCCCAAAATTAGCATAATAAATTTACAGAACGTAGCACAAAAGAGCTGCTGATTGTTTTAGCAGCTGCTCTCGGAGCTCATGCTGATCTGATCTTCTGTCTTGGATCAAGAGCCCCACAAGTAATATTCTGGGGCGCAGTAGGACTTGATACTGTTAAAGCAGCTGGACCACAGCGCAAGCTACTCACAGTGTTACATGGCATTTTGTAAGACAAGAGGTATTGTTATCGTACATTGTTGAAAAAAACAAACAAATTTACTCCATTTTTATGGGGAAAATTCCATGCTGCTCTGCCTCTGGTTGCTCTGCTTTTCAGAGTGTGCAAGCAAAAAGACAGACCAGATCTTTGTGAAGTCACAAAGGGCAGTGATACCTCCCTCAGATTAAGGGGGGGAAAAAAAACTCGGTCAACTGTCTGGTCCAGGCTTCTTGTCTTTCCAAAGATGGGGAAAGTCCAACAAGATTTGCTTCTGCAAAAACACTTAACTGTAGATCTAATAGAAGTGGGATATTGAACATGCTACACTGGAGTCCAGGTATAGTCGCTTCTGTAGAAATGTGATTAACAGATTGTGACCTTCTCACATATTTAGCTAGAAAGAACTAAGCTTTCAAAACTAAAGAAAAAACAAAAAACATTTAAATCATTAAACTGCGAAATGCCAAAGAAATGTTGAGTTGGCTGTGAACTGGTTGGCCGCAGAAAAAAAACAGCCAGTGAGAAATTTTCACTTGTCTGTTCCAGTTAAGGAACATTAACCAGAACTTTTCCTGAGAAAAACATCTGATGACGGAATTTAACAGGATCTGCGTCACATCTACAGTACAACAGAGTCTGTGATGTAAATCTCTGTTCTTTGGAAAAGACCAATTGTCATCAGCGGGGTGGGGCGGATGGTGGGTTCCGAGCTGTGTGTGTGTGTGTGTGTGTGTGCGTGTGTGTGCGTGTGTGTGTGTGTGTGCGCGCGCACCTGTGAAGATGTCCTGGCTCAGTCCCGGAGAACGGCCGTCTTTGCCGTTGTAGAGATGCTCGGTGGGGGCGGAGCCCTGCAGGTGCTGCATGGACAGGCAGTCGCTCAGGACGTCCTGCTCCAAGTGGGGACACGGCCGCAGCTGTTTGGACAAGCAAGCACAGCAACGTTCACCAGAGCCGACAGTACGGTCGGCACCAGATTGCACAAGCCACGAAGGGAAAAAAAAAAAAAAGCAAAAACAAAAGGTTGAGTGTTTTATGTTCTCTATTTTTCTTCCCTCCCCATTTTTTTTTTTTTTTTTTTTGCAATAATGCGATTGTATCACTAATCTGAAACAGTAACGAAAAAACGGGAATGCGTTCGCTCTCAGTCTGGGGGGAAAAAACCAGCGGGAACATTGTAAACTCTGATACCCCAGTAATGTGTTGCCCTTGGACATGGCTGTACCAACTGGGAGCCGGTGCATTGTCGGCTCCGCGGCTCCCTCCGCCAACAGCGTCGGCCACAACTGAAGACACATTTTGGGCTGCCAGCTCCGTCACACGGCACGCTGGGAAGAGGATCTCAGACGGAGGAAGGAGAAAGAGCACATCTGCTCGGCCGAGCGTTCAAACAGTCGACCTCGGCTTCGGCAAGACGTCTCCGGAAGCTGCGACGTCGTCCGATACAAAGGAAGAGGTTTGCGAATGTGTGTGTGTGTGCGCGCATGTGTGTGCGTGACGACGAGGAAGATGCCAGGAGCATCTGCTTCAAATCCCCGGAACCCCGTTAAAGACGAGAAAATAACAGCGGAGAGGCGATGAGCCACAACAAATCGAGCGTTCGTCCATCAGAGGCTGATTGTAGTTTATCCTCCGCTGCTACAGGCCCTCATTGTTCACAACCAAACCAAACACACAAACACACACATCTGCGCGCCACGAAGTTTGACACGCTCCCTCGTTTCTCTAAACATCGATGGGGTTGCGCTGACTTCATTAAAAATGTATTCATTTTTATTTGGTTACAGTTGGCCCGTGGACGAAGACATTTAACTGTCGGTTGGATTTAATCGCATGGAGATTTAGCATCTTGGCCGCCAATGCCATAGTGTTTGTGCATAAAACTTGTACAGTGCGAGCCCGGAGGGGCGAGAGAGAGAGAGAGAGAGGGAGAGAGAGAGAGAAAAAAGATTCCATCCAAGAATCCAAATCCCAAAAATGGGAAGGTTGATCTAATTTAAATAAGTTATTGGCTGCTGCACATTTATGCAAATGAAGCTTTTGGTGCACTATGACAAGATTTGCTTTAGCTCCAATCCCATTAGATGCACACACACACACACACGCACACACATTCAGCAGTTGTGCAACCACAGAGGAATATCCACACATCCAGAGCTTAAACGTTCGGAGAATCCTCCAGTTTGAGGGGATCAACTAAACTTGGATGGGAGAGAAGTTTGACCTCGGGACCTCGGTAAAGGTAAAAGGTAAAGCTGATTTATTCTCATTATACACGATGCACGACAAAAGTGCAAGATCAGAATTGACGGCTGGTGCCTGACATTTTTTCCACGAAGACAAACTCTTTGGATTGACCTTTAACCTTATATAGCCGGTCCGAATATGACCTGTCCAATCAGCGTCCTCTGAGGGGAGGGAGGCGGAAGCAGTTGTTAATGTCTACAAAGACCAGGTTCTGAAGCCCTGACGAGCGCAGCACTGGGAAATGTTTCAACGAGCGGCTCAAAAAGGCTTCATTCTAATTAAAGTTGACGCTGGAGAAGGTTCATCTGAATCTGGCAGTGATTCGTGGCCCATCACGGAGCGGCGACGGTGCAAGTGTCACGGCTTTCAACAGCGGGAAGCTCAGCACTGTTACCAACTGGCTTTTATTAAAAAGATTAAAAAATCGAATTGGCCCCCGCCGACTGGGAATGACGACCTGTCCAATTAGTTTCGCACCCTTCTATCACCTTTCCCAGACGTTTTCAGGACCTCTTCCCCAGAATTCACATGTGAACTGAATCTGGATTGGTGAAAGATTCCATCTGGCGTGTCAGGCTTAGTCTGCCAGGCCTGGAGCGTCACAGACACAAAGGGGTGGGGGGGGAATGTGAGACGCTAACAGAAAAATGTTGGAAATAAAAGGCTCTTAATTCTTCATTTGCGGTCAGGAAAGGTGTAGCGGCTCCTCTGGTTGCCCTGGTGCGCTGAAGGACATCCAGCTGGTAGACTGGACCCTCGCACTCAACATCTATATAGCATCTAAGCTAGCTCAGCACAGACTTTCCTCCTTCCCTCTATGACGTTGCTGAATTTCGCACGTCACTAAAACTCAAATGACTGCAAATAAACCACCGCTGGTGGCTTTCACTCATTTAAAATGCATTAAAATCACGCTTATCCGACGATCGACATGCAAATCAAATTTGCGTCTTGAGACATCCTGTTTCAATTTTTTCCTCCCCGCTTTTTCGACCGATGCATATTTCTGAATTGGGGCGTGTAATGAGAAGAGTAGAAGCTCCTACGACGCCAAGAGGAGGAGAAAGAGAGAGAGAAAAAATAAAACTGGCAGCGGCGTCATGAGTCACTGCGAGTGAAGTACATCGATAAAGGAATGATGACAAGGCTTTTCTTTTTCTCCTCCATCATCCTTCAAACCTAATGAATCCGCTCATCTCTCTCCCCGTCACTCCTTCCAGCTACACATCCATCTTTAGTTATTCCGTGAAAATCTGTTCCACATTTTGATTTCTTCTTTTTTTTTTTTTTTGTCTGTGTGCGGCTGGACGGTCAGTGGAAAACGTTCTTCCGCATTACCGCAGCGACTAATCCGCGCCGCGCCGTGGCCGGCCAAACGCAGAGACGGCGGCTCTAATGGCGGACGGCGGTGCATCTTGTCGGACTCTTATCGCTGTCGTCGGGGCGCCGTCCTCACGGAGATCTCACACTCACGTGCCGGTGAATGCGTGCATGCTCCTGGGGAGTCTTTACGAGGAGCCCTGCAAGGCATTTATCACATGTAATTGAGGCTTTGTTTTCCTCACAGCGACACTCCTAACAGCTTTTTTTCCCTTTCTCTCTCGTCGCCCCCCCCCCACCCCCCCTCTCTCTCTCTCTGCACCGCTCCAAGAGTGGAGTAAGAGCATTTGTTTGACATTTGTCCATAACATCTGGCCACTGGGGTATTCCGCAGTTCAGCTTATTAACAACGCTACGAGCGCACATGTGTTTCCCCTTTACGACACCGAGCAAAAAGGAACACATCATCCTGCCTGTTACTATCCAGCCCCTTCCACAACAATGAGTCCTTTTTTCTGATCCAGTCGGGGAGAGAGCGGGCTCTTTTGGAGCATGGACACGGTGAAATGCAATAAAAAAAAACAAAAACAAAAAACAACAAAAAAAAAAGACCTGATCTATCGCATGGAAAACTGGTAATCCCACCACTGGGATGTGTGGATAATAGGAGCCGGAGGAGTTGGGCAAAGTGATCCGTTTGAAGACGAGAGCTGCTCCAGCCTGTTGACTCGAATGGTGGCGAAGTGAATCAGATCCGCGGGAGCCCCGGAGGAGGCCGTTGCCGTGGTTCGTACTTTGTGATGCACAACACAGCCATGTGGACTTGGAGTGTAACGTGGGGGAAATAGTGTTTTGACCTGCGTTTAATTAATTCTCGGACCCCATGAAGTAACAAACACAAAAAATTCAGAATAAACAATGTTTTAAACATTTCATTTATCAGAGTCTGATGTTGAAGTCCGCCTGAAATAGACACTGGCAGGCCTTTGAACTGCTGTGGCGCATGTGGTGCGTTTAATACTAAAATGTGAAAGAACCAAGCTGAAAACTAATATTCCCCGCAGTTAGCTATGTAGCTAGTTAGCTTGTTAGTATTGCTGAACTCTGAACAAACGGATGGATGCCAGAACGCTATATTAACTGAAATCTGCTTGGATGTAATGATGCACTTTGAAGTGACCTGTCGTTTAACCCAAAGAAAACTATATTGGATTTTGATTTAAAATTATAAAAAAAAAAGAGGCAGTTTTGTCAGTAGCTGACAGCGTTAGCGAGGGTCAAAATGGTTAATAACAATATAAAATGGCAAACTAATATCAAACTCTGAGAGGAAATGATGAAGACAGCACCAATGTAAATATTCTTAACGTATGATAATCTCTGATATTCACCCAGGAGCAAGTCAAAACCATGTAGAAATAAGCAACACAGAGAACAACACCTATGTTAAAAACGTTCTGGCTGTTCATTTCGGTCTGTCATTAACTTATAGTTAACACCTATTTGACGCTGCTGCTGAAATCAAGACATTTTCAAATTCACTTTTTCACAAGCACTTTAACCCCGTCTACCTCTCCCACCACCCCCACGTCTGTTTACCTTTCTGCGCACCTGTTGCTCTTTAGCCGAGTGGATCTTGACATGTTTGCGGAGGGAGCTGGGATCTGTGTAACGCTTGGTGCAGCCGGGGATCTGACAGGCGTACGGCTTCTGAGGGGGGGGGAGGATAAAAATACACACCGCTGGCTTCAGAGTGTGAAACACAAGGGACATCGCCTCGCTATCAGGAAGGACGGTGCATTTGAAAGGTGAAGGGTAGAAGGAAAAGTAAAGGTCCTACCTTTGAGGCTGAGAAGAAGAGAATTGAAGGAAGAAGAAGAAGAAGAAGAAGAAGAGGGAGAAAAGCAAGAAAACAGGAAAAAAAAAGAGAAAAGACATATTATGAAATGCTTCACTATTTAATTATATTCCTGCAGAGCATATTAAGGTTTTCAAAACCGGCGTCCTGTATCACTTTTCCGTGTATTAAAAAAGTATAAATCCAGGTTATTATTGTAAGGAGTTGACAGCCCTGGTCAGAAAATTACATGTGGGTAGAATAAAACTTTTTTGACAGATTGAAAAAAAAGAAAAAACCTCATACACACACACACACACACAAAATATGCCAAAAAAAAAAAAAGCCACATGTAGCGACGCCCTTCACATTACATTACAACAACAATTTATGTTTGCACCAAGCGAACGCAGCATTTAGGCCGATGAGGCCGAGGGATCTTTTCCCCTCCCGCTGTAAATCAGCCTTTCATCCCCAGAAATACACGTCGGCCGTTAAAGTGTAAGGCGATACGGGCCTTTATTAGCCGCGGCCCTGCACCTCGAGGCTCTCCGTAAACAAGCCATTGTTATTGCAGAGCGCCGGCGGTGCCACTCATCTCCCTCCTGTTTGTTTTGCCAAGCGACGCGGCCGCACCGGCGCAGGAGTCTCAGTTTTAAAGCGCAACTTCTGTGCAGAATAAATATCATTAAAGTTTTTTTGATTTTTTTGCAAAAAAAAAAAAAAAAAATCAAAGATTTTTTTTTTTTTCCTCCAAAGTGTTTTTGGCAGGGTGGGCGGCCAGGCAGGCGCGCTGAGCTCTTTAGCGGTGGTGTTAACGCGCAGCCCATAAGCATCGAGGTCCCAGATTAGCTGTTTCCTTTTGTCCCAGCGTGGAAAAGTGCGGCTGGTGGAAGAAGAGTGGCAAGCGGCAGAATAACACAAGTCCGCATTCAGAAGCCGGAGCTTGTGAGTGATTGACGAGGACGTGCGGCGAGAGCCCCAGCGACACGGATGGCGTGGAGGGGAGAGATGTTACGGAAATGTGAACAGACTTCATCACTCAGAATTTTTCTTTCCATTTGCATTTTGCAGAAAGTGGAGAATCTGAGAGAGTTGACGGATTAAAAAAAACAAGAAACTTTACAATTTCTAAATAAATATTTTCTGTATTCACTATTAGTAGGTGACTCAGGGGAGGCAATAATCAGCTGAGTGCTTCGGGATGCGGTTCAGCAGCTTAATGGGACCTAATAAAATGGGGAACGCAAGGAGATGATGCATCTTGCAGAAGTAAAGGGCCAGGTTGGGATTTTAGGTGAACTGAAAAAAAAACAAAAAACTTTTTTTATTTTTTTATTTTTTTATAATAAAAATCGTTTTCATTTTCAGGAGACCTTGTTTACTCTCTGCGCGGACGGTGATAAAGTGAAGCAGCCACGCAGGGACGTGAGCGGCCCAGCTGACTCAACCTTTCTTTTTCCGACCCGACGGCCAGACAGACAAACAGGCCGAGCTCTGTCTCCGTCGCCAAGGCTGTCGTGGGCGGCGGGCTGCCACTCCTGCCTAATGAAACTGATCATTTAATAATCTGCCAGCGGCACTCGCTGAAATGAAAGCGTCAGGCACGGGTCGGGTCAGGCCGGGCCGCTGTGGAGGAGTGGAAATGAGCAGCGATGGGCCAGGCAGTGGCGCTTTAATGGGGCCGTAAAAGTGACGGAGGAGCGGAGGGAGGGAGGGACGGATGGACGGACGGACGGACGGACGGACGCCCACCCGCACGCACCGTGTCTCGCCCCTCACTCCTCCACCAATATTTGGATTTCTGCACTTAATCGCGGCTCGCGGCAGACGTAATTCCACGCGGCTGCTCGGCCAGCACGCTGACTCAGAGTGGCACTCAGACAGGTGAAACATTCATTCAGCCATTCAGCTGGAGACGGACGGTTGCTTGGCCGCTTGGTTTTTTCCTGACCGTGTCCAGGTGGGTGCGCTGGTGCTTGGCGCGGTCGCTGGAGTTGCTGAAAGCCTTCTGGCAGCCGGGGTGCTGGCACAGGTAGGGCTTCTCCCCCGTGTGGCTCCGCAGGTGGATCTTTAGGTTCTCCAGGCGGGAGAAGGCCTTGTTGCAGCCCTCAAACTGTGGAAGCAAGAAGAGAGAGGAAGAGGAGGACATGAGACGCTGTGTGTGCGGCACTAGAAAAAAAAAAAAAAAAATCCATAAAATAAACTATGCATTCATTTCAGGATTATAGGAAATTACAAGAAACATTCAAGTTCAAGTGGAGCTGTCCCATGGTCCCCCCTGACAAGACCACTCTTTACAGAGACACTTCGCCCGTTTGCTTCTCACCACTTTGCGGTTGTTGGACGCTCTCTAATCCGCAGAGCCCGTCTGGAGTTTCACGGGCTGGAAAGAAAGAATAACTCCTGACCCAGCGGACGACGACTGTGGCGGCCACAGACTCCAACAACAGACAGCAGGAAAAAACACAAACGTGTCTCCATGCAGCCTGCGCGCTTGTCACAATTTGGCTGGAAACAGCCACTCTGACATCTTATTTATTCATTTATTTATAGCCAAAAGAACCCATTCGAGCCTCGCTAGCTGCGCACACAAGATCAGCACAAACGCGAGGCAGCTAGCATCACCTCCTCTCCTCCAACATTTTCTTTTCTTTTTTTACTTCTACCTGTGCTGTTGTGTTTGAAAGAACTTCTGAAGCCGCCTCTCGCTGAAGTAGACACAGGCACCCAGAAAGTTCCAGGAGCTAGCATAGCGAGAGCATGGCTAACAGTTGTTGCTAAAAAACCTGTAATGGTTATTTTTTTAGAGCTTTTGTGCCACCAAAGCCTACAAGCCACATGGTGTTCAGGAGTGAATGGGTGACATGTCAATTTTGAGTGAACTGGTCCTTTAACCGTACATTCACAAGCTGAAGACGACACTCAGGACCTCAGGTTACACGATCAGAAGTGTTCTTTTGTCCGCAGCTCTTGGATTACGCGGCCAATCTGAGGGCTGCCGCTGAAACCCACTCGTGCACTTGAAAGACAGAAGTGCGCGTACGCGGGGTGCGTGTGCGTGCGTGCGTGCGTGTGTGTGTGTGTGTGCGCACTAAGCTGACCTGCAGGGGGAAACTGGAGTGTGCTGTACAGTAAGCGCTAATGGGCTGTAATGCATAGCCGCAGCTAAAGTGTTGTGTGTATAGCGCGGCGGACTGACAGGTGACAGCGGCCGTAAACAAACTGGTGTCGGCCTCACTCGATCCCCGCCACTCAGCCGACAGGCGCCACAGATTTGTTATCACGTGAATGATTCATGCGGCGTCTCGCGTGTCGGCAAAATGATGAGACCCCTTGCTGACGAAACATGGGGATAAAAAAAGACGGCGACGCGGCTCAGTACGGCTTCCAACAACCTTCATGCCAGGGAACAACTGAGAACAAACAAAATTCTTCTCCTCATAAGTTTAGACAAGCAGATGCAAAAAAGACTGGATGAGGGCGCTTGGAACCAATGTGCGCAAATATTTGCAGCTGACCAAAATTGTGCAAATTCCAAAATAAAAGGCCCAATTTATTATCGTTCTTGGTTATATCAAATGTGATTTTAAAGGAAAACAGCTGGAACTACCGGATCCAGTTACAGGAAAGAGTCTATTTACATTTACATTATTAGCTCAAGTTGTAAATATACGCGTTTGCCCCCCCCCCCCCCCCCCCCCCTCGAGGTGCTTTCGGTGCTGGTACCGTCAGGAGAAAACACAGATCTTTGGAATTTAAGGCTCACAACTATGTTTATTTTTAAATGCGTCTCGTCTTTGTACGGAAAGAAAAACACAGAAGGGTTGTTTTTAAATATAACAAAAAAAGTTCCAGTGAGTTAAAACTTTGGAGAAATTGCCACAGTGTAGAATGTAATTTTTTTCCCCCTCGTGCAGGTCCTGTAAATCTAAATGGATGCTCAACTCCACTCGACGCCCCCGCCGTGCTCTGATCTTTAGTGAAGGCTGCTGCTGACGGCAGGTCGGGTTACGGCGAAGGAGCGCGTCACACCATTCCTCTAATGGGCCTTCAGCTTCATCTGGGCTCAATAGTCGTCGCTGGTCTCCTTCATTCACTCAGCCAGCCTACCCGGCCTGGCCCTCCTATTCAACTGAGGCTCCATTTAATATGGGCGAAACCTAAGCCAGTCCCCAGTGAGCCGTGTTGGGTGACCGGCTTGGTCTCCGCGCCGTGTCCATCCATCGAGGCTTCGTCTGGCCAATTATGGCTCCACAATGGAGAATTCACAACAGAGCTGGAGGAAACCACAGGTCATCTACCTACTTCTGACCAATAAATCTGTAGTTATGTAGTTACAAGGATGATGAGAATCATTGTATGTGGCAAAATAAGGCGACAGGAGGCTGCCTGGTCGTGACATACGCTCACCGGCCACTTTATTAGGTACACCTTGTAAGCACTGGCTTCCTAGCATGGTGCCCACTGTCCTCTAGAACTTGGTTGCAACCAGCCATCATCTGACACTACTGTTGCCTTTCTGCGGCCTCCAGCCAGCCTGTCCATTCTGACCCCTGACCCCTGACATCAACAAAGCATTTTCCTCCACACAGCTGCTGCATTTTTTTTTTTCTCTTTTTGGCACCGTCCTCTGTAAACCCTGCAGATGGTTGCGATGTGGTGAGCAGCAGTTTTGTAAAAAGACCAACAGCTCGACCGCCATCAACAACCATGTTCACCACTTTCAGTGTCATTTCAATTCCCTGTATTCTCCATTCTGACGCTGGCTTTGAACTTCAGCGAGTCGTCTTCACCACGTCTTTGTGTCTACTAAGTGCAACGAGGTGCCGGGTGGCGGATTAGCTACTAGCGTAAATGAGCAGTCAAGCAATGTACCTAATAAAGTGGCCGGCGAGCACATATACATACTGTAGCAACATGACTGACACTGAGGCAGGCTGAGGCTGCAGCATGAGCGCGGGGTAAACCCCCCCCCCCCCGACCTTATCAACACACACGCACACACACACACACACACACACACACCGTTGAGCCGTGCAAAGCGTGGAAAAATATCTCCTGACCTCACGCTGGAAACACATTATTCTAAACTCTTGCCAATCAAACGGCCGGGATGGAAACGGGAGACACGGCGAGGGTGGGAAAGTTTAATAAAAGCCGTGGACGCTCCTCAGCGGCGGTCACGGCCAGACGCGGACCACGGCGGCTGTCGAAACATGGCGCCCAGGACTCGAGTGCGGAAAACAAACACGACTATTATTGACGTACCGAATGTGTGTATTTATGTAAAAGGGAATAATCACTCCGCCGCTGCTTTCTTTTCTGCAATACAAATTTGGGTCTGAATTAGAGCTCCGGGTTCGGTGAGGGGGAGCCGTGTTGATCATGTGGAGCGTGTTTTCACTCAAGGAGGTGGAGCAACAGTCGGAACGGCTGAGCGCGAGGAAGAAAAAGACCAGTAGGTACTGCGGCCTTCCGGGCCGGGAAAGTGTTGCTGCACTACTGGGCTTCACTACAGTTGGCTACTTGCCTTAATCGCCCTAACTGTGGTGTGCTTTATCACTGCTAAGCCCAAACAAAAACAAGGTTTTCTTGTATCGAGCTACTGTATTATGTTAAAAAAACTGGCTTGCGATAGATAGATAGATAGATAGATAGATAGATAGATAGATAGATCCATCCAGTAGCTTACATACACAGTTAGGGTAAGGAGGAATAGAGATCATGTGGATGTTTTGGCCTGAATCTTTGATACATTGGCCATGGTGGAGAAGTGTGTACAGGATTTTGCTGGTAGTGCAAGTAATTAGTAGACAGAGCAATGCATAATGATGTAAAACAATACCTGTTAAAAATAAAAAGGAATATTATATACATATTATAAACATATAATATAGTTCCTTTGGATAATCGATCATGCCTTGCTGAATGAAGTAGAAGTCCAGGAAGGAAAGTTAAGCTCTGAAATCCAGAAGAAGAAAGACCAGAAAGACTCGTTTCCTGCTAGAATGACCTCATCTCAACATGTAACGATGCACTTGGCACACTTAATGACGCAAACATTGAAAACACGAGCGAGGCGACGGTGAGGTGAGCGACACGTCGGGGCGAAGTCCAGACGTTTTGCACCAGACTGATTTCTGCCTTTGATATTCTGCGTAAAAACAACTTAGGCGACGCTAATCACATTAATTGCTTTAAACATGTTTTGCTTCGCTCCGAGTGGTGGCAAGCGGCTGCCTCGCCGCGACCGTCGGCGTCTCACTCCCGCCGAGCCGCTCGGTAAACACGCAACACGCAGATTATGGAGGCGGATCGGCGGAAGGTGCTGCCGGCCTGAGGGCTTCATGGGAAATGACTGCTGACTGGCAGGGGGGAGGTGGGGCGGCCACAGTGTCGGGGGGCTAAATGGCGGCAGTGTGCGGCGGCGCTTCCTCATTAGCGGGCAGCGGGAGCCGCGGGAGATGGAAACAAGCCGGCTGTTATGGGCCGAGCGCGGCTGCTGACGTGCGGGACGGCAATCAGATTAGGAGGCCAAATCAACGGTGAAGGAATTGAAAAGGCTCGAGAGGACTCCTCTCTGGGAAAAAAAAGTGCTCTCTCGCCGCTGCAGAGCTGACTCTCTGGAATTTCTGAGGGCTCTCGCTGCAGTTTGCCAGACGCTCGCCGTTGCGTCGTCGCTGGATAGGTCTCACCGGACCCGGTCAGCGATCGTCAATCGGGCCTCTGATTAATGACGGCGAGATTGGATTCGGTCATTTGGCTGCTTAGCAGCGTGACATTCAACACTGCTGGTGATCACACGCAGGGCGCTTTGTTGAGAATATAAGAAGCTCCAACGAGTCCAACCAGCTGTGATTAGCTTGATGGAGCCAGACGACTTAACAGGCACAATCAAGGGCGTGATTTATATATTTATTTATTTATTTGGTGGGCAAAAGGAAAACTGCGTGATACTGTGAACTGTGTGTGTGCTTGTGTGATATGGACTCAGGCCTCAGGCTACAGTCGCACAGCAGCTTAATAAACCCTTTTTAGGCCTAAAAGGGGAACGATTTGCCAGTTTATCATTTATTTGTGTTGGCTAACAGGAAAAAAAAATTCAATCAGTTGTCTAATTAATTGTGTTGAATCAGGTGCAACAGAATTTCTTTTGCTATATTTCTTCATTGTGAAGATTTTACGCTTCCTTATATTTTTTTCTCTCCAAACTCGGCTCGTGACTACAGCAGCCAATCACGTCTGGGACACCAACTTCCTGTCCGAGAACAGGTCACGTTAATTATGTTAAAATATCAGGTTTTGAAGCAGCACCCGCGGGACGTGACGCGAGTGAACGATCAGAACAGCTGTCTTGTTTCTGCGCTTTGTCGAATCGAAGACGTATGATGGGAGCCTCTCTGGGCCCGGGTTCAGTTCTGCCAGTGCATCGCACAGGTCGGCCCCGCCGCGCTCCGTGCCGCCAGGAGGGCCATCAACACTTCAGGATGTGTTTCTGCGGGGCCGAGCGGCGGAGCGCTGGAGCTGCGGATGAGAGCAACATGTGCGTTTAATCTGGCCGCCTTTGCAAAATGCCCCGTGGCAACCGCAGCAAAGAGCCGAGCGACGTAAATGGATGAAATTATATCCATATGATTCGATGAGACGGCTAAAAGGGGAAAGGGCAGCTTTTCTCATGCGCTCCGTCGGGATGCAAAATTAAACGCAGCTTTTTTTCCTGCAGCACTGGAGTTACATAGTTTACATATATCATTTCCACCAGCGCAGCAGCAGCAGCAGCAGCAGCAGCAGCAGCAGTAGCAGACGAGGCCGGACTGCTGCTGCTGCTGCTGCTGCTGCTGCTGGCAGCAGCGGGAACCCAAATTGAATTCAAGTTGGGGTTTTTCACCCCTTCCCCCTCTCCCCCGTCTTGCAAATGAATTCACACATGCTCGCTTTGTTTTCCTCTTTTCCCACTCGGTTCCTCTCCGCACTTTGTCTAATTTATGGACGGAAAAGATTGGCGTGCGCGCAGCAGATGACTGCGAGCGGCGAGGAGTGCTGTCCAGATGCAGCAGCGAGCGAGAGAGCGAGCGGGCGAGCGAGAGATCAGCCGAGAAATTGGTGGGAGGAAGTAGTCATGTAAATGACCGGAGAAATTGTCCTCAACAGCCATTTTGCAGACGTGGCCCCGGATAGTTTGAGGGGCCGGATTAAAAAAGAACAAAAAAAACCTACAACATTGATGGCACAACAGGAAGCGTTCCTATGATGACTTAATGAGGCTGCTTGCGTAATAAGTCGGCCCAGCTGGGGTCCCCACAGCCCACCCGCCCCCCCACCCCCACCTCGCTGGCCGTTTGCATGAGATTGAGCAGGAAGTGATGCATCTGTCGGTGCATGGCGGCGGTGGCCGGCGAGGCATCATGGAAGCACTTAACCTGCCGTGTTTCTGAGGACCGACCCGGCGTTCAAATGTGTACCAGCTTTGCGGCCCTGAATCAGATTAAAGGGCTAAGATGTGATTTCCTCTTTCAGCGGGGCAGCCTGGGGTTCACTGGTTCACCAGGGCTGCGCAGAAGGAAAGGGGGAAAAAACAAAAACAGGGTCAAGTTCCTCAAGAGAGGAGCGACTGTCAGCAAAGGGGAGGACGGCCTCATCTCTCTCTCCCTCTCTCTCTTTCTCTCTCTCTCTATTTCCTCTCTTCCCACAATATATAACATTTTCCTTCTGGGCAACAGCTTAAGGTGTAAAGAATGCTTTTCTCTCAAGGACATAATTCACGATTGACCGTCCGAACGCGGCTCAGCTGCACCGCTTATTTTGTATTAAAAAAGAAAAAAATCTTAAAAAAAATAAAAATCTAATAATAGATCATATTTCTGCTCGTCCCTAAATCAATATGTGAAGGGAAAAGCGATTACAATTTTTTTAACGTGTCACATTGTTGGCTTGGTTCCGCAGCCCTAACAGAATTATTGTTCTCTTTGGCACTTGAGGGCTTAAAGACATTTTCTTCTAAGTGTTCCATGATGGCTGTATTCGAGCAGGCTGGAGTGTCTGCCGAGGATTTGGCTCCCAGTCGGTGACAGGAATGTTTCCTTTTTGGTTTTTTTTTTAAGTCCTCTTATTGCCGGATGGCAATGAAAGAAAAGGGGATTATGATCAAATGAATAATTTCCTGGGGTTAATTACGTGCATATTTTTTTGAAGACATTTTTTTTTTTCATTTGAACTGGAAGCATTTTCTGACAATGTAAGGCTGGTGTTCATAAAATCAGAAAAAAAAAGGCCAAAGCATTGATCAAAAAGAAAAGAAAGAAACAAAGAAAGTAACATGTTGATTTACTAGAAGCAGAAGAGCGAGAACAGATCCCAGATCATCGCCATCCTGCAGACGTCAGGTGACCGAAAAGCAGATGGTCCTCTTGATAATTCAGCAAAAAATATTTTCACTTCATTTAATCAGGCTAAAATTTTGGCAGGCTGTGCTATCATTAGCATCATCCGGTGTCTTGCTGGTGGTGAAACCAGGAGTGGGACGAAGCTTTGAAGGAAGCCGAAAACATATTTGCACAAGTTGTGCAAATACGAGCTATATGGAATTTGGAGCATTAACCGAATCCTGCAGTGACGGCTTGCTAAAAGAGAACCGAACGCTCGCATCGCTTGTCAATAGTGACCATTTATAGGCGGCTAATTAGAGCAGCGTACAAAGCCTCCATTGGCATTCGCACCAGAAATCGGAGTCATCGCTGCGAAAAAAAAAAAAAAGAAAAACAGAAAAAGAAAGCCGGACCGTGGGCCTGGAGCAACCAAAATCCTAAACATGATCCGTGTTCTGATCCGGCGCCTGCACTGATGTTACTGGCAGACGGCGCGGGGTCCCGTCTGAGGGCGTCCTCTGACAGCGAGGCTTCAATCTGTCCGCCGTCGTTCACTCTCACCTGCCTCGTCTCTCACTCTCGCTTTCCGCCTCTCTGTTACCCCTGGGCTGCCAGCGAGCCGCAGCCTCCGGCCGCCGAAAAGCGCAGCGTCGCCCCAGACTGCGATTTTTTTTACAGCTTCATTTTCGCACATCGATTTATGTTCGCGAGTTAGGGGTCCTTCTCCTTTTCGCCCCCATGGCGATTCTCTCCGCTCACTCTAGATGGAAAAGGCTCTAAATCTGCAATGAGGTTAATACCTCCTTTCACTTTTGAAAAGTGGCTGCTGTAATTTTCCCTCATATCCCAGGGTAAAAATGAACCAGACCATGAGGGAAAAAAAACAGAAAAGAAAACCCAAATATGTCACATTACTCATTCAAACTGCAACACGTCTCATGATTGCTGTTGGGTTTTTTTTTTTTTTTTTCCATCTATCGAAGCTTCCTGAAATGGAGAAATTGGCACCTTGTGAGTTTGGACAGTGCCACACGCCTGGAAAGACGCCGCAGCTCCTGAAATTATCCATCCAAGGCTTCAGAAACAACAAATCCACCGCTAAACCGCAGCATCAATCCAGGAGAGGAGGCACTAATGGCGAGGTGGCAGCATTTAGCCGTGTCTGTAAAGCGCATAAAGTTACGAGTTTGCTTTCAGATGGGCACGCGCGAGTTTGCTCCTCTTTGTGGCCGTCCAGTCACATTGCGCCGGATAATAGGGCGGCTTTTGTTTCTATTTTGCGTGACATGACGAGAGCGAAGCCGCAAAAAAAAGGGGGAAGAAAAAAAAAAAAAGAAAAGCCTTTTTACCCATATGGAAAAGTGCAGTTGAGTTGACGCAGCTGTTTAAAGGCTCGCGCCCGCTGTGGCATACAAGTGGGCACTGAACTCCTTCACTGGGAGCTGACAACAAATAAACAGTGCGCAAGTCGGCCGGAGCTGCCAAGTCAAACGCCAGCGGCGATGCAGCGTTCAGACAGAAAACATGCCAGCAAAACTAAACAATGGGTCACAACATGGCATTGCCGTCAGCAGCAGCAGCAGCAGCAGCAGCAGCAGCAGCAGCCCAAGGACGAGGCAGCAGGCGGCAGGCAGGGCAGCGGTGCTAAAAGAATGTGTTTATGCTACCCCTTGTCGAGGAGGGGGAGAAGGACCAAGAAGCATTCTGGGTAAAAAAAAAAAAAAAAAAAAAAGGAAGCAAAAAGCAGCTGCCTCAAGAAACGTGTTGCAACCGAGATGCGCAGACGTTCGTTAGCTGCTGAGCTCGGCCTCGTTTCTTCTCTCCGCAGGGCTCCAGAGAAACGGTCGACTGCAAAAGAAACAAAGTTCTCTTTTGCTTTTCTCAAGTTTCTGGACACGGGTCCATTGTGATGTCATAAAGGGAACTCCCGCTGATCCCCACCCGCAGTGACAGCAGCACCCCACCTCAACTCAGAATGCCACCTTGACTTTGTCCTTTTTCCAAACAGAGGACTGCAAACAGAGGGCTAAACATGCAGCTCGGGACAGCTTGAGTACTTGTTTTGAGGTTGTTTTTTTTTGGTAGATCGTAAACTGTGCAAACGCTGCTCCGCTGGAGTTCAGGGATGAAAAATAAAGATCAGAAAATGGGGAAAATCTGGAAGCTGTAAGGCCCGATCGCTCGCTGGCCTGCAGAAAAAAACACATGGACTTGACGAAGCGCACACCTGATTCCTGCATAATTACAGCGGGGCCGACAACCTGGCACGGATCCCGCCGTCTCCCGCTCCTCGCTGATATTCTGCAGCAAATGTTTTCACATCTCCCCCTCGAAATTTTTTTTTTCCCGTGTGTTTTTGCGTTTGGTCCGCGGAGCCCCGGCTGCAGTTTACCCGTCCGTCCGTTTCAAACTATAACGCGAAACACTGTCTCCTCCCCAGCCCAGAAAACGCACAGATCACAGCGTCTCCTCTAAATCATGTATGACTCGCCGGGCCTTCTATAATGCGTTCCAGCACACCGCTGACACTGGATGCTCCTGGATGCGGAGGGAAATGACAGCTGCTGCTCGCCGCCGCCGCCGCCGCCGCCGCCGCCGCCGCCGCCGCTCGCCACCGCACGATGCCAGGCTGTTATGGGAAGCTGGAGGAACGGGACGGGAGATGAGAGAAGGCGCACCGACTTGAAAGGGCCCGACTTCCACTGCAATCCTGGCCCCGAATAACCGAACCAATCTGCTTCTAAAGCCCTGCATAATCCTTTTTACATCAATGTTAAACTAATTCCAAATTCCGAACAGAGCGAATGTGAAACAGATGTTGCGCGGCGAGTGGGAGACTTCTTCTTCTTCTTCTTCTTCTTCTTCCTGGAGATCTCCGGGGTGTAAAACTCTACAGTGGGGAGTTTTTTTGTTTTGTTTTTTTTTGGGGGGGGGGGAGTTCTGGGGGGGGTAACTGACTCTGAGCTTCACTGTTCCAACCTCCTCACTGCCCAGCTCCACTCGGTCGCACAACCTGTGAAATGAAATGGAGAAACAAACAAACAAAAAAAAACAACCTACATCGCCTCCGTTCATCCTCACGTGTCCCAGAGGAAGTGAAGAACTGATTCTCTCGGGGTGGCGGCCCCGACTCACTGACTTATTATCAGTCATTACAGTGGACGCGGTTTCGCTGGAGGCTTCGTCGGGTTTGACGCGTGTGACACTCAACGCCATAATGTACGCCTCACTCGGCGCCTCGCCTCTTCCATCTGGATCTCTCCCTGACAGGCGGCGCGGGTTCGGATCCACAGCGTTTGGATCGCACACACACAACTGCGCTTGTGCGTGCGCGCTAAGCTAACACTTGAAGAATGCGATCGCAGCATACCAAGTCTCTTGTCACGCGCGGCGCCTTGTCGTAGGCGTCCTTGGCCCAAACTTTTCACTCTCTGACGCCTGATCGCTGAAGACAAACTGGCCGCCTGCCTCGTTTTCCTCGGAGGTTTGTCAAAAATGAAAGCCCGTCGCGCTGGCGGGCGGAACAGTGCGGCAGTGAACTCGACACCCTCAATGTAAACACGTCTTTCGCTGCATAATTTATCTATATTTCAACGTGTTTATTTTGCACAGTAGCAACCATCCGCCGCACATGTACAGTGCATTAGCGGGCCGGCCTGCTGCTTGTGGTTTGGGTCTGGCTGGCTGATTGGCTGGCTGATTGGCTGGCTGGCCGGCCGGCTGATTGGCTGGCTGGGTGGAGGGATACCGCGGCGCAGGCTTTGTGGCGTGGCCCTGAGACAGAAGCCGTTCCTAAAAAAAAAAGTGTCTAAAAGTCCTGCTTGTTTGCACACAAAATGCACAGGCACACAGTGTTAGCTGCATTAGCATCTGATCATTTGGTAAATAGACACACGGACGCTTGAGAAAATGAACACACACTAGGCGAACACCGGCGGGCGAGTGCAGCTGCAGAGGAGAGGAGGATTTGTCCAAATAAAAAAACTTAAAGGATGTGCGGGGAAGATTTAGGGGCATCTAGTGGCTGGAAATAATATTGCAAACAGCGCTAATGGCAATCTCTATTTCTGATATTGTACCAGCTGCGATTTCAGGATCAAATCATGAAACAGCAGAGCAGTTTCCTGCATTTGCAAATGAAGACACACAATCTTTTTCATATGAGTGACTTTTATCAATCATCTTTTTTTAATTGCAGCCAACATTTTAAGAACTAGGCCTTTAATCTCCAAGTGTCACTGTTTTAAAAAAAAAAACACCTAAAGGGGTTTTGATCTTTGCGTCTCCTTGGGTGAAAACAAGCTCCAGTCTCGTTTATTCGATGTATCGGTAAACCGATCCGGCTCAGCAGAGAGGTTAAACTGATTAGGAACACAATCATGCCATAATCTCTCCGCAATGTGTAAGCATCCCTGGGTCTTCAGGTTTCCTCGTATCAACCAGCGTGATAAAAAGTGGGAGGAAATGAGGCAAACTCAAAATAGGGCATTCCAGACAAATGCGATTAAAGAGGCGGATCGTGTGTAGCTGTTAGCCAATAGCGGCTGAGAGAAGTAGCCGTGCCCCGCTCGACCTACTGAGGAGTGTAATATTGAGGAGCGTTGTTCCTCAATATTTTGAAGAATAACGCTAATGCTTATACAGTGTTACACTAATATTGAGTGTTTTTCAAGACCACGGATTAGAATGCCAATGATAACTGTGCCGTCGTTTGCTGACGATGAGCTGCTATCCCAAAGAGAAAGTTTTCCCTGGAGGATTTGTTTTTTGTTTTCCTGGAGATTTTGTTGCCTCATAAATGCCACATTTGCAATGCAAAAATGTTTGTGTCTCCTTGTCACATATAATTATAGCACATCTTTTTAATGGGAAAATCACTTTATTCAACCCCAAGGGGAAATTACTTTTCGTTGCAACTCCTACTCTACAAACTCAACGATGAAAGTCTTTGTACTTTGCAGATATAGAGATCGAAGCTAGAACTGGATACTTGTTATGTGTTCCACTTGCAACATGCAGCCGCATCACTGAAACTCTTGACATCCGTGCAAGCACAGCTGAAATGAAGAAGCTGTTTAACAACAATACGTGGCCACGTTGTGTCCCTGCAGCATTGAATCGGAACAGTGCTGCGTTAAAATCCCAATGATTGATAGCCGGAGGAAAAAAAGGGGAGCGGGAGGAGGTGGTGGTGGTGGTGCTGGTGGAGGTGGGGACTTGGGGGGTGTTATTGGCGAGTCGGTGAGAGTCCTGGACCACATTACTGCGAAAAGATTGAACGAAAAACATTTTTTGAGGGTCTTTTTCTTGGACTGACAAGAAGTTGGCCCGGCCCACTCGACAAGAAAAAACAACCACGATCCATCAGGCCTTTGGTTCACATGCCAAAACATCCGTCCCTGCCAGCGGCTCCACCATGCCGACATGGCATGTGGGCGGCGTTGGGTTTTATCAGCGTGACAGGCGCAGGGAGAGACGGCCGCCGGGCTGCTGCGCTGGATTATTGTGATTTTTCTATTTTTTTCTCCACGAGAAATTAGGACCTTGTAGCTACCAGGCGATGACTGACAAAGTGAAACACGATTTAGTGGCTAGCGGAGCGACGGAGGGACCGTCAGATGGACCTCTCCGGGTGGACGGCTGCCAGGTCCCCGGCTGGGCCTGCTGTGGTCTGGGCTCCAGAGGCCGAGCTGGCGGACGGGACGGCGTCGCTTTCTGGTGGCGTTCGAGTTTCTCACTGACGTGCCGAATCGGTGACCTCTCTCAGCTGTTCAGCCCGATTACCATTAAAAAACTACCACTAGTGTGTGTGTGTGTGTGTGTGTGTGTGTGTGTGTGTGTGTGTGTGTGTGTGTGTGTGTGTGTGCTCGGAACCCTTTCTGAAGCTAATTTACTTTCCACGCTTGCCCGAGTCTCTCCGGTCAGTTTAAACGTCCGCAGATTTTTACCATTAAGCACAAAATGTGACTACAACTCGGGTTCTTCTTTTTTTTTTTTTTTTCAAACGTCTCGTTTAGCCAAGGCATTACATGCTACTTTAGAGTACGAGGAACGTTTATTTAGCTTCTGGAAAGATTTTTTTTTTTTTTTCCTACTTTTGCGGCCCCTACCTGAGCCTTTCTAATTGCAGACACACCGTGTGAGTTGAGAGTAAAAAAAAAAAAAAAAAAAAAAAAAAAAGTGCAACGGCTGCAGCCGCTCCAGACGAGCCGGAGTTGTCGGAGGCTCCCGACGCATTAATATCAACGTCACTCGCCGCCCGCACTCGGCGCTCGGGCGACTCCAGTTTCAGAAGGAAAAGTCGGGTCATGTGCTTAACCTCAGTTTTAATTAGCTAATGGAAGTCCCCGCTCGCTCTAATGCGCCCGAGCTGATTGCCCGCAAAAGACTCGGTTTTACGGCTGCCAAGAGTCCACATCCTCGAAATAACACGCAGGCCGAGTGATTTTCTCCACTGACCTAAAATAAAGACCAACGAGTGACACATAAAAAATATGTCCGCTGATTAGAAAAAAAATTGCTCTCTTACACTTTTCCCCCCCCACTGTGCCTGAACATCCAAGTTTCCTTCAGCAGGTTTTGGTATCTGTCTGGGCCTTTTTTCTTCTCCTGTGTCCCAGTCCCACTCAGTAGCTGCTGCTGGCTGCGTTTCAGCACTTTTTGAATGTGAGAAACTCTTTTTTTCCCACCTCTGGCTTTAACAGGAGTGACGTGGAAGATCTGGAATGTGGAAATGCAGCACGCCAGGCAACGTGTTGTCTGCTCAGGTGTTACTGCTGCATTATCTCCTAATGGGCTTTGTGCTTTACTGCAGAATACTTCTTCATCTTCTTCTTCATCTTCTTTTTCTGCTGCTGCTGCTGCTTTGGGCCGCTCTCTCTCACACCGGCCGGCTTCAGGCCAAACTTCAACACAAAGCCTTTTGCACTGTCACTGACTTTGATTTGTGACTTTCTCAAAATGCCCCGTCTCGCTAAATTTAAAGATCCGAGCAAACAAAAACTGCTGACTCGGGCTCCAAATATAACCTCCCTTTACATTTTTAAGCACGCTTTTTGTTTCCAGTAGCGGCAGCAGAAAAAAAAACAAAAAAAGAACTGCACCGCCGCCTGAAGTCACCCTGTCCTTTCCATCCAGGGAGCTTTGGTGGTTTAGGGAGGATATTTTCTGACCAGTCCCGTCTTCAGACTCTTTAAATTCTGCTGGCCCGGCCTCTGACGAAGCAGAGCAATATCAGGAGTCTGGGGACCATGTCGGGTGTGTGTGTGTGTGTGTGTGTGTGTGTGTGTGTGTGTGTGTGTGTGTGTGTGTGTGTGCTCTGGCTGGATATATTTTTAATATTTATGCAGACGCACGAGGGGAGAAAAAAAATGTAATAAACTAAAATAACAGGCGAATTAGGCATGAAACACAACAGGATATTGCGGCGAGATTATGTTGTTTCCTCTCTGCCGGTGTGTCCCTCAGCACAGGCCTTCCCCACTGAAGAGCCCTCGGCTCATTGTAATGGGTGAGGAGAGAGCAACGCGTTTTCCCAAATGGATGCAGAACCTTTTTTTCCCCCGATAAGAAAGTGACACGGCACCCAGATGAGGGACACCGGCGCGTCTGGGCTCCTCTCGTGGCGTTGTGACTCCAGGGAGCAGAGAGAATGGACGAGCGGTGGAGAGGAGAGAGACGGGAGTCGGCACTCGAGAGGGGTGGGGGGGTGGAATCTGTTGCTGGGAAGGACGGTGATCAGCTGCTTGTTTTTCCTTCTTTCTTGGTTCATTTGCTTGTAAAAAGAAAAAGTCTCATCTGTTTCCTCTCCACTAAAATCACTCGCATTCTTGAATACCTTTGTCTATTGCGCGGCTCTGACAAACACTGAAGGCATCGGAGCCCCAGGCCAAAAAACCCAGCCAGAAGAAAAAAGGAATAAAGCAACCTAAAGATTCAGGACTGCGAGTACGAATTCTCCTCGCGAGCTGTCCTGCATGCGCCCGGCAATTCTATGTGTATATATGTCTGCGCATGGCCAGAATACACGTGGGGAGCGTGTTTATTTTCCCTGGCCCTCCGAGTTTATCTGCCACATCAACATACATCAGGTCCCCGTTGATTAGACGTGTTGATTTAGGCCCGAAAAATGTCTCACGGTCGTGTTTATCCTGCAGGCGGCGGCGTTACTGTACACGGAATCAATACTTCCTATTGTGAGCGACGCCGCAAAACAATGCACCCATTTTTGTATTGCAGTGTGTGCGTGTGTGTGCGTGTGTGTGTGCGCGCCCCTGACGTCTGCAGACACAGTGCAGTTACGAGTCCACACTGAGCTGAGTTGTTCCAGCGCTCACATATGGCAAACATCCCCGATAACGCACATAAACAGACACACACCGGCTCGCGCACACACACACACACACACACGCAAACACACACACACACACCTTCACAGTGACACATTCATGCAAACACCTCTCGCCACACATTCACACGCCGAGCCTTCGCCCAAATATGACATCAGGGCCTCGGCTGGATGAAAGGACACACGCGCACAGACACACACAAGCAACACAAACGAATGTGAAACACATCTGAGTAATTGAAAGCCCAAGTGGAGACGTAGGAAAGCGGAAAATTGCTTCCAACTTTTTTTCTTTCTCTTCTCTCCAGGCTGAAGGAAGCGGCGGCGGCTCCAACTCTTCGGAGCGCCGTGTGCGATTTCCACAGGCGGGCCGATGAACGAAATGAAGTTTTGCTATTAACGGGGCCTCTTACCTCAGCTTATTTTACAAGCACAGCGTTATTAAGAAAAAATAAACATGAGTTGCGTTTTCTCCGCCAGGAAGAACGACTCTGAGACAAAACAGGTGCTTGTGGCAATATTGCACCCACTCCCCCCCCCCCACACTCCCTCCTCCTTCTGCCAATAATTGAAACTTGGACGTCTTCCTGCGCGAGAAGAGCTTTTTCGATTCTGACACAGGAGCCTTTTTTTTTTTTTTTTTTTTTTCTCTTTCGGAGCGGAGCTGCGAAGCGAGCGCAGGACGATCCGGGGTGTTTGGTTAGGACGGCGAGCCAAGCTCACTTTAATACTTGTGGGACGGCTCCGCGTTTAAAGCTCCCATTTAAAATGATCAAGTGTAGGCATTGTTTGGTTATGTTAACCATATGTGTTGGCTTTTCGGGGGGATCCCAATCCCCTCCGCGAGAAAACAGAGTGCCCGTGAAAATAAACACGGCTTTGGCCCCTACACAAATTGTGGACTAATTGTGTATTTTGACTGAATCATTCTTAGCGGGTTGGAGGGATTTTCTTTTTTTTTTTCTTCTTCTTCTTTTTCCGTCGGCTGGAGGGACGGCGGCGACTGGCAGCTTGACGTTGATTAGTGTGTTGACTTACGCAACTGGAGCCTTACCTGTAAAGAACAGCACCACCAAATATGTTTGGATGGACGGGGTAGTGCTGCTTTTACAGCGGCTCCGGTCTTTTTTAGAAACAATATTGTTGTTTTTTTTTTGTAACACATTTTGCTTAAAAAATGGAAAGTTCTCTTGACTAATCGGCAAGTGCAGACTTGGTTTTGGAAAAAATTGGAGGAATATCTCACCAAGGCGACACACACAATTTTATGCTTCAATTACGAAAGAAAAGGAACGGCGGTAATTAATCTAACGTTAATTAATTATGGTTTTCCCAAATAAGTTGCATGGAACGGTTGTAAACTACCAGATGCCATTGGATGCCAGTGTTGTTTGACACTTTTCTTTTGGTGTTTGACTTTGTGCGACTTTGTGTGACTCACCATGCACTTGTTGGGCTTCTCCCCCGAGTGGACCCTCATGTGGATGAGCAGCTTGTAGCGGGCGTTGAAGGGCTTGTAGCGCCGTATGCATCCCGCCCAGAAGCACGTGAAGTCTTCGCCCTTCCGCTGGTCGATGTGGACCTTCTCAATGTGCCTCACCAGCTCCTCCTGCTGCTCGTAGGCGGCGCTGCAGTCTATCCAGCGACACGCCTGCTTGTCAGACAGCGGCGCTCCTACACCTCCGCCGCCGCCTCCTCCTCCAGCGGCCGCTTCTTCTCGCTCGGTGGCGGTCTGAGCCCCCGGTGGGCTGCCGGCGGTCGCTTTGAGTCCCAGCGAGGAGTTTGGTGCCGTCTGCTGGCTTTGGTGGTGCAGCAGGCCGCCGTGGCTGGGCCCCGCGTACTGGTGCAGGTGGTAGGGCGGAGGCATGGTGGGCCGGGAGAGGTGCTGGTGGGGGGGACGGAGGCGCCCGCCGTGGCCGCCCACGTGGTGGTGGTGCTGGTGCTGGTGGTGGCCGTGGTAGTGGTGGTGGGGGTTGAAGAGCTCGTCCTCGCTGGGGGAGAAGTCATCCAGGGGCTCCTGCTTCAGGGCCCCTCCTCCGGCTCTTTGGCCCCCGTCCAGGAGGCCCCCGGCCTCGGGATTCGAATGCAGCATCCCCGACATCAGGCTGAGGAGCCCCAGACCCTCCGAGCCCCCCACGGCTGCTGCAGCCGCACCCCCACGTACCTGCAGCATGGAGCCCTGGTTCTCGCACAGCCCCGGGTTGGGCCCCTGCTCCAGCTCCACCGAGGACACCGACGAGGCGCAGGAGGATGAGGAGGAGGAGGAGGCGGAGGAGGAGGCGGACAGCAGACAGGTGGCGGGTGAGGACAGCTGGCAGCGCTCCTGCAGCAGCGCAGCCTGCTGGGGGCTGCGGCGAGGCGGGGGCCGCTCCCTGCAGGGGGCGGAGGGCGGCGAGGCGGACGAGCAGGACGAGGAGGAAGAGAAGCCGGCTGCGCTGCCGGGCGACGGCAGCTCGGTGCGGAAGCCGTTGACGCGGGCCACCATGGACATCTGGCAGGAGGCGGAGGAGGAGCGGATGATGGCGGTGATGTTGATCTCCTCGGTGGACGACGGGCTCGCCGTGGCGCTGGCCGCCGACTGCGAGGAGCGCCGCTTCAGACCGGCGGTGCCGCCGAGCAGCCGCGCTGAATGACGGGAGCCCGGCGGGGACAAAGCCGGCAGGGAGGAGTCTCCTTCATTACTATTAAACGGCTGCGCCGCGTCCCCTGACAGAGCGCCGCCCGCGCACGCCCCGCTCACGCTAGCGCTCTGCGGCGGCGCCGCCACCACGCCACCCATCTCGTGGCCGAGGCAGCAGTTCGGGAAGCCGCCCTGGGGCGCCGCCGGGAGCCTGCGGCCGGGGTTGGGGGTCTTGTAGCCCGCCGGGCTCTCCTGTTTGATGGAGTAAGGCAGAGAGGAGAGGGGCCCGCTGGTGGCGGCGCAGCCGGGGCCCGGTGAGGCCCCAGACAGGGACCTCTGGAAGGCGGAGGAGGATCTGTGAGCGGGGGGTGGGGGGGGGGCACAGACACAGGGAGGAACATGAGCGCTATTAGCTCGCAGGCTGTTGACAGACGGCGGCTGGTTGATCCTTCTCACCGAGCGGCAGCAGCACCGGCCAGGCTCAGTTCCACTCAAAGTCAACATTAAGACCCGCTGACCCCGAAATACAGACAGAGACAAAACCACACAACTACGTCCAGTCGTGTAATGAAGGGTTGTGACTCTCCAAAATTGTGTTTATGAATAAACGCAACAGGATCTCCTGCTAGTGAGGCGACATGAATGGGCATTTATGACGAAGAGTTGGGAGAGTTGGGAGTGGGGGAGGGGTTATTGGGGGGGGGGTCGCTACTGACATGGCTTTGATGGCACAAAGGGGTTAAAACCCAACCCAACATTGGGGGGATAAATAGGGGAGTCACCTGTTTTTGGTGGCATAATTGCGGCCTATGAGGGGTCGGCGTTTACAATACTGTGTATTATGGTGGGAATCTCTGCCCCGCTGAATGGGGAACCCGGCTCGGGTTTCTCCATGCGTCGCTGTGATCTCCGACATAATCATTCCTGTCAGTTGGCTCATTATGGATTTTGTCCAGAGCCCCTGAGTGATGTGAGAAGAGTTCTCTCTCTCTCTCACTCTCTCTCTCTCTCTCTTGTCCCGGCTGTCCCATGAAGGAATCGTCTTTGTCTCTCGCCCACCTGAGCACGCTCGGGGGAGGGAGGAGCCACGACGCTCGCGAGGACTCCGCAGGAGGAAGACATTGGGGCTGTTGTGGATAAAAAGTGGACTTGTCAACACAGAACGCGGCGTATCCTGTCGGGCTGCGGCGGGGAGACACTGAGAGGGGTGAAGAAACGCTGTTTGGGTTCAGGAGGCCGAAGTTAGACGGGGGAGAAAACGGGAGGCGAAAGGACAGAAAGCTGAATGTATTTTGTTTGACGTGACCAACAGGAGTCCACGTGTGTGCAACAGAAAAAAGACCATTACTGGAGAAAATAAATGCTGCTCTTTGGACCACATGGGGTTCATTTTATGGGCTCTCTGATTCACGGTAGCAAAGATAATGGAAAACACATTCACCGTATTGTCTACGAGCTAACCGTTAGCGACAGCCACTCACCGGGTGTCGTCTTGCAGCTGGAGGTCGGCCATGTGGACGCTCTGGGCGTAGATCCCCTCCAGGTGAGCCCCGACCAGCAGCGGCATGCTGGGATCGCAGCGCAGCAGGGCCTCGTCAGCGCCGGTCAGCTCGCCGTCCACCTCCTTGTCCAGGCAGAAGGCGCCGCTCGCTGGAGGAGAAGCAGCAGGGAGCAGGAAAGAGTAAGAGAGCAGAAATCATTCCGGCGCAGCAGAGCTGATGAATGCCCTCCAAATAATAACTGTTTTACGACGGGACGCAGGCCATCAACAACACGGCGGAGGGGGTTATGAAAATACTGGCCATCCCACAACACCATGTGATCACGCGGAGCTCTTTGGCAATAAACACAGGAACCATAAAAACTCTAATACTACAATTACTACTAGTACCAATAAGATACTACCACTGCCATTGACAACAACAATAACAATAGAAATACATTAAATATTTAAGAAAAAAAAAGAAATAAAAGAAAACTATGGCATATACTGTATGACTGGCACAAATGTTGTTAAATATCTTAAAAATGAACAAATTCTAACGGAGGAATTTGACTGATGCCGTGAGCTAATTTACACAAACGTAATTTAGACAAGTTAGTGACTACATTAAGTATTTTGAAACATCTGTATAGTTTGTAGGTACCATACATTTCTATAGATTTAACAAATAAAAGACCTGAAATTGAAAAGAAAATGAAATTGGATAAATTCTCAAACATAACTTAAAGTTACCAGTTGAGATGAATTTACATCCATCCATCCATTTTCAATACTTGCATCAGGGTTGCAGGCAAATACAATACAATAAACTATGATATTGTAAATCAATTCTTGTCTAATACTGTATTGTAATTTGAGGGTAGAATGTTCTCATAAGTAAGCATGTTTTTGCAATTCAGTCATGTTTGATCTTTAAAACCAAGAATAGGAGTGAGACAATGAAGAAGAAAAGAAGAAAAAAATAAAATTGAATATGGAGATATGTGAGTAATTGAAGTGATGGCCTCACTGTACTGGGAAATGTCAGTGAATGGTAAACCGATCCTCCCTCACTCATTCACTCGTGTCGGCGTCCCCTCCTCCAACTTCCCTAATTCAATTTCTCAAATTAAATTTTCTCCTCACAGTCTTATTGCCGCTCTTATCACACACTAACAGATATTTTTAATAAAGACATCCAAATATTTTCAGAGGAGTAAAAAAAAAAAGGTCTTGAATGAATGGAAAATACACAAGGTGGAAAAGATGAATTTGAGGTGAAAATGGAGGCAGATAAGGAAAAAAGGGCCGATGGGTGGAAGGGGGTGTTTTTTGTTTTGTTTTGTTTGTTTTTTGGAAAATATCTACGCAACAAGAGGAAACTGGAAATCAGTGACAATCCTCGGAACGTCTTCAGTCATTTCTCCTGCAGCTGATGCATGGTGAGCCCACTCCAAGTTCCCGCTGCTCTGAGAGGGAACTCAGAGCTAGCAGGCCGTTAGCGCCGCCGGGCAGCCGCACAGCCACACTGCTTTCACTCACAGCCGTAACACAGAAGGCGAGACGTCTTTCAGCGCCGGCCTGTTTTAAAGCGGTGCAAATCTGTTTACCTAAATCTTGGCCTTCTCCTCTCTCTCTCTCTCTCTCTTTTTTTTTGTTCCACTCTGTTTTTTTTTAATACATGTTGGCAGCGTTTACAGCCTGGTTTCTGTGTGAAAAGCCAGCTGGGATCAGCTTGAGGCGTCGAGTTGGAAGAAAGTCAAGCGGCACGTCCAGAGGTGATATCAGTCGCACTGCAGACGACCGACATCATGACAGATTTTTTTTTTACTCAGCTTCGACCCTCCGGAGTGCAGGAAGCACAATCAACCCAACAGGAACTCTTTCATCACAAAGAGCTGGACAGAAACAGGCAGATTGTTACGGAGGCACAGATCCACATGGAGTCATTAACGTGTCAAACTCTCACACACACACACACACACACACACACACACACACACACACACACACACACACACACACACACACACACACACACACACAGAGCCAAAGTTGTGGGTCAGCAATGTGTAAAGCTTGTTCTGTAGTTTCTTCTGGTCTTGATTGAATCAATTGGACTCATAATTAATGCATCCAATTAGTACAAGCAGCAGCTTTTATTAAAGTTTTGTTGAACATTCAGTTGTAAATTATAAATGATGCTCATCTTATTGGAGTTTCTCTGTTGACCCGTTTAAAGATTTTAGTTCTGAAAAAAATAGCAGTTTTGAAAAAAAAGATTTATAGGTCTAATTTGTCAGACATACACAAACAAGAGAGGTAATACATCTAATATACTGGACTGACAAAAATTATGTAGAAGTTATTTTCACAAATAACAAAAGTTACACAAAGAAACTGAGCAAAGTTGTGTTAAATTGTTTTAAAAGGATTTTTTCCCCCTACAATTTAATGTTAATTTAATTGTTTCTCTACCTTCTCTATTTTTCTAGTCTATTCAATTCTGTGTTTGCTTATTTAAAAGCCTTTTGTTTTTTAATAACATCTGACTTTCACACGTGTTTTTCATTACGCCTCGCCGTACACAGGCCTTCCTCCTGCATCACGTGTCCAACTCCACGAGGCTCTGAAAAACACCCAGCGTCACTCTGAGAGTTGCGTCACGCCGAGCGCGAGTCGAGTCGAATCCTGCCAGCGACCCACTGAGCGTGTGCAGGATGCTTGGATCGAGGTGTTAAACGAATTCTCGATGCGCCGTCCTGCGGGCTTTCCAGCTCGGCTGCAGCAGCGCAATCAGTCATGCAGCCTCCTGAACACACGGCAGGCTTGGCTCGGAACCCAGTTGTGTACTGGCTGGTGGTTGAACGTGTGGTGCCGCCGAGGTGACAGGGAATGGAGAGGAGGCACTGCGTGCTGATTTATGGTCTGTCTGCTCAGTCAGGCAGCTGCCACTTTGTCATGCTTTTCATTCCTTTGGCCCCAGATTTGAATTCCTAAATGTTGCGTACTGTGGGGGCGGGGGGTGGGGGGTGGGCGATGCAAAAGGCTACAGAAATAAATACAGAGTTGCAGATAACATGTTATCGTGGACGCGTGGGCGCTATCCTGCTGATTTCAAACTTGGTTAATTAATTGCACGTGTAAAAAAAAATCATAGAGGTAAGTATTTTTCTTTAGCTTGTTAACGTGGAAGTGCGGTTTTATTTGTATTTTTCTGTGTTTCAGATAACATTTTACTTTTGATTACAATAAAATAAAAACACTGAAAAGTTCCGAGTCTGCTGAAAGACACATAGATTTAAAATTGTGACCCAATTCCAAATCTTCTCAAGAGGAGTAACTTCACACAAATAATAATTATTATAGAAAGATCTTTGCAGCTCTGCAGCAAGGATTAGTTTTACCATCCACTTTGTGATATCACACACTGCTGATTTCCAGAACTGAGTGACTGAACCGACATCTTCTGAAAAAGTGGAGTAAGAAAAAGAAAGTAAGGGATGAACTCTTTTCTCCTGTTCAGACTAGAGACACTTACCCAGTCTTATAAAATGTTGTTTGAAATTCTGACCCCCAACGCAGGGACACTAATTTACAGTTTCTGTTTATACATGAATGATAATCTAAAAAAAAAAACAAACCAAGAGTTGAGGAGAACTGTGTTCATTTCCAGGGTGGGATGTTGCCCTGATGTTCACAGTTGTAAGCACTTAGTGCCATTATGGGCCGATGCAGCGGAGCCAAGGAAAGAAAGAAAGAAAGAAAGAAAGAAAGAAAGAAAGAAAGAAAGAATGAAGAAAAGAAAGAAAGAAGGAAAGAAAGAAAGAAAGAAAGAAAGAATGAAGGAAAGACGGAGACAGAAGGAGTCACGGTGCCAGAATCACCCGCAGCAAATGTTGTGTTTGTGTGTGCAGGGCTGTTGGTTCTTGTGCTGACTCACTCCCCATAGAGACCCACTGATGTCAGCGCTGCCAACTCAACACACCAGCACCAATAAAAAGCTCTTTGTCAGCCGCACGCTCCCTCCTCATTGACACACACACACACACACACACACACACACACACACACACACACACACACACACACACACACACACACACACACACACACACACACACACAAACAAACAAACAAACAAACAAACACACCAGACCAATACGATGTGACGTCTCGGGACTTTGCATCATCATGGAGCAGCATCTTCGGAGGTCACACGGGCACACGAGGGGAAGAGTCGGAGTGTAATCACTGCTGATGAACAGGGTCGGGTGGGGGGGGCATTTACGGACTTGTTTGAAAGGCAAACGAGGTTCCCGTCAGCCAAAACCAACCCCTTCCTCCTTCCCCCTCCCCTGCTGTGATGTCATTGTCCCGCTTCCGCCGTGGCTCCAGGATCAGGAATCCAGGAGGCAAAGTGCTCACAGGTCCTGATCCTGGAGCCGCTCGCTGATGAATGAATGAATGGAGGCGAAGAACCAACGAGGAGCAGGGACGCTGAGTGAAAGCAGGAGCGACAGGTCTGACGACTGCACGGCCACTCGCTCCTTCACTAATGACGCTGATTGATTGGCTCAGCACGCCTCATCTGCCGTCCAAGTTCTGTTGCTGTTGCTGCAACGCCAACTGGTGCTGGAGATCAGCTTTGGAAAAAAAAAAAAGGGGGGGGGGGGCGACTGGCCTGGGTGACTAACATCTGAGTCACCGAGCGGAGCAGACGCACGTCTAGGATCCAGCTCGGCTCTCCTCAGCACTCGTCAGGATGAGCACGCAGCCGAGGGATTGGCGTCCAAGAGAGACCGAAGACGGCGAAAGCGAATCAACCCGAGGAGGACAAAAAAAAAAAAGAAAGAAGAGAAAACAGAAAAAGGAAACAAAGGTGCTCTTTTCCACCCCGCATCTGAAGAGCAGATGTTCCTGCCGGCGTTATTAAGTGTAATTGGTGGTAATCTGTGGTGATTTTTTATTTCAGTGACACTTCATTTTCTATAATTCTCGCCCTCTCCCTTTCAAGTCGCATAAGCGGCCGCGTGTTAAGCGCCAGGGCGAGAGCGTGCGTGCTTGTGCCAGCGTTTAATGCCTTCGAGTGTCGGGCGAGACGTGCGGGTAGGGGGAGAAGAAGAAGGGTTGAGGGGGGGGGGGGGGGGGGAGCTCCGATGAAAAGCAGATGTGGGCCACTGCCGGATGGACGAGAGAGGGAGAGAGAGAGAGAGAGAGAGAGAGAGAGAGAGAGAGGGAGGACGCGCTCAGGATGGTGGAGGTGGAGTTTTTGACGCAAACAGCTGCACCTGAGGCACGACGAGCCGCCGCCACCGCAAGACGGATGCCTCTGGAAATGCACTCCGACACCTCGACTGGCCCCACTTTGGCACCATAAATCATAATACTCAACGCTTAAACACTTACCAAAGATCACCCTGTGCCCGCCCCTCCACATCCTCCTCACCCTCCTCCACCACCTCCCCGTCCTCCTCCTTCACTCCGTCCTTCAGCCTGAGACGAGTGTGTGACTTTTGTCAGACACGGCAAAAGTCTTCACATTCTGTGCCGAACTACTAAAGTGTGGTTCTGAAATGTACATAAGTGAAAAAGAAAAAATGAGTTGTTTTTTTTTTGTTGCCATTATTGAATCAATATATTTTTTGATATATTTCTTCCAATGCAAGACGTGCAAACTACAAACACTTGTGTGTGTACAAATCTAGGAAGTAAAAGTAAAAAATCTACTCAATACAGTAATGAAGCATTTGTGCTTTGTTACTTTCCACCTCTGGTGACAGCATACAGCGGGACTTTGCAGAAAGATGCTCCGCTCGTCTGCAGCATATGTTGAGCATTAGGCACCAAAGCCTTTCCCGGGCCCTCTCAATCTCATAACTCATGTCTATATCTGTGTCTGCGGCACAGGCCCGGAACTTATTTGTTTGCTTAGTAACGGACGTATGATTGAAAAACCCGAGGGCACGACTAAATGAAAAATAACATTGTCTGCAGCGAGAGGGCTCCTCTTAAAGCAGGTGCGGGCCGAGGAGAAGGAGAAAAACTATTAAGTTACAGCCGGAGCGGCGGCGATGTCGGTGTTTTCGCAGCCGGGGAGCCGCTGCGAGCAGACATGAGAACTTTCACGAGGATAAAATCAATTTGCTCGAGCCGATTTTCGACGAGGCGTCTTCTTTGTTTCTCATGGTCGCCGCAACCCGGCAGCGGCTCCAGAGACGCGGACGCGCTCTCGGCGCTGAGCTCACTTCAAACTCCACAAAGAGGGGAAAGACGTTGTAAAAAGGCATCAGTGTGACGAGTGAGAAACGACCAGGAACCAGGAGATCCTCGCGGGAAGCGTGCGGGTTCGTGAAGCTGCTGAGAGTGGCTGCAAATTTCAATGTCACGCTGACGGAGAGTCGAGCCTTCCTGAGAAAACACGAGGCCTCGCAGCATCGAATCAAATCAATCCACATTTTTCTATATTGCGCCATATCGTAACAAAGCCCTTCCTGGCCCAAGTCACATTCTTATAACAAACTGTTCCAACTGAGAGCAGCACTGATCTACCAGCAAGGAAAAACTCTGCTTTTTTAAAAGGCAGAAACCTCGAGTGGATCCTGACTCTTAAATTAGAAGGAAGACGGGGGTCGACCGCTGAAACCAGAGAAAAGCAGAGCATTCAGGTGTCGATGAGCGAGAAGAGAAGATCAGAAGCATAGAAAGAGAGAAAACAAACAGCGAGAACAATAGCGAGCAGCAGCAGTCCCAGTGGAACCCCAGGACAGAACAATAGGAGCAGCAGTACAGCAGTCCCAGTGGCAGGCTATAGATAGCAGACAGTGTCGACATTGTTTCTTATTTTGGGGACCATTCAGACGGTTGTGATGTGGTGAGAATCCCAGTAGATCAGCGGCAGCTTGTGAAACACTCAGACCAGCGGCCCGCCTGGCACCAGCAACCGTGTTCACCCGCGTTCACAGTCGCTTCAAATCTCCTTTCTTCCAAGTTCTGATGCAGGATTTCAGCTTCAGCATATCACCTTCACTGCATCTAAAGGCCTATATTCAGTTTTTGCCATGTGATTGGCTGATTAGCACTTGGTGCTCATAGGCCTTTGGATGTTCTTCCTCTCTCTCTCTCTCTCTCTCTCTCTCTCTCTCTCTCTCTCTCTCTCTCTCTCTCTCTCTCTCTCTCTCTCTCTCTCTCTCTCTCTCTCTCTCTCTCTCTCTCTCTCTCTCTCTCTCTCTCTCTCTCTCTCTCTCTCTCTCTCTCTCTCTCTCTGTCCCACCTGATTAAGCTAATTAAAGCTTTACACTTGTCACCACCTGGTGGTGGCAGCCCGTCACTGGCTAGCGTCCTCCACACTGTCCACCAGGACAGGTGATCAATCTACGGTGGTGAACTGTGATGTCACCAGATCTCTGCTAATATTACTCTTTACTTCACATGATATTACTGCTTAGTTTAATTTTTTATGTTTTACTGATTTCAGACACCACACATCTCCTTATGCTACTTCACATTAGAAGGCTAAAAAGGTTCAGCAGCTAATGCAGAGGACGTCAGCGGTAACGACAGAGCAGGTTTTGAAACAGTTTGCCATTTGTTTTGATTAATCTTCCCTCTCTTCATCACTGAAATATGCACCAGGTCAAAAAAAGTTTTCAGAGCTTGACGATTGATCCGCCCAGTTTTACACAATGCAAACCTTCCGTTTGGCAGTTGATGTATTAAAACGAGCCTGCGCAGTCTCACTCCTGCTACATTTTGTTATCCCAGACCTTCAGTGAGCTGCAACAGTGGGAAGATCAGGATAACCAGGAACCCAGATGACGATATCCCAGCAGAAAAATTCCTCGGCCGCAAAGTGAAGAAAGAGGCTTTGTTTGCACACTGACCTTTTGGAAGAAAATGCTTCACCATCCTGTCCCATGATTTGAAAAGGGGGTAAAAAAAAACTATTTGAACTATTTGACATTTCTGACTTAAACAAATTGCAGCTTCATCACGGCGCTCAAAAGCCACAGAAGGCCAGCAACAATTGCTGTCATAACAATCTTTTTTTCTCCTCCACCCCCCTAAAAAAAAAAAAATCTGTACACGTTTCCAAGATTAATCACAGATTATCGTTGCAAGGAAGCAACGCTGAGGCCAGACCGCATCCTACACTCTTGGCTGAGGGCGAGCCGGTGCACAGAAGGCATCAGTCAGTCGTGAGGGCAGAGCTGATGGACCGGCGGGCTGACAGGACGTGATGCACTCGGTTGGCAGTCTGGATTCATGACGGACAAGTTTATAGGTCTGGAGAGCAACACGGCCTCGCGGGCCGGGCCAACGGCGCCGAGACCTGGCGCTGGCTCAGGAGCTCTTCAAAGCCAGACAAGAGGCTGCTCTGTTTTTTTCAGGGTGGGGGGGGGGGGAGCTGCAGCAGCAGTAAATAGTGGTGCAGCAACATAGCCGGGGACTGACGTACCACACCCTCGGTCCAGAGGTGAGACCAGTAAAAGTTCAGAGTGGCAACTTATTTCCTGCTACAACCAAACCTAAACAAATAAGGCGACAGACCACTTGGAAACATCTTGAATTTGGGGATACTTAGTATGCTTATGAGTTATTTTGGGCTGGGAATGTGTCCCTGAAGTGTCTAGAGCTATATAAAAAAGTAAACAAATAAAAATACGTCAGGTTTTTGGTGCAGGAGCAGGAAAATGTGATCAAAATGTTTAAATTGTTAGTTGCCCTTGTTCAGACAAATAAGTTGGAATGTTAGGATGTTACCTGCTTGACAGTTTCAACTGGGACTCCAGGCGTCCTCAGACCAGCTGAGGACCAGCGGTCAAATGACGCGTCAGCGGCACGTCACATGACGCTTATATCAGTGAAGACAAAATTAACTTCTTTTTTTGGTTCAAATTGTTTTCTGATTAAATCAAAGTTTTAAAATCTGCGTTTTTCAGTTCAGTTACAAACAAGGGAGACAAACGGATATCAGTTTGCGTTAAGCTTAGCTAAATGTAACTTGGTGGTAATGCTAGCAGGGCAACATGCTAACATTAACAGTGATAACATATGCATTCAGCCAGAAAGTTGAATGGTTTTAAAAGTGTGCAAACATTTGTTTGGTTGAACGTTTGTTCCAGCCGATCGTCAACTTTTACTGGTAAGTTCTCACAAATTTTTCTCGAACTCCCAGCTGACACATTATTTCCTTTAAAGGAATCATGTTGAACCCATTTTCAGTGCTTCATGTTTGATCCGGCCTCACATGAGTAATTGTCCAAATAAAACTCAGAAATCAACGTGCTTAGCCCTCTGTTTACAGCCTCCCACAAAATTGCTTCCTTCCTGCTTAAACTTCCTGTTAAAAGTGATGATTACTTTTTTTTTTTTTGCTGTTGCACCTTCCATATGTTTGGAAGATGCGCACCACCACCCCTGGTGACATCACAGAGGGCCCGTAGCAGAACTTGCAAAGAAAGAAAGAAAGAAAGAAAGACAGAAAGAAAGAAAGAAAAGCAAACCTAAAGGATGACACTTTACATTTGTGAAATGAATTTTGTAAGTGAATTTTTAGGAGCACTTCCTCAGCATCAACACCAAAATGTTGATACAACACAAAACATTTGAGTGGCAAAACCTGATAACAAAATATTTCAAGCTGTGACTCCTGAGCCAAGCTTCTCCGTTTCCCCTGTGACCTGCCCGCTACAACACAAGAAATGGACACTGACAAAATTTGAAAAAAACTAAATAAACCAAAGCACTCCTCCAGCCGTCTTCACACAGCACCCAATATTTACAAGCAATTGCAAATCTGAGAGATTCCGATTGGACGCAGATGGCAGGAAATTCCTGGGAAATGACAGCGGCCGAGCACGAGGGCAGCTGCCGACGCGGCCAGACAGACACGCCGCGTCCCCACGCCAGCAGCACCTTCCTGGTCGCTGATTGCAGCCTGCAGCTTTTGCACAACTTGCGCAAAACAAGTGACCGATTCCCAGCAATTACCGTATCGTTGACAGTTTAGAGGCAACGACGGGAGGGAGATAAAATGAATAGTTGGGCAAACGTTTAGAGGGGGGGAAAAAAAAATTCCCCTGACGGTCGGTGGTCCGACCGAGAGGTTGGGTTTAGGTTGGTAATTAGATCACATCTGAATGAAGCAACATTCGAAAATGATTACTCTGTTACCTACACAGAGTGCACATAACCCCCTGTTATTCTCAGGAGGGATGCTAGTTGTTTAAAAAAAGGAGCAAACCAGATGTTTTGGAAACCAAGAGAGGAATCCGGTTTCACTTCCTACTTCTTTGTTGCCCTTCTCGGAGCAGGAGGAAGAACGGAGCGCTGCTCGGCGCGGAGGACGCGTTCAAAGCGCGCGCCGTAATCGATCCGCCCGTGCGAAGGTCCCGCAGCATCCACAGCGGGTATTAGCCCGAGAGGATTATTATGAAGGCTTAGCGCGGCCCGAGACCGGGACCCTCTGAAGAAAATTAGACTCTGAGAAGGCCGTAATTTGCTTTGACAGCGACGGCGCAGAAGGGAAGCTTTTATTTTTTGATTGAATTATCGGCGTTGTTTCATGTCAGCGGGCCCTGAAACTTCGTTTGAAAGCAGTGGGAAAGTGAGCCGATGCGAGCGGCCGCCGGAGAAATCTTTCCTCAAAAACACGAAGCAGAGCCGGCTGCGACAACATCACAGGAGTGACTGTCGCCGCCCGGTGATGTACAGCGAGGCAGATAACTATTACAACAAGGAAATAAAAGACATCGCTCAACGTGACTGTTTAGCGTGAAAAAACTCAAAGGAAAAGACATATTTCACGGCCGGGGATTATGCTGTTCCACGCCAAGGCGTTTTTGTGCAGATTTGCTCGGCGACGTCCGGGCTGAAAAATGACTGTAATCTGGCCCGAGTGGACAACTCGGCCCTGACTCGCAGTTATTAAACTTTTTTCACAGATGCATATGGAGCGTAAATAAGAAGAGCCCCACTGTGCAGGACCTGTGTTGAGTTTCAAAAACCGCACATGCCCAGGGAAGTCAGCAATACCTCGCTTTTTATTGTGTGGGGAGTCCTCGGTTTGGGTTCGGGTCCTCCTTTACAACTGCCACACACACACACACACACACACACACACACACACACACACACACACACACACACACACACACACACACACACACACACACACACACACACACACACACACACACACATCCTATGGATGGATGGAGGAGCAGGTAACCTGAGATGGACAGTCCAGCAGACGTCATATATCACTCATCAAACGGGGCTCTGTGTCCCTGCTGCAAGAAGGAGGAGGTGGAGGAGGAGGAGGAGAAGGAAGACAAGGAGGAAAAGAAGGAGGACGACGAGAAGGAGGAGGAGGTGGAGAAGGATGAGTTGAAAGAGGAGAAGAAGGACAAGGAGGAGGATGAATATGAGGAGGAGGAGAAGGAGAGGGAGAAGTTGGAGGCGGAGAAGGTGAAGGAGGAGGAGGAGAATGAGGTTGGACCCAGGAAGAGCCTGCTGTTCCAGTGGCGGCAGCTTTCCCTACAGGAACGAAGGCAACGTCAGGGTCTGTAAAAAACCCTAAACGGTGCCGACCGTCACCTATGGAAAAACGCGCTCGAATGCAGCGCGGGGGCGCTGGCAAGGTCAACACGCGGCTGTTGACACAGACAGCGAGCGGCTCTCCGCCGTGCAAGCGGACGGGGCCACCATCAAAGGGCTTTTACGAGCAAATATATTCTCGCCGCCGGAGCGTTTCACGTGCGCGCGGTGTTGACGGGGAGCTCCGTGTTTTCCCTCCTCTTGTTTTAACGGCCGTAACAAGATTCCTTTTACTGTGATTCCTGCTCGTCAGAGGCCGTGCAGCCGAGGAGGCTCAGCGGCGGCACCTTCGCAAGCTCAGGGAAGAGGGAAGTTGGGAGGTTTGATTTGGTGCTCCAGCAAGAGGGAGTTTTAATGTCAGCACCAAGGACTGGATTCTGCTGAGGCACGTTAACACTTTACAACCATCAGGTGATGATGCACACACAGAAAAATCTGCCAATGAGAAGATATCGGAATTCAGATAGTGCTCTAATCTACCACGTGTCTTAAAGCTCCAGTGTGCAAAACTTGGCTTGATTTATGATTTTTATAGTGGTAAAAGCTTAACATCCTGCCCATAAATGTATTCATACAAGTGTATATGTGCAGTACAATAAGAGTAATTTGGTGTTCCTACCCTGATAAAGGTTCTCATAAATATAAGAATATACATAGAGCTCTAAGGGTCTTGCTCCTAGTTAGCTTCCATCTTTCACTGCCAGTTTTCAAGGAAGCCCGTTTAAAGCCCTAAATATGAAACCTGCTTCATTTTTTTTGCGCAAAACAGGACATCAGCTGCCGACACTGATCACGACTGACACATTTGATCAGTTGAGAATGGCACTAGCGGAACCGCTGACAGGATCGTGCGGCCTCGTCCACGAACCAACAGTCCAAAGTGTGAACGCATCTTTAAAATCGTTCTTCGTGTGTCTTAGATCTTCCACGTCGCTTTGACTCGATATCCGCCAAGTGCTGCCAGTTTAAGGCAAGACAGCATTTTTACAGTTTGATTGCACATTTTCAGCTGACTCACAGCGAAGGAGTCGCGAGTCAGTGGATCACAGTCATCTGTTTCGATCCAATCCGGCCGCTGTAGCAGCACCTCCTGGCTCTCACCTCCTATCAGTCAGTCTGAAGGGCTGACGCTGCCCCATTGACTGTTCCACTAATTCGACCGCTCCCAACCATCATCGGCTAATTTAACAACTTACAGCAGAAAATCCTGCTGTACTTCCACCACCACCGCAGCGGCGGGCGGCAGCGGCAGGGAAGCTAAAGGCAGCAGATGGGAGCAGTTAGCCCGCGGGGCTCCCTTCCAGAAATGTAATTGCGATACGTGTTAAACGTTGTGAAAGGTTTTATTGTCCGACCCAAACCGTGATGTTTCCCTAAACATAACCCCGTGTTTATGTTGTGTAAACCTAATGACATTCTTGCGGCAGCCCGAACCCGACCGACTGTTTGTGTTGCCTGACATAGTCGATAATAATGTCAGAGGCTGGTCTGCCGACGTTCCTGTCAGGAGAGCCTTTAGCCGGCGAGTCGCTGCTACGCTGAAATTGTGATGCTTTAATGCAAACAGTTCCACACGAGGACACGAGGTCCCGCCTGGTTGCGTCTCAGTCCCAGTTGGATTTAATTGAATCAAAATGAGAGTCGACAGCCCTGGCCTGAAGCGTGTGTCGAGTCCTTCCGGCTCTTTAGCTCTTTTCTTTTCCGAACCGTTCAAAAACAATATCAACCATGAAAAAACTTCAGTTTCTCTCCTGACCTGCCTCCTGTTCCAGCATCGTCTCAAGGCTGTAAAACTGTTTGCTTTCCTTTCTTTTTTTCAATTAAATTTGAAAAACTTTGAAAGGTGAATTCCTGTTTCCTTGCACGTCATTTTTTTTTTTGCAAAGCCGCCTCAAAACAGAAAGCTGATGAGTGGGTGGCGGGGGCAGAGTGGGATTTGAATCAGGGCCGTTTTTTTTACATCGCGCCCCAACGTAAACACACAGGTTCTCCGTGCGAGTCTCTCTTTGTGCTGTGAAACGAGTGTTCTTTGGCACGGCGAGGCCTGAACTGCACTCTCCTCCCTGGGCTCCTTCATTTCTTCGGTGCTCTGGAGGCTTGTAGAAGACTCTTGACTCTGGCCCGCGCCGGCCGTATTTTCGTGTCAAATGACAGGCCAGACCCCCAATAAAAGGCAGGACTGCGTCGTAAAAGTGCATTTACATTTACGGCGAAAAAAAAGCTATTGAGGACATGTTGACGTTTGTTAAATTCTACTTCGAAGGGCCGACACGCTGGGTTTTTCTTTAACGACGGCCTTTTCGACCTTTGTAATAAGAAAAAAAAGCACTCCGCTATTTTTCATAAATTCAATTCATTTGGTTTATAGTCACTGTTTAAGTATTTTTTCCTTGTTGGCAGTGTTCTTTAAAAGAAACTGAACTAAATGTAAACTTGACAGCAGCTTCTGAGATCATCCTCATTTTTTTTTTTTTTTTTTCATTTCCAAAACACTGTGGCTGAGTGTGATTTCAAATGCCTGATGCATACTTGGAACCTTCTGATGTATTTTGAAGAAAGGTCCAGCTCTTGAGCCCAAGCGGTGGAGCGGTGATGCCGAATTTGAAACGTCAAAGCTGATACGTGTAAATTGTTTCCACGCACAAAGTCCGAGGCTGGAACGGGGCCCGCAGCGCCCTGCGTGCTGTGGGTCGGTTTCGGTTCTTCACCAGAGCAACAGTTTTGCACCGACGGCCTGCGAGACGCTGAAGGACTCGGCGGTGATGATGCGATCCGGTCAACTGGACACTGCGCTCAGTCATTAGAACCCAAACGCTCTCCTGGAAACACTGAATGTTTGTTTTAGGACGATGATTCGAAACAGAACTCTGTGCTGGCACCAAAAAAAGAGCCGTGTCATCACTCAAACCAGTTATCATACGCATCATTTTTTTTTTTTTTGCGCGTGCTTTCAAGTGAGTTGGGAGGAAACTCAAGGATGACGCAGCTGTGCAACCATCGATCAGCTAGAAAGCGAGAAACGCAACAAGAAAAAAAGGAAAAGGGGAAAAACTGTTGGCGTTCTGGCCGCTGCCTCAAAGGCTGTCAGAGCACAGGTCGCCCATTTGGCTGATTTATACTTGCAGCAAAGTATCAGAGCGGAGAAGATAAAGAAGATGTGCTCACTTGTACAACACTTCTTTGCTGCCAGTTTCTGAGCCATAATGCGAAAATGTTTTGACAAGGCGCGGGAACAGCAACGGTGCCGAACCTTCATCAAGTTCATCCCAGGGAACAAGCCGAATTCTTCGGGGTCCCATAATTTCACTCGCTTACGTCGTCATTTTTCACCTCCTGTGAAGCCAATTTGGATGGCTAATTCTAAAAAAAACAAAAACAAACAAACAAGAAAAAGAAACCTCACTAATCTCCAGAAAACAGCTTATTCAGCCTTCAGGTTTAGCTTAGAACTGATCCTTTGCTGCTACATGTTTATAAACAGGCAAAAAAAAACAATATAAACAACACTGGGCCTAGAGGTCAGTGACCTGGATAGCAGTGTACTCTGTGACATCACAAAGGGCAGACTACTGGGGCTGTGCTCTTTAGCACACACTTTCTTGAAAAGTGGAGACGGCAGAAAAGATGAAAAACTGACTTTTTTCCAACATGAGGGATTTCACTGACAGGCCAAAGAAACACAAAATGCATAAAATTTAAAATTCATTGCCGTCAGAATTTCTCAAATTTGTGTCTATATATCAAGAGAGAATTTATAGACATTTTTTTCATGTGGGGTTCTTGATTTGGAACTTACTAGTATAAAAAATTCTTAATCTTAAATTACAGTTCAAACCTGCTGGTTTTCTCAGAGCAGTGGAGGGCACGCCAGGCCGTGCACTACTGCACTTTGCAGCAGCAGCAGCAGCAGCAGCAGCAGCAGCAGCAGGTATTTGTTAGTCAATCAGCGCTCCTGAACGAAGCAGGAGCGGAGGTCTGCCGTCTCGCAGAGGGACGGCCATTGGAGACTCGCAGCATTTGTTTGAGATTAGCGGCCGTGTCCTGCTGTACTCAGCCCGGGTCAAGCAGAGTGCAGGGCTCGGACTCTCGGCCCCCTATCTCTCCCATCTCAGGCTCGCGCACACGGGATATCTGCTCAGCCACTTGGTACATGAGACCCGCTGAATAATGTGATTAAGGGTTCGGGGGAGGGGAGGGGTCGGTCAGAAGTTACCCCTGCAGGTACCAAGTTTGACAGACACTCACCGAGATCATGACCCACCAGCCAATCAGGCCATTACAGAGGGGAAAAAAACAAAAACAACCCCAAAACGAAATTGTGCGCTGTCATTCGATAGCAAAATATTCTCCACCGAGTATCTCAGGATTCTCAGTGTATATTTTTTTTGCATCGCTATAGTTGCACCATTACATAGGCACAAACAGAGGTGGCAAAGGTATTCTCAACTGTACTCAAGTAATATGAACTTAACTTGTGTAAAAAAAAAAATAAAAATACTCTAAGTACTGATTCAGCACCTGTAATCAAGTAAAGGTGAGAAAGTACAGGTTCTGAGATGTACTTAAGTACGGCAAATAGTACAAATGATTTTTTTAGTATTTAATGTAACAATACTTTTGATAAGATGAGGTACTCTAAAATAATCTCCCGATAAAATATGATCCATTTTATATTCAACAACACAACAGCGTAGTTCAAATAGCTCCACTTCAACCAATAGCAACTGTAGTCTAGTAAGTGAACTACTTTAAAAAGAATGTGTGTCTTTTAAACACAAAAAGCAACTTGCATGTTTTCCCAATCAAATTATAGATATTTCAAAAGTAAAACATGGTCAGAAAAATAAATACTCAAATAAAGTACAGAAATCTACTGAAGCAGAGTAACATAATATTTGTACTTCATTAACTTCCCATGTCTGGGTGCACGGCGTCGCTGCCGAACAAAAGGCACAACTCAACAGGTCGCGCGCTCTCGGCTCTCCCGTCGCCGGCCAAGCACTAAACGAAAACCAACTGTGCGGGAAACAATAAAATAATTTGTTGAGGGAGGAAGGGGCGCAGATAAATTCTGCGAAGCGTTTGTTTGCCAGCTGGCCCGGGACTGGGCTCCGCCGGGTCGAGCGCTCAGCACCTGGCCGTCACAGCGCCGACCCGACGCTGCTTAATTCATCTCAGCACTGACAGAGCACGGCTGCCGCGTCGCAGCTCGCACCAGCAGCCCAAGTGGCTGAGGAGGTGCCATGAATTTACGCCGTAAACAGAAAGTTGTTGTTGCGTAAAGTAAAGAACAGTTTCCCACTACAGGGGGTGGGAGTGTCGGGGGGGTTTGCTGGCAGCTGAGGCCCCCCTGTGGAGCAGGAGAGGTGCGTCTTGTCCTCGTGGGTCCAGGAATCTCAGTTTGAAGGTGAGAGAAGCTCCTCTGACGGCTTCTGGCTCAGCAGCAGAAAAAAAAAAAGTGAAGGGTACGAGAGTTTGGTGGATCAGTCCGCCAGAACGTCCACACACCACCGGTTCCTGTTAGATCCAAATGTTTCTCTTTCTCTTTTCTAAAAGCAGCCAGTCCAGAGCCAGCATCTTTAAAAGGAAAAAAAAAAAAAAAATCAAGCCTGAAACTGGCCAACAGGTGGCGATCTGAAGCAAACATTTCATCAACCGGTTAAAAGGGCCACTTTATACCCATTGACATATCTTTATCTTTATTCATCCTGGACTCAAGTGGAAGAGTCCCGCATGATGGATTACCCACAATTCTCTAAAGATCTCTACTTAACAGCATACTTAGCCCTCTGTTTGCAGCCTCCCAGAACAAAAACACAATTTGCCGAACGTTCCATGGGCTTTATAGGGCCATAGAAACAAGGTGGCCACAGGTTGTGGAACCAGCGTACGGGACCAGCACCTGGATCTTGGATTCCAGAGGTACATCTGCAAGCAGGTTTCACTTTCTGAGAAGTAGAGAAGACTAAAGAGGACAAGACCGGAGAAGATTTCCCTCACCTGCTGACAGGCTGAAGACACAAATTACTCATGCACAAACACATGGAGAGATTAATCATCTGTAGCTGCGTTTCCATTACCCCTAGAATTGCGCAAAACCTAAATATCGCAAGAAAAAATTGGTCATGGAAACCTAAACTTTTTAAAAAAGAAACCTGTCAAATATCAATAAAAGGTTTTGACGCTCCCATGAGGGTTTTTTTTGTATCGACACAGATTTATAAACACAATTTTAGAAATATCGCTCTTACTTCGTGAAAAAGTGTCATGGAAACACAGTTTGTGTCTTCATCTCCTGGAAGTTAAAATGCGAACAGCAGCTGTTGGTGCGTGCAAAGCAATGCTGCGTAGCCGTATTTCCCTGGTGGTTAAAAACGGGAGAGCCCCTCCGCCGCTGGGAGCGTGCAACAAGTGGCTGGCCCGGCGCTGCGGCACATTTTGTTGCGTCGCCAACGCAGCAAAAAAACAATAACATTTTACGAACCTCCTCACCAGCCTGGACCGCTGCCTCGCTGCTTCAATTAACTGGCGAAACGTTTGTGTATCTTTTATTACAGCTTCAAGGTTCCCGTGCCTTGGGTTCATGGACGCATTCATCTTCTCGAGCACACACACACACACACACACACACACACACACACGGGCCAAATCTGCTAGAACTGCCAACAACAAGTTGCGTATGAGATCTCAAGCGCTCAACATGATGTTTGTGTTAAAGCTGTGTATTATAGCAGTCGACTTCTGGGCCTTGGAGGGAATGTGAGGCATGTTAATGAAGGGAGCATACTGAGGCTATTACTCGAGCTAATATGGATCCAGTTTGAGCGCAGAATAGGTGTCCTACATTTCAGTCCTGGCAACAGCAAACCAAAGAGCAACAGATCTGATTGCCTTTGACTAATATTTGAACAGATTTCCCATTTGGGGGTCGTTTGGAGAAGAAGACTTTGCGATGAAAACTGCACATCTTCCTTCAAATTGGACTTGATGGGGGAGAGAATGTATGAGATCCTGCTGGCTCATCCTGCAGGACGGCTTTGTCGTCTCCAGCTGGTGAAATCGAGTCGACGTCTCTGGTGGGGAGAGACCTCAGAGCCGTCAGGGATCCTTCCTTGGCCGGGTCCATTCGGTAGGTCAGCAGAGGCGAAGCGAAGACTCCTTCAAAGGATTCGCAGAAAATGCACCAGCGGTTTACGTCACCCCTCCGCATCACTTTCTTTCACCCAAAGTGCAGAAAAATAGCTTTGGATTCCTTATTGTCGTCCTCTCAACTGGACTGAAGGTGTTTTTAAGGGCCTTTTTTCAGGGAGGGGGTTGTTGATTGTAGCACCCTCTTTGGACAAACGTGGTAGTGACACCTGCATCTGCAGAAACCATTGCTGGCACGTGTTTCGTTTTGGGAAGCGAGTGGAGGAGAAATCGGAGGACGGGTTCCACCGAGATACCGTATCCATACCTGACTGTGAAAGATCAGCGATGCTGAATTGATGACGATGAATCAAAGGAAACTCCGGTCATTACTGGCCATACAGCTACATTATTACAACATATGCTCGTACACATCTATGCATATTTAGCCCTCTTTTCGCTGACACCCCCTTTCGCAGTTAGAGGAAATTTACGACACTCGGTGGAATCCCAACACGGTTTCGTAAGTCCTCAAACGTTCCTCATAATCACTTTGAGAAACATCCCCTGTCATTCGAGACCCTTCCCATTCCCTCTGCAGTCATCACCCCCGTCACAGACCGTCCATGAAAAACAGCGGCGCGCAGCACACAGAGTGCTGCCTCCCCATTAAACCAAGGAGGAACAGCAAGTGCTGCCAGTTATGAGCACGGCCGTATAATAAAATACTGGTGCATCAACTGGAAATTTAAAATATTTTTAAACAAATTAAATACGACAAAAACAAGACAATCCCACGAACTGAAGGCAACAAACAAAAAAAAGAAGCTCATTGGCTTCTTTATTGGGGAGATGCATGTGGCTGTTGTTTAGTAAGATTTTTTTTTTTTCCAAGCAGTGAGGGGGACGAGCGACGCAGCTGGATCGAGCTGGATTTGGACTCTGAAATCCGACTCGTCCAACTGCCTCCGACAGGCAGCCAGTCGAAGACGTGGCCGTGCCAAGACGCTCTGACAAGCGTGGAGGAAGAGGAGTTGTAAACAATGGCAGCTAGTGTGGACGCTGCTGCGGTACCGCTGCTCTCTTTTTTTGTATGTTCTTCTTAATATAAATCAGAACTGAGAAGCATTTTTCACATTAAAAGAATAACACATAAATGGCACTGGAGCATTTTATCTGTGGAAAACACTGTTTTGCTTTCCTTTGAATGGCTCTTGCAGGCCTTCCATTCCATTCCTCCACAGCGCCGTGCGGAGCAGCGAGCGTCGGCGAGCCAAAGCATAGCTGAAGTTAAAAACAAAAACAAAACATCGCTTTGCCCAATTACATTCTGAGTTTGAGGCTCTTTTTTTTTTTTTTTTCCACTTTCCGTGTGCACTTTATTTAAATGAGCAGATGAATGCTTTAGATAAGGCAGAGGAAACATCCCCATATGGCCTTATTTCAGCTGGAGTCAGAGTCCCTCGTGTCAATAGGAAGCCTCACACCGCTAGCTGTGGCTTTGAGGTGACGCACAGAATCAACTCTAAGTTATTTTTTTTTAAGAGCCTCCGCTACACAAACGGCAGCTACACCAGATGGATGCGTGAAACGACTGGTCAGGTTAGCAGAAAGGAAAAGTAAAAACGCAGAGAACTGGTGAGTTGACGAGCATTTTCTGTGTTGATCAAAACATTTCAGTTGCTGCAGGAGACTTAACTTCACATTGGCATAAAAGCGTAAAACAAGAGAAAAGCACAGCAGAGAAATGAAAGGAGGGCAGAGACGACAATCTGCCATCTGCATGGATGGCTTAACAGACGTTCCATTCGGTCCCCCTCCGCATCAACAACTTTCCCTCCAAGTGTGACGCACTTCTCCTGTCTTGGAAAAAAAGAACAAAGAAAAGAAATCGCAGCAGATCACTTGGACAATATAAAAGCAGTAAAATGATACCAGTGGAGAGCGGCTCCTTTTTTTTTTTTTTTTTGCTGTGTCAGGGCTACACGTCAGGTTCTCATATGGACCCCGTTCCCACACAGTGGTAGAAACCATCATGGGAAATTGCATCTTCTTATCACATACTTTATCTTCTTGCTCCGATATTAGCCCACTGAAAAATAGCCTTCCCCCTTTCAAACATAATTGTCTGCGCAAAGTCTGCAAAAATAACCCTGAGCATTTCAGATCACAGTGCTGGCGTCCGGCCTCTAAACTTTATTAACATCCAGAGTCGGGCCTGGCCCGCCTCCCAGCTCCCTGCAACTTGGACTAAAGGAGCCTGTACGGGGGCTCAAGCCTCACTTTCCCCAAAATCCTCCACTTCCTCTTGTCGTGTAGCGCCGCACTGTCCAGATTTGCTCCCATAAAACCGAAACCTTTTGACAAAATAATAAAAAAAAAAAAAAAAAACCCTGCTGGTTCACCTGTGCCACAGCGCTGCCTGCCTGTGCAGCAGCTCTGAACCAACAGGATATCACTGCCTGAGCCGCAGGATGGCTGGAGGCTTTGCCCCAGTAAGCAACACAAAAAGCTAAAACCAATTTCGACTTAAAGATTTGCCTGTCATTTTTTTCCCCTTGACATACATCACAGTGAGAATAACTCACTTTAAATCTTGGCTCTCGGCAGTGGACAATAACGCGGCTGCGGCTGCCAGGAGGCAACGCACCGATACATCTCCCAGTCCAGACCTTGTCACACTCTGATACCGTGATTGATGTCAGCCCATATCTTTTACAGGCCAAAGCCAGAGTGTTCCACCAAACCTCTATGCTGTCATTGCTTTGGTTGCGGTGAGTCTAAGCTAATGCGGCACAGGGGCCCGGCTGGCTTTGCACATGACTAGAGAATAAGTAATTCTCCCAGAATGCCAGGCTCCTATTAACGAGCGCTAATAAACTGTATAAACTGCACTATTAGACTTTATAATGTCTTTCATAGTCCTCCGAGGCAACGCCAGCCAATGGCGCGGCGAGCTGACTGGGTACTGCCCCATGGCAGCTTCCTGGCAGAGGCGGGAAGGGAGCGGGGGGGCAAAACCGGAGCTGTTCTGGCTGCTTCGCTCTCCGCTCTAATGAAGGCATTAAAAAAAAAAAACAGCCTCGCTTTCACATCGTGTTTGCCCATTTGTCTCTGACCACTTGCTTAAAGCCCATGTTTGATTAGCTGTTTAATCTGCAACATGCTCAACCTTGTAAAAAAAAAAAAAAAAAAAAACTTTTTTCAGACTGCTTTTTTGCACATGTGGAGCTGATGTTTTTGCAGAAATCTGAGCAGCCACTTACAAAATCTTTACGCAACAAATTGTGATCGAAAGTAGTTTTTAGCCACAGGTTCGGTTCAATGGAACTGTTCAGTCCGTTCAACAGACTTTCAATGCCACTTTGGCTGTGTCTCTTCTCCTTATCAACCTGCTCAGCTGTTATGACCTTACTGAGAAGATGCGACAATGCGACACCATATACTACACACTTGTACTCAGCAGCTGTCAATGAGCGTGCAACAACAAAAACAAATCAAACAACAACAAGAGCATGGCCAACCGTACCGTCACAACAACCGTGTGACTAGTGAGTAACCATCTTTTAACAAGAGTTGCTGAGGCTGCTGCGTGAAGCGCCACGGGACGTGCAGGCCAGGCGGGGGCGCTGTGTCAATGCCATTTCCCGCGGCTCGAGTTCATGAATCATTAAAAGGCGGCGCCGCCAAAAATAAGCACTATAATACAACAAAATACTAGCGTGGCGAACTGCTCAATCCCACACACTGAAGGCCACAACTATGTTGCATAATAAACAAACGTGCCCTCCGGACGTCAGTGAAATACTACTGGTGCTGCTGAACCGTACATTTTTCCTTGACTTCGTCTTTGCAGAGAAATTCAATTTGATCTGGAGGAAGAAAAACAACGGAGCGTCGATTCGAGGCACGGCTTTGCAAGCGGGAAGGGGGGGGGGCCTCCAAAAACTTGGTAATAAGTTAGAAGCATTATGAGATTGTTGGGGTTTTTTTGCTTGTTAGAATTGCATTGAAATTGTTCTGCATGATTTATCTCGCGACTTCACAGCTAATCTCAACAATCTTCCATTGATGCATTTAGAAAAGCCTCGTTAAATAACAAGAATTTTGGCAGCGTCCAAAGTCCCAGAGCTGTTACTGAGAGGTCTTAGTTACAATCCTGGAGGGTTGATAAGTGGAAGTTGACGATGGACTGGAGTGCTAAAACAGTAGAAGGACGCAGTCAGGTGAGAACGTTTATATTTATTTAAAAAAAAAAAAAAAAAAATTAAAAAAAGAACCAACACATTTTGCTGTCAGGCTCCAGTTTTATGGAATGCTTCGGGATATTGCCGGAGCCCAAACGTAACTAGAGAAGCACGTCGTCTTCTGCCATCTATTCTATCCCCCCCCTCCTCTCTCCTTCCTTCTCCTCTCTCTCTCTCTCTCCAGCTGACAGCTGCGAGGGTCCGCTCGGCTCACAATCGCCGTTCTGGCAAAGGGCAGTGCGGCGCAGCGGCAGGACGGCCGTCCTCGCTGCCACAGTCACAGAGTGGAGCGGATTCTTCTTTGATGAAACGCAGCGGCCTCCCGGCCAAGAACAGCAAGTGGCACTGCAGAGATGTAAATCAAAACCCACCCGTGCGCTCGCTCGTGCGCAGAGAGAGAGAGAGAGAGAGAGAGAGAGAGAGAGAGAGAGAGAGAGAGAGAGAGAGAGAGAGCCCTCCATCTGTAAAATAAAAAACGTGAGGAACGCCGGTGGCGTGGCAGCGTCTCTCGGTGAAAACAGAAACAATCCAGAAAAGATGTGAAAAAACACATCCTAAAATGTTGAATCTGGGAACCGATTCTCTTCATTAGAGAGCTGTGCGTGAAGTTTCCTTGTGTGCTTCTCATGGGCTCAAGGCTAAAAATACATTTTTTATGATGACACGTCCGAGCCAGCGCTGCAGCTTTGTCTTGATTAAGCTGAGGTCCCCGCGAGCGCATTTCTTCTGGTATTCTGGTGATATTTCGACACCCACTCAAACCAGATCATGTTTTATCCCCCCCTTGCGCCTCCACTCGGATTCGCTGGCAGAGAGGCAGTGAGAGAGAGAGGGAGAGAGAGAGAGAGGCAGTGAGAGAGAGAGGGAGAGAGAGGGAGAGAAAGAGAGAGAGAGAGAGAGTCAGAATGCTTTTGGTTGCGCAGAGATGCCACAGGCATACCACACTGGTCACATAAAAATGGGAACGGTTGACCTGAATGACACTAAATATGCTGAAGGAACAAATACAGAAAAAAAATCGACAGATCGACAGAGCAGAGCAGAGCAGAGCAGAGCAGAGCAGAGCAGAGAGCCAAAGTTAAAAGGCCGCAGAGCGTTTGTTTGTAGTCTCATTTGTTTGTAATCTCATTCCGCTGCTATTCAAGCAGAAACAGCCCCAACATCACGTAAACGTCCTTCATTAACCCCTTTGGTGGTGACCTCAGCCGAGCCCGGCGCTCTGATCTCCATCCTTTCCCACACGTGTCACCCTGGCCCGGTTTGATGGAGGTGATTCAGCCGCGCGCATGCCAGACCGAGGGGTTGTTCTCAGCCTCTCGGGAGAGCCTCTGACTCAGGAAGCGCTCTCATTCCATTACCCAGCATTCCGCTCGTCTGTGCGCCGGCCAGACTCGGGGTTTACGGGAACGAGGGCAGCAGCAGCAGCAGCAGCAGCAGCAGCGGCGGCGGCGGAATCATCGCAGCTTTATGAATCAATGGAACATGCTGCAAACATTACGTCCCGCGACACCCTTCCCCCGGCAGCACCATGCCGTTTGCCCATAACTCACCGCTGAGCTCATGTGTAAAAAGTCGTGGGCTGAGATGGTCCAAGTGGCTCATGGGAAAGTAACTGATTCCTCAAGAATGAGGGGGGTTGGGGGAGGGGGGGGGGGGAGAAAGAAAAAGTCGACTGATTTGTTGCTATCGTCGTAAGAAAGAGGCCAAAAAAAAGAAGAAAAAAAAAGATTTACAAGCGCAGACGGAGGGTCGCCTGTCTTTTCGGATCCTGCTGTAAAACACCGCCGAGCGGAAAAGTGACAAGTGACGTTAAATACCCGTCCTGTATCACCTTCTGGCACTCTCGGCTCCCCTCAGCCACGACGTGGATCGAACGGGCGGTTCAGCGAGAGGTCGGCTCACTTTTCGGGCAGGAAAAACGTTTCCTCCGAGGTTCTGATCGGCCCGTCCACATCTGGGAGGAATAGAGGCCGCGGCCCCTGACTCACACGCTCCCGACCGTCTCTGACATATCGGGGCCGGCCGCGACGCTCACGTCACTCAGTGTGAGTTTTCACCGAGTCATCCAACACTAAGCCGGCGTTCGGGAAACACTTTCTCAGGAGAGCGAGCGAGCATTTATTTGCCTGCTAACGACACGGCCCATGTTCGGTCTTCGTCGCTGAACAAGCTCACATAACTCACTCCCCTCCACTCGAGATGAAGGCAGCAGGAAGCCGGACTACCGGCTGGCCGGCAGAGTTGTGAAACACTCTGCTGGCTGCTCCAGCCGGACCAATCAGCCGTCTGCCGTGTCTCAACTCCGCAAGGAGAAGCACACAGAGACACGCCGGGAGTGAGCCGGGGGAGATAAAGTGAGATACAGTAGGAAAAAACCCAGGGATTAATCTGGGATCATTTACAGCCCGTTCAAAATAAATACACACGCAGTCAAGGATGTATTTTGAGGTTCCAGTCGGAGGGTTTTTTTTTTCTTCTCTGACAACGACCAGCAATCCTGAATCCCTGCTATTACCCAGGCAATCATCGAGCCCCCTGACTTACACAATTTTTGCAACAACACAAAAAAAGACGCAGTGCCACAAATCACCAGTGGCCCACGAGTCAGCACCGTAGCGAATGGCACTAAATCCGAGCTGAATAAATATTATGAACTCCGCAGAATTAAAAGCCAAATTAAAGCAAAATAAATCCCGAAGTCGGCGGTGATTCTGGGAAAATACAAAACCTCTTGAAAGCGGCCGAGGCAAACATTGTGCCTGAGTTACAGCTGTGTAAACATTTTATGTGACACAAGATTTGCTCATGAAAAAATTCCTAAACAGCTAACCGAAGAGGGCATGGGAATTGTTTGTTGTTTTTTTTCAACCAGAGCACCAGCTATACCCTGAATAGTGAGCGTCCTCACTATTCCATTTGCGACACTGAAATCCATCGCTAGCAGCTAAATCTGCCCCAGAGGTCAAAAATGAAACGCTGCTGAATGTTCAATCCAATTTTCGTTGAGAGCAAGAATTAAATGTAAAAAAAAAAAAATCTCCAAAGGAATAAAAGAAATATTGACAAAAATCACTCGAGCCGTTTTACAGTGTGGTGTGAGCACAGACCGCGCTTTCATTAAGAACTGCCTGTCACTGTGACACAGCATTCGGCTGCTGTAATGGATGGTTGTTTCTCATAAGTGTCAGATTATGGACCTCGCAAGCCTGAAGTCCACAAACAGAGGAAAAAAAAGCCAAACTGCTTCGAGGGAATTCAACAAAGCTGCCTCAGTGACTTTTCACCACAAACACTGAGATTTGACCACGGCGTCAAAGTGCTGGTTTGTAGAAGAAAAGAGAGAAAATGAGAGTTGTGCTTTGAAATGCAAAGACGCACATTCAATCCAACAGTCCATTACTCATCCCTTTACGGGTTGAATCAACAGACAGACCACTGGTGGTGGGATGACGGGGTTGGAGGGGTGGGCAAACACACTCCTCTAACTCAAACATTTGGTGACTCGAGCCCAGCCAGCAGAAACTTCAGGAAGATATCAGATGATGCTCCAATGATGCGGGCTTCATTTCAACACATTTTTCTGTTTTCAGGAGGGGGTGGGGGGAGGGAGGGGTTCAAGTGATTTCTTTCAAAGAACAATATTTTCTTTGCCAGTGGGCAACAAAAAGTCTTGTAGTGCGAGGAGGGCTGAGGCCGCGCCTCCACTCGTACAGAGCAAACGTGCGTACTCAACAAAGCACGGAGTTCTTAGATTGTCTAAGAAAATTCATATTTCTTTCACAATGCTGTGGAACACTAAAGTGGCACTGAGGCAGCATGTTATAGACAACACACGCACTGACATTATGAAAAGCAAACAGATTTCTATGACTAATTGGATCCGCACTGAATTCAGACGCGCGCGACCAGGACCTGGGAAAGTACAGCAGACGGACAGCAGACAGAGGAGTAAAGGAAACATTTAGCTGAATCATATTTATGACAAATTTTATCAGAGAAAGTCGGTGAAAACAGCCTGGAATGTCCAGTCTGAGCACACGACTCCACTCACTGACACTGGGGCAAAATGTCACAGCCTGCATTTGTTTAAAAGGTCACGTTTGCTGTAAATCCACAACGGTGGTGGAGAACGCAGCTTAAAGCATCTCAACTCCATCCCCAAGTGTGTGTGTGTGTGTATGTGTGTGTGCGTGTGTGTAATGTGATCAGCCTGAAATGAGGCTTGACACAAAAGACCGATGAGTGCCGAGATCGGAGATCATGGAGGAAGCTGCACAGTTGTCTTTGGAAAAAAAACAAAACTACAAGAACAAGTTGAGCTGAATAAGACTTTTCCTTTCTGAAGTGTGTCAGAAATATTTGAGTTATATGCAATACGCAAACAGTTTGTTTGTGTTTGATTAATTTAAGCACAAACTTTTTTTTGTACATCAATCAAAAAGCCGGAGTTTATTAAAAAACAACTTGACATGAATCATTGGGAGGGAGGTGGGGGGTCCACGCGTCTGCTCTCATGTGAATGTGCACAAAACACATCTTGCACCACAATTTACTGGAAGCGAGCTGGGGGGGGGGGGGACAATGGGGCGATTCATCTCATCCTCATCCAGTCTCAAGGATGGATGTTGCATTTGCACGGAGCGCTGAGGGCGCAAACTCTGCAAATCTCATAGACGACGGACGAGACGCATTCTGCCGAGCATGTGGTTCGGGTTTAGCGGGAAGAAACAATAATCAGATGCGTTGATCCTCCTTCTCGCTGCGAGGATGACTGCTGCTGCTGATTGAGCAACGTGTTCCGTCTCATCGTGATTCAGGACCGAGGGGAGGTGATGTGTTTGGAGGCGGCCGCTCACAGCTTTACCATCAACAGGATGGAGCAGCCTCCACATCAGATCCCACATCAGCACATTTCACCTCTGCAATTATTTATGATGTCGATTATTATTATTATTATTATTATTATTATTATTATTATTATTATTATTATTATTATAAATCGACGAATATTATTAAGTTAATCCTATTATCTATTTTTATGTCAATCATCTTGTTCCAAATGGATATCTTCGCTAAAAATGACACGTGCGGATAACGCTAAACATTGTCTTGAAACCGTGTTAATTCTCCGTGTTCAGCCGTGAGCCAGCAAACTAACCCTCCCCGCTGCAACATCTTGTCAACTTATCTGGGAATTCGCACTTGCTTGGCAACAGATGGACACATATGGAACATCTCTACAGGCCTTCCTGGCGCAACGGAGGCTTCTTTGATATATGTGTATATGTTTTTTCCCTGAATCTTATTATGAACATGCCGAGATTCTGGGTTTAATTGTTGATTCCAAGACAGCAACAAACGCGCGCACGGAGAGAGTGCAGCTGCGACCGAAGCATGCTCGTGAGAGGCAACTTATCTTCACTTCTGAGAAACTTTTTCCTTTTGCAATTATCACTCAAAGATAAACTGCAGCCACAGCTTGGAGTCCTTACCTTGCGGCAGAGAGAAGCAGGAGCTCGCAGCCTTGCCGGACAGATGCGCCTTCGCCTCGGACTGCGTCACTCTCTTCGAGCTGGCGCAGCTCATGTGCGCCGCCGTGTCTGGGGAGCCGCGGCACGTCTGCGCGCCGAAGCCGGCTCGCCGGCCGCACACGTCCGTCTTGCCGCCGTACACCGCGAGCGACAAGCCGGTGAAGTCGGGCAGCGTTGCGGTCTGACAGTGGCTGACCATCCCGAAGAGCGCAGAGGAAGAGTTGCAGTGCATCGATGACTCGGCTCTTCTTCTGCTGCTGCTGCTTCTTCTTCTTCCATGCAGCGCGCAGCCACCAGAACCTGCACACACTGATTCACGACAAATTGTGCGCGAGCTGAGCCAGGGGGGAACTTGACTGAGCACCGCGTGCAGTTACGCGCACGAGAGAGAGAGAGAGAGAGAGAGAGAGAGAGAGAGAGAGAGAGAGAGAGAGAGAGGCATCAAAATGTTTGGACAATTGGACCTTGGTAACACCTACCTCTCCGACATCAGCCAATGAAGAGCAGGAAGAGTCTAATTGGGCGCATCGGCACGTTTAGTGAAGCAGAGCAGCAGCAGCAGCAGCAGCAGCATCCTCAGTCTCCAGCATCACATCCGGATCCTTCCCTCTCCTGCGCAGAACGCTGGCTGTGTGGGATGAGAAGAAGTGTTTCGTGATGGCGTGTTTGGCTCCTGCGTCAGAGCGTCTGTTCGACAGTCGCGTTTCAAAACTACAATCAAACGATTTGGGCCATTAGATATGAGTGCACGACACCTGAGGCTGTGCACAGCAACCGACCCTGGAGATCTAGCATATCCAAATACTCTTCTTTGAACTTTAAGATATGTTTATGCCATTCAATCACCGTTTAAATTTAATTTCAAAACAGATGTCGATTACAAATGTCCTTACCCCCCCACGGCCCCAACCCCCAAAACAACAACAAAAAAAAAACACTTTAATGTACACCATGTAGCATTTTCTGTTATTGTTGTAACTGATGATTTTTTTTTCTGGCTGATGATTCATCCTCAACACGTTACAAGACACATCATACATGCCAAAATTATGAACATCTGGTCTTAAAAGACATTTTCTGTTTTGAATATTCGTCAACAATTCAATTGTGCGTGGACTGTCAATTGATTTCCAATATCCTTGCCATGTCCAGCCAAAGAAAAACAAGCAAAATTACTTTTTTTTTTTCTTTTCTTAATGAATCACGGCATCTGGTTCAATAATAATACAATTTAAAATATTTTTTTCTTACTTCTAATTGCCGTTTCATCTGTGAACAGTTAACTGAACGGGGCGGCGACTGACGTGTAACGGAGGCCTCGTCGCGTAAAGGCCAGTTCAGCAGCGCCATCTAGCGTTCCTAGCGCGACAAGGGCTCCGAGCAAGCTGACTGTAATTCTATACCAGGCAGGTCTGTTGTGCAAACAAAGGGAGAGATACCATCGAGTCGCCTTATATAACTGTGGACGGAATGTTGCAGGGTGTGTTTGTTGCACTCTGAGCTCCCCGCTCTCCTAAAAAAAAAGAGAGAAAAAAAGAGGAAAGAGCGTCAATCTGAGGTTGCGTTCGCGTACTATTGGAAACTTGACACGCAAAACGAGTGACTGCACAAGACACACAGTCGCACTGACATACGTCGTGAAATGTCCACGATCACAATGTGAGATGTCCCACGTGCCACACAGTTTCACTACTTAGTGGAGGCTACAATAAATAATTCAAAACCGTTTAAATGGTTAAACGGTTACATTGAAAACCAAATTATTGTAGCCTAAAAAAAAATGGACACGAAAAGTACATAAATATTCGGAAGATAATAGACAAAAATTCATAAAATAAAAAATATATAACTACACAGTTAAAAATGGTTAGAACTTTGTTTCTAAAATAAATACATGATTTTGACAAATGTATTTCTCCCTATGGGTACTGTTCTCTTAATTGTGGCCGTGGACCACATATTGACGAGCACAGCATAGCAGCAGTGAGCCGCAGAACAAACCAAAACAAATCAATGTCATCTAGATGTTGTTTGCGATTCATTTCCCCTCGGTTTCAAAGCTGCGGCAGGGGATCCGCGACAAAGCATTGTGGCGTGTGATGAGGATGGAGGGGGGGTAACGAGGCCAGACGGCGTCCTTGAAAGCAGCTATTATCAAACTGGGGCCGTGTGGGCGTTCACGGACATGTTAAACAAGCACATGGATCGCGTCGCCGCGAAACTCGTCAACTCACCGCCGAGGCGCAAACATGTGGGCGCAGAAGGTGATGGTGTACATCTCCACGGCAGGCACGTTCTGCTTCATGCTGATAGTGAACCTCACGATCAACGTCGTGAACCTCCTGTCACCCAGCCTCGCCAAGAGCATCGCCATGAGGATGGGCGAGCAGTCCACGATGGTCCAGAATCCCAACTTCAAGTACGAGGACTGGGGTCTGACGTTCGGCTCCATGAACTTCGTCAAGGCGGTGAGCCACAGCTTGTGGTTGTCACTGGGGCAGGAGGCTTTCGAGGGCGGAGAAGCTCCGGACTCACCTGTGGTCTTGATGAGCGGGGCGAAGAGCAGCATCGGAAAGTTTGCCAGAGGTGCGTGACGTGGTCCCTTCTGCTTGCCCCCCTGTTCTCACCTCACTGCTGATGACTCGAGGCAATGCGGTGTGTTTGTGTTTGTGTGCGCAGGTAGCAGACCTCTGGTGTTGAGCTTCGGAAGCTGCACCTGACCCCCGTTTATGTTCAAACTTGAGGAGTTCAAGCAACTCGTCAAGGACTTCGCCGCTGTGGCCGACTTCCTGGTTGTCTACATCGCCGAGGCGCATTCAACAGGTCAGTGGGACCTCACCCCGGGGGTTTGTTGGGGCTTGTGTTTCTTCAAGGGGAGGGATATCTCAGACACTATTAAGAAAAAACAAACAAAGTCAAGGTCCCTTTTGGGTGACAATTATAGGTTTGCATTGTATTAAAGATTTCTAATATGAATTTCCCCTACTCTTGTATTCCAAAGGGACAAAAAAGTGATATGGGTTTTGTTTTTGTTTGTTTGTTGTCTCTCAGCATATATTTAATTAAGTATGATATGAAATATGAAAATTTTTCCTTTGACTGTTTTCTATTAAAGAAATACAAAAAAAAAAAAAAAACCAAACAAAAAAACAAACACAAAAATGCTTCTTTGCCTGCGCTGCTGTCTTTCACTTGCCAAACCTGTCAGCCGCATTGTGACTCATGTTATTCCACCCCTCTTCCTCCTCGCCAGATGGTTGGGCCTTCACCAACAACATCGACATCAACCAGCACCAGAGCCTGGAGGACCGGCTGTCCGCGGCTCAGATCCTGGTGAAGAAAGACCCCCTGTGCCCGGTGGTGGTGGACGACATGAGCGACACCAGCGCCATCAAGTACGGCGCCCTGCCCGAGAGGCTATACGTGCTGCAGGCCGGGAAAGTGATCTACAAGGTGAGAACCGCTGCACACGTCTGCCCAAGCCGTCCTGAACTTTTACCTGCTAGGCCTCTGCGACAATAATTTAATAGTGCGACAGGGAGCTTTGATTGAGGGTAAAAGTCTCTGGGCTTCCAGTCGTTGGTTGCGTGAGAAGGAGGCGTTGTCAGCGGTAATTCACCTGGCGCTGAGCCAGACACATTGCAATAGGCGTTCAGGCGATTGCATTAAACGTCCAGTGAATAAAATTTGGCTTGATGTATGAATTCTATATTGGTAAAAGTTTAACATACTGCCCATAAATACATTAATGAAAGTGTATACTCGCAGTACAATAAAAAGTAATTTGATTTTCCTATGCTTAGAACGGTTCTCAGATGTATAGAATATACAAAGGCCAATAAGGGTCTTGCTCCTAGTTAGCTGCCATCTTGCGCCACCATTCTTTTAAGGAAGCCCACCTGACAGTGTCCTCAATACCAAATACGTTGTCAGGTGGGCTTTCTTAAAAATTTAGTAGTAGTTAGAAGATGTCTTTTGAAATCTGGTGGCAGTTTGTTCCGCGAAGAAGTTCCGCTGCCGATTGAGCCTTCACTCCCGTCTTCCTTCTTCTTCTTCTTCTCTCTCCCCAGGGCGCAGAGGGGCCGTGGGGTTACCACCCTCAGGAGGTGAGACAGGTGCTGGAAAAGTTTGAATAAGAAGGTTGATGAAGTGCCGCCAGACCATCTTTGTCTGGATTGTTTTTAACTTTACAATTGCAAATGCATTATTAACAGAATAACGCAATCTTTAAAAAAAAAAAAAAAAAAAAAAAAAAAACAGGACTGAAAACGTTGAAGAATAAAGATACACATAAAGATTTCACACGTCCTGCTGGAGCTTCTGACGTCAAGCGCTGCATCTGAAAAATATTAAGAGGAAAGAAAAAATAAAAAAGCGCGGCACAGATTCCGCAAAGGTCTCCGGGTTCACCAGTCACAGCTGTCGAGGCTTGCACTCGCCTCTCCCTGTTTCTTAATGACGGCCGCAGAGTAAACCGCCGGCTTCTGTCGCCAGATGGAGGGAAACAAAGAGCGAGCGAGAGAGAGAAAGGTCCAAGTTGTCGGTGCTCGTGGCTGCCGCGCCGCCAAAAATGCAGAGTATGTCGACGGAGCTGTCAAAAAATGAAATGTTGAAAAGACAAAGATTTAACTGATGGGGGTTTTAAATGCATCTGAAATGGTCCACGGTAATGTAGCAGAGGCCTCACCTTTGTCATGACGATTGCAGTGCAAACCTCTGGTAGCTGCAATCTGATGGAATCTGATTGAAGGCGAGCCTCCTCTTATTACATTGGAGCATTTTCGTATATATATTTTTTTAAAGGTTAATGTGAATGTAGTTTCAAAAGAAAATTTAATTGTCATGTTTGGTCTGTGAATTTTTACACCCTTTTAATGTTTGATACTGCAGTCTAATAAATGATTTCAGCTGAAGGTTGTGACGTCTATTTACTTCCTGTGTACAGTTTGACTCGTACTGAATTGTTAATTCTTCAACGGGCTGAGGGTGGAGTGGTAGAAATGAGGAGGGAAAATGCAGACTTTCCACACTGGATTGTTTTGATCTTTCCCTCCCTGCAGATCTGCATCAATACTACACCAGTGCTGTGACTTCCCCCTCCCCTTTGCCCTCATTGACTCACATGCGGGGAATAAGATTTGACTGCAAAGCTCCAGAGATTTGACTTCATTTTATTCTGCAGAGGAACATGGCTGCGGGGCTTTCATGTTCTCTCACATACGCCGACACATTCGCGCACACACACGCATAGGAAGAGGGAGAGGGAGAGGGAGAGCAGTTCTCCACCTGATGAAAATGCAGCTTTTGTTTGCTGTCTCGTCTGGAAATGATAAATGGTGAACTGGCTGTTCTGTATGTGGGTCATGCAGGTTCACTTCATGGCATCCACACTGCACACATGAATACATGTGAGCCGTGGAGTGGGCGCGCTCAGACCCTGACATCCAGACATGAGTTAATGCCTAACTGTGTAATCTTTGCACAGCTATTGATTTTGGCTACTGAGATAACTAATGACATAACATGAGTTCATATTGCATACAACTATTAACTTGAGTTGTGTGTGTTTTCTAGGTCTGTTTTTTTTTTTTTTTTTTGATAAATAGCATTTTGTTTTCAGGTTTTCGTTCTTATCTTGGATTTAAGAGGGGCAGACTTGTGTAACAAATTACCCCTCCCCCCAAAAAACCCTCCAGAAATAACATATCTAGCCCTCTGTTTGCAGCCTTCAGCAAAAAGCTTAGTTTTACTTACCTTTTAAAACTGATGCTTTGTTGGACGTTCCCCGTTGTGCTGGAAGTCAGCAATGTGGTGGTCTCCCGGGGGCCGAAGCAATGTTCACAGAGGTGTACCAACACCCCTTGTGACATCACAAAGGGCAATTTCCCCCAAATTGTCAAAGCACGCATTTTCTGAAAAGAGGGGCAAGAAGAAGAAATTAAGGGTGAGATTTTTCCTCATGTTTGCCACACTCCTGATGGACCAGACTGTTAAAAATGTTGGTAAGAGAAGTTTTGTGTAACGTCTGACCTTTAACACTTGATCTGTTTTCAATACTTGAATTTAGATGGCGACGCGGCCGAGCATGAGAACTCCTTTGTGTCATGTGTCCAAGCCGCAGCAGAGGCTCACATAGAAACACTTTCAAAAGGAGCACGTTATTATGAAACATAGTACAAGTTCTTCCGAAGCTTATGCAATTGTAATCAGTTTGCTGTGTTTGTGGCTACAGCTTTCACAACGTTTTGGTGTGCGGCTCTCGCACTGTGGCGAAGGGTTTGGACGGTGCCCGCTCTGACCACATCCTGTGGCGAGCGGCTCCATTGCTGATTGTCAAACCGGAAGCAGATCACTGTCAGAACTGTGCTGAAATTGAAACCAAAGCCGCAATGTATCGAGCGTGTTTATCTTTTGCGCCCGAGAAGAGAGAAAATGCCGTGTCTTGGCCAAATCTCCCTTAAAATCTTGATGATCCCCTTAAGCCCACCAGAGGGCAATGTCAGGCCACTGTTTCACCAATAAGGGAACAGGTTTGTTTTTTTAAAACAAAAACATAAGACAAACAATGAAAAAATGCAACATCTCAGGGGGGAAAAAAACAAACAAGTTTTGTGATATTGGCTTAGAAGTTGCATGAGGTAAGAAATATGTTCAGGAGTGAAAAATATGTTCTGATGTGTTATTGACCTTGGCTCATGGGAACACTGACAATATGATCGCCACACGTATTGCACAACTGAGACTGTCACAGTTTTGCACATCCCCAGGTTGATTGTGCATGTCAACATGACCTGCTGTGTGCAAATCTGAATCACAGCATGGAGAGTGTGCCAACGCCTACCACCAAGTCGTTCTCCAGCTCCAGGATTCCCACCCACTTGGGCAGCAACAGTGTCATCATCCCGATAAGACTGGTTATACTGGTGCGACGTGCCTGCGACGTGCCTGCAACATTCTGGTTTTTGTTTCCGTTACTGGACAGATGATGCATGGCACCTGGAACAGCCTTTTACAGCTGATCTTCTGTCGAAGCAAGTTCATAAAATGGATCATTACAGTTACATAACCTGAATTTGCATCACAGTTTTTTTTGGTTTGTTTTCATATGAATGTGGCATTGGTTTACTTTCAAAATGAAAGCATATACATTTGAGAAAAAAAAGCAGACACAGGTTTTTAAGTTATTGTAAAATTATATTAACAAGCAATTTTTTTCCTCAATTTGAAATAAAAAAATATCGGCAAATAAAGGCAACATAGGACTGATGTTTATAATGAGTAAATGTTCACAGAAAAGAAAAAAAAAAGGAACAAAAAATTCTCGTCACATTTACAAGACTGCTGCTAAGTTCATAACAATATCTACTAGAATGAGCTTAGAAAGCTTTGACTAACTCGGAGTAACTGGGGCAATATATGTAGTCAAAGGTTGTATCAAAATGTTCAAAAAAGAAAAAAAGAAAAACTGAATGAGGAACGACCAATGATTCGGGACTGGAAGCATGTCAGAGCGATAAGGATGAGAAATTAAAAACAAAACAAAACAAAAATACGGGCATCTCATTCAAAGTCATTTCGTGATTTCATGATCAAAATGGAAATGGGGCAAACACAGAGAGAGGACTACGACCATGAAAAGCACAGAGTGTTCAGCACAGACAGGTAAAGAGATACACGCCACGTCTTAAAGCAGGTGTCAACAGAGTCAAGAGCAGCACTAGGTAGTATGTTGTACACAAGAGTCTCAGCATTCATGCACTCGCTTCTTACACCAAAAGTCTGGTTTTTCACCTTGACGGAGTGAAACAGCGATCTGCCCGCTTTAGGGTTAAAAACAAACCAAAAAAAAAAAAAAAAAAGACAACAAACAGCAACAAAGGACAGTCAAGAGTGCCGAGTCACATCGTTGCTGACCAAAGCCAACTTAAAACTGATCAAGCTTGGATCAATTTCTGACTACTGGAGGAACAATCTCAGCACTTTTATGATGCTCTCTCAAGTCTTCTCCCCATGACAAACCTTTAAAAAAAAAACACACAAAAAAAACACAAAAAAACAAAGACTTGTTGGGTGTTTTTTTTTTTGGGGGGGGAGGGGCACATTAGGGGAAGAAAAATACAAAGTTCATAAATGTGGCCACGGAGAAAAAGGCAGAAAAAAGGAAATCAGAGTCCTACGTCAGCTGACTTCTGCGACATGGCGTATGAATGGCGACAGATGTAAAAATAAAAAATAAAAAAAATAAATGACGGTACAAAAAAAAAACTTTTCACAATGCATATACACACTCTCCAGTGTTTCTTTTTTTTTTAAGTGACGAAAGCAGAGACATTTCCTGCACATCTTGCACCACAAAGCGTTAATTTAAAAGTACAAGAGGTAAACTTTGACCACTTTATTTTATCTTCTTTCTTCGCTCTGGAGGGGGAGGAGGGTGGGTTGGGTTGGGGAAGGGACAGGGGGGCGGGACAGGGGAGGAACGGGGGAGGGGTTCTGCATGGAAAACGTGTCATGTATGCATTTGTTTTTTTTTTTCGTTTTTCAGTAGCTGGTTTTGTCACACTTGGGATTCAGTGATAAATAGTGAAATTGTCCTTCATGTTTTGAGCGCGTAGTCGTCAGCCACCTCATCTCTCTCTCTCCCTCTCTTTCTCTCTCTCTCTCCCTCTCCTTCTCTCTCTCTTTCCGATCAGCATTCTCGAAAAAATTTGTGAGGAACCGAAATGGCGCCTGTCCCTGATTCGGTGCTGATGTGTTTGGCCGTGTCCTGTGGTGAGTTCAGATCCTTGGAATGATGGCAAAGTCGGGAGTTGAGGAGCAGAGAGGTCACACGCTCATCGTCATGGTGGGGGAGTACTGCGGAGGCACACACACACACACACACACACGGGCGGGCGAGGATTAGCGCTGCGATTATTTATAGCGGGCTTGAGCGAGCGCCTCTGCGCCACGCTGGAAGGAAGGAGGAAGTGAGTGGCAAGGCGGAGGAGGGACACTCACATTCTCGCTCTGGAAGGAGTGGAGGAAGTTTCCACTCAGCTCTCCATCGTCCCTCGGTGTCCCGGGAGGATTGCTGATGCCACTTAAATTGTTTGGGGAGTTCTGAAAGCAACAATTCAGCAAGTTGTATTTAGTCTATATCCACATAAGGTTAAAAAAAACAAAACAAAAGGAAAACATGACTTTAGTTACAACAAGATTTACCTTGTTCATTCCATCCATGTCACCAGAGCCTGATAAAATAATGTAACATTTTTTTAGTTTAAAATAATCGTTTGTGATTCTCTTCAACAATAAATGAACTTGTTTCCTTGGTTTGTTACCTAGTGAGCCGTTCATGTGGTGTGGTTCCATCCCGGCCATGGCCCCCAGGGGTCCATCGGAGCCGGGGCCCATCGGGAACTGGAAGTGCAACGGCACAAGTCAGCACCTCAAGCTCGGATGAGCCTTAACCAAGAACTACGTCATGCATTTAATTTCAACACAAAAATCAGATCTGTCTGCACAAGCCTGAGACAGCAGACAGCAGACTTTTTTGTTTTGCATAAAAAGCAGGTTACTAGGATTTTGGGCTTTGCTCAAAAGGAGCATTCTGAGAGTAAACAGTTCAGATCAATAAATCAGAGGCTGATCTACACTTCAGACTAACAAGAGCAACATAACGGCATTTACATTATTTCGGTTTCCGGGTCCAGTGTTGATCATGGTGTACAAATTGTCACCGGAGTTGTTTGAGTCTGGCAGGAGGGAAAGCCTTTTGTTAGATTGGTGCTGGATAATGCCTGAATGGACTAAAGACAGACAGCTATTTTTAGTGCTCTAACCTGCTGGGCTCGGCATGATGGGAGTTCCTGGGGGTCCGCCGCCTCCAGAAGCACCCTGTTGCGCAAGCAAGAAAGAAGAGATGCATATAAATAGATGTACAGAGATGTATTAAATTGTGTTAGCTTGAGCTTAGATTCTATGACGTGTGAAAGATGCCAGGTTATGTCCTCACCCCATATGCACCGGGAGAGGGTGATGAGTAAGGCATCTGAAACCAAAAACAGCAACATTAGACTCAAGACCAGGACAAATCAAACTCTTTCTGTACCTCAAAATGTCATCATCAGATCATCCTAACACCATTACGGCTGGCTGTCCGACTGCCAGTGGAAACTCTGACACATTATACTACAATTACGTATCCCAGGCCAGGAGCTTGCAGCACTTTAGGCCTCGGCAGCTCCGGGATGGGAGCTGGCTGCAACATGAACCGTCATTTTTCAGCGTCTGAGTGAGAATTAGCACTCACAGAGTTGGCATTGTTGGGATTGGGCCATGGCCGTCCAGTCCCGGGGCCCCTGGGGTGGAAAGACCACAGGAGAGTTCAGCTACATTCTGCAAATTAGAACCTGATGGAAGTGTTTTAATCCATTTAACAGCAACACGTACATGTTCACTCCTGGCATACCAGGACCCATTGTGTTGTGTGGGGGCCTCATGCCTCCACCAAAGTTCTGGAAAAAGGAAAGCAAACATTATTACTTGTTTTTCAATTTGGAAACCTAACTTGTGTCAACAGGAGGAAGTAAATATATGTAATTAAAACAAATAAATATTTAAAATTTGTATTTTAGCCACTAAAACAAAACAGAGACAATACAAGATAAGTTGAGAATTCTAAGGTTTGGCACGTAATGAAACTTGAGTCAGAAGGTCCAACCTGTGGGCCGGGCCCCATGGGTCCCATTCCTCGAGGGCCACTCATTCTCTGCATTGGCCCCAAGTTAGGATGGCCTGTCGAGAGGGGACAGGAATTATTATTTTCAATCTTCATACATTTGCTTAACATTATATGTTTTTTTTTTGGTGCACAGAGAAGCGTAAACACTGTAAAACACCTTGTGGCCTTGTGGGGTCCATGTTGGGCAGCATGGGATGAGGACCAGGGCCGCCACCTGGTGGCTACAGGAGGAAAGACATAAAGATTTCAATGAGACTGCAGATTAACAAACATGCCTTGTTTTCTACTACTCTCTTTGTGTGTGTGTGTGTGTGTGTGTGTGTGTGTGTGTGTGTGTGTGTGTGTGTGCGTGCGTGCGTGCGTGCGTGCGCCCTTTACCTGGTTGCCCATCCTAATGGGTGGACCTCTTGGGCCTCCAGCAAAACGTGGTGACATGAAGGACTGTGGCCGAAAAAACACTGTGATTAACAAAACCATACAACACTACAACTGAAACTGTGGCAGTCAAGCAGTTTTGTGTGAAGACTAAAAGCAGCATGAAGCACTGAGTAGACACGAATGCCAAAGCGCAAAGCCGAGAACCAGCGTTCCCGAATGGCCACGGGAAAAAAAAACAGAACAAAAAAACAGGAAGAAGCGACAAAGTGGGAAAGGGAGAGTTACCTGACTGTGAGGTCCCATCATACTGTTAGGGGGAGGAGGCTGAGGGTGAGGAGAGCCCTGGGGACCAGGAGGACCCTGCGGCATCGCACAAAATAGGTGGCGAGGAGCAAAGACAGAGGGGAGGGAGGAGGATGAGATCAAAAGAAGGAGAGGAGGGAGCGAGAAAAGGAAGCGTCAAAGGAAGAAGCAGGGTTACTGCAGGGCAGAGGATACGTTTGAGCAAATTAAAAAAAAAACGGGAAACAATGTACAACAAAAATAAGAGGCAAATATTAATGTGACGAATCCAGTGGAGGAGAGAGAGAGATGGAGGAGAGGAGTGAGCGAGCGAGCGAGCGAGCGAGCGACTTGACGATGGAGAGGTTGGCTGCCCTTCTGCCTGTCAGTCAAGTCATTAAGGGGCTCCTTCTATGCAGCGTGTTATCAGCGCTAATTTCCCAGAATTAACGCCGTCAATTAAGCTCCGCGCAATTAGCGGCGCACCCACACCAAACAGCGGCAACGCACCGCGCCGCCAGCGGGGGGTGCAACTGAGCCTCTTCCCACAGCTTCTGGTGGGAGAAGGCTCAACCTTCTGATGCAGGGGTGTCAAACTCAAACACACAGTGGGGTCAAAACGTCAACGTTGGACAAAGTTGCGGGCCAACATTGATGTTACAGATGAACAGTGAACCTTTTCATATGGACCCACAACAAGTTTTGCTTCAACCTGAATATGGAACAATGCAAAGCTTAATACTAGACAATAAATTACTTCATATTGCACACACATGCAAACTCGAATTTCAAATGAAAAATTCAGCTAACCTTTTTCCACATGCTAACACTAAATTTAAAATGAAAAAAATAACAAAAACAATCAATTAAATCATAATAATATCCTTCAATGTACGTCCAAAATACCAGCAGAACATTCTGGTATTTGTAGTATTAGCCGCACATGTGCCGTATCATACCATCAAGCCAACTCTAGTAGTGATTTTGTATTTAGCCTCGCTGGCCAAATATAATGATACCGCAGGCCAAATTTGGCCCATGGGCCAGAGTTTGACACCTATGCTCTAAGGTGAGAACATCGGTCGCCGTTATTAACACAATCAGGTAACGAGTGGCAGCCTTTGCGGCCTCTGGTGCTCAGTGAGCCGCAGGCTGAAAAAAGGGAATCATCGTGGCAGGTTTGGCAGTTTTTTTAACGGCGCGGTCACTCTGGGAGTTTCTCCCTGCAAGGTATTGATTGGTTGACAGTGCACCTTTCTGACTTGTCCATTACGGGAGAATGGCCAGACCACGCCTGCCTGCCTGCCTGCCTGCCTGCCGCGCCGGAGTGGGAGAGGGGAGGAGGGCAGACAGAGTGTCTGTGACCATCTACTAGCAAAGGCATTGGCAAACTATGGCCATGCCTTTGCTAGTAGGCATTGGCCATAGTTTGGCCATTGTTTGGCCATGGCATGGTATAATCGAAGAAATTATATTAATAGTCAGTAAATCATAAAATAGAAAAAGACAAATATTTTGTTGTAATGCCTTTGGTTCATTTTCAATTGAGATTAAAGCGTGTTTTGTGCATACACTATGATATACTTTTTTTCTCCTATGAGGTGGATCACCAAAATACTCCATCCACCTGCTCCTGGTTCAGCCACCCTGTCAAATTGTAGAACCCACGGAGGCTCCACCAGTCAAAATGTTTGCCCAGCCCTCCACTAGCAGCAGTCCAAGTTAGGAGGAGCCAAAGACGAAAGACGAAAGCAGCAGAACACCTACGGCACCGTCATTGATGGTGGTGATGAGGAGGAACGCGTATTGATGATGGATCGCGGGCGGATTTAACAGTGAGATGGGTTGATTAGTAGAAAGAGGCGGCGTTTCAGTGGGCTGACCTGGAAGAAACCAGGGGGCATCGGTCCTCCCGGCATGCCGTCACCAGGGGGCATTCCTCCCATCACAGGACTGGGCGCCGCTGCCGCACTCTGAAACACAAAGGAGAAACGGGATGTTGTGTGACATTGTCTGACTGTTTGTCATGACAGGGGAAAGTAAAGTAGAGTTGATCTATCACAATGTTTGCCATTAAAATAGAAAACACGAAGAATGGACACAAAAAATATGATAGTGGCATTAAAATACTGGCCCTCAGCCGAGCTGCTCCCTTAAGTATTCAGAGTCTGATTCTGATATATCAGCATCGTCCATTGAAAACCCATATCGGTCAACCACTAATTCAAGACAGTGTGATGTATGGCCGCACCGTCATATTCTCGGCGCACAAAGTGGGGAATTAAACAACAACAAATGCAGCGTGCAGTGAGCGGAGCAAATATCTGCACTGTGTCTAAAGGAAGACACATTTTTAATCTCGCTCACCGTTTCCTGCAGGACGTTTTAAGAATCGTCTTTTATCTCAATGAGCAGCTAAAGAGGATTTGTGTTCTTTACAACTCCACTATATACACACACACACAACATCCCTGACGAAGAGAAAGAAAGAAAGAAAGAAAGAAAGAAAGAAAGAAAAGCCACAATTTGTTAAGTCTGTGTCATTGTGGACCCCCAGTATTGAAAGGAGTGGGTCTTGATTGAGGCCCAGGAGCCCTGCTGCTCCACGCTTCCACAGAATCAGATAAGTATCACTGGGATCGACTGAGTCAGGGACTCCAAAGTGCTGCTGCACGGCAGGGGTTTGCCGGACCGATTTCCTGCTTAAACCGCAGCCCTAATTCACTAATGTGCCATTTGCCTCAGTCACACGCTCCTAATTGACTGGAGTTTTTCTTCCCCATGGCCGAGGCAATCTGAGACGGGCTAATGTCCTCCGAGCTGTGAGGCCACAGCTTCCACTAACGGCTACGGGGACAAGACGGGCGTCCGCCGGTCGTGTCGCGCCTGCTTACATTTTAGATGAAGTTGGAAGAAAAAAGAAAAGTTAAATCAGGGGTGGATCCATCTCTCTCTCGCTCTCTCTCACACACACACACACACAGACACACATACTTGGTCGTCTCTTCAGACATCAAAACACACACTCTGAAACGGACTGAACCTCCTCTAATTACATCTGGCCAGGCTGCAGGCCCACTGTGAAATACCTCAGCGGGAAGCGAAGTGAGGCCACGGAGAAAGTCACATCTCACGAGGCTCCGCCACCACCGGCTCACTTAAGAAAAAAGAAATAACAAGAGCGGCACAAACATCCGGCAAAAGCCAAATTCTTAACGAGGATCCCATCACAGGATGGTGGAGAACATTTACGGGAACAAATCGCATCAGCGCATGCGATGGTGAAGCTCTTTTTTCTTCTTCTTCTTCTTTTTCTTCTTTTTAAGGGGAAGACTGCAGCACACGTGGCAGAGAGGGAAGGAGGGAGGAAGAAGACATTTTCGGGGAGAAACTGCTTGAACCACAGACGTCTCAAGCTGCTTTCAACCAGCCCGGATCTGACACCAGTCATTTTAAAAAACCGCTGACCTCAGAACTCTGTAGACCTGAGCAGTGAATACATTTAACTTGACTTCATCTTTTTAACGTGCTGATGCAACAGAAGACAAAGCCATTTCACGATTGTCTCAGTTACGAGCCGGCATACATGCTTGCATAAAGTGTTACAAGCGCAGCAGCCACTCAATCAACACAGTCGACGCTATTAATCGGTTTCTAATTTCATGGCACATGGCAAAAGATCGTCATGGAGAGATAAAAAAAAAGTATTTTTATTTCAGATCGTTTTGTGAATGTAAATATGAAACAATTTGCTGTAATTAGCGGTTGAGCAATATTGACCCATTTTTAAAAACGATGACAACTAACGCAAAGGCAAAACAAAATGACTTTGTTGAAGATGAACTAATATGCTGTTTTCCTATGAGTGCAGGATACCAGGATTTAAACAAAAAAATGGAAGGACTTCAAACTCTATTACCTTTGATTCTGCTGCTACTGTGTAATTTGCCTGGCCGTTCCAAATAAAGACACAATTTCAAAAAATAAATAAATAAATAGATTAATTGAATAAACAAAAAGCAAAATATATATTAATAACATAGCATTATCTCTTTACTTAAGCCAATGCACTCTTACATTAAATGTCTCCAAGACATTTAAACGGTAAAAAATAAATAAATAATAATAATAATAATAATAATAATAATAATAACTTCAAAGAAGATGGTTTATTGTTTATGCTTTTCTTTTCAAACTCAGCCTGGTGACGGCTGCCATCAACTGATGCCGCCGTTTACGTCATAGGTACAGGCGTTCCAACTTGATACGCATCAGGCAGGAATGTCGAACAAAGTGCGCACAGCACGGCCAGAAGGACTCCTCCTCAGTGCACCAACTTCCACTGTAGCAGCACGAAGCATTTCCATGAGGATTTCCATTTTGTTAAATGTGATGCAAATGACCGCAGGGTGCAGCCAGCTGGTAAGAATGAGGAGCAGATGATTGTGATGAATATGCTGTCGCTTCCAACACAACGAGCAACCCTTCATCGGAATAATAACCGCCGATGGCCCTCGCAGGTGAAACACCACTGGGCGGGTTTCACCATCACTGATGTCATATTTGTCATCCCGACTGTCAAGAACTTTTTTTTTTACTGTTTCATAAGTTCAGAAATAGTGAGCACGTGTTCATCAGGCGGTTCCATCTTCTCTTCCTCTCTGAGCCACTAGACGTGGACCTCCTGGAGACACTGACCGACAGCAACCGCGGCTGAACACACAAGATGAGCACAGGTGTATTTTCACTTGAAACATTCCGATTTGCGACCTGAGTAAAAAGCTTCATCCAGCCACTTAGACATGGAGAGGACTCGCACACAACCGGTGGAAAAATAAACCAAGTCATCTGCATGCATAAAACATAACAGGTTTTGCAACAGCCTCACTGCCCAGACAAGTTGCCTTCACTCAGGTTAAACGGCAACGAAGTCAAGATCTAATCCTCCTCAACACAGGGCGACTTCTCACAAAACCCTGTGAGACTCCGCCCAGTCCTCCGTGGCTCCACCCCAACCTACCCGGCCTGAAAGCAGTACCAACAAGAGACTTCTGGGTAACTATTTAGGCAGAGCCTCTGCAAACCCTTGCCTGATTCAGACAAGAGGAGGAAGTGACCGCAAAAAGCACTGACCCAATGGAAAGGATACTAATTAGAGCCACTGTAGGCAAATTAGCCTGAATTTTATTGTTATACGCTGCTGTAAACCGCGTTTGGTTTATGAGGGTAAATAAAAAGGCAATGTGCTCCAAAAGAACCAGGACAAAAAGCCCATCCTGGTGCGGCTGGAAGAGGAGAAACAGGTTTTTGGTTTTGTTTTTTGGATTAGCACAACAAGACCAAAGCTGGGTCGATCAGCTACCAGTTCCCATTAGATTACTTTCATTTAGGACTCAAAAACATTAGTTATAATCTATGCTACCCTTGCTGTCACAAAGCCACAACTATACATCCAAAGCAACACTTTTTTAAGTGTCTGACGCTCTCACCCTCACAACAGAGATACAAAATAAACATGTTTTAACGTAACTGCAAAAGAAATTAAATAAAATACTGTGTCCCGCAAGACGTGCACGGAGCAAGTTCATTTCAAATCATTAACGAGGTGGCAGAGAAGAGAACCCTGAAGCCGAGCTAAGACACCCAGTCCAAAACACAATAAAGTGAACCACAGGAGCCCGAATGTGCACGTCGTCCTGAGAGGCAGCGTGCACGGCAGGTTTCCAGGCATGTTGAGTTTGATCTTTATCATGTCCATAAAGCCCGGAGCTGCGCTGGCTGGACTGGCCCGAACAGCCCGATGCTGCTGCGGGATCTAAATCAACAACGTCTCGCCACAGTTTTTGCTACAGGAAGCCATGGCAGATGTCTAAGCTCTTCCCCCGGGCTACCGAGTTCTTGTCTGGACCCTTCCTTACAACTCCCCAGGGGACCTTGTTTAAGACAGAGTGCCCCTCCGACGCCACAATGCAGCACGTCTGTGTGTGTGTGTGTGTGTGTGTGTGTGTGTGTGTGTGTGTGTGTGTGTGCGTGCGTGCGTGTGCGTGCGCATATTTAAAAGCACACCAGAAATCCCAGCCAGATGATATGATCCCTAAATTCTTGAATCAGGAGAAGGGGTTACGGGAGGCCAGAGTGTCTCTGGATGTGCCTCTGCTCTACTCACAAAAACAAAGGGAGAGGAGAAGAGTGGAAGGCATTGGGGGGGGGGGGGGGGGGGGGGGGGGGGGAGAAAGAATGGGGGGAAAGGCAGCTGGGTGAGGACGACAAAGACGTTAGCTGGGGCAAGAGTGAGAAAGCAAAAGTACACAAAGGCAGGCAGAGATGAGAGGGAAGAATAAATGTACATTTTTTTTTTGCCGTGTCTGTGTTAATCTCGCTCCCCCTCTCCCTCTGAGCGCTCTCGGAGCTGCCTCACTTCTGTCATTGGAAGCGGCGTCGGCTCTAAAGAAAACAGCTTCTATGTTTAGCTTGTAAATGTTCAACCATCAATCAACATCATAAAACCCACCCAGGATCCTGACTGGATGCTTCCAGCGGGGCCTTTCCACTTCCCCTCCGTCGTATTCCCCAACCCCCCACTTCCCTCTCTCTCGCTCTCTCTCTCTCTCTCTCTTTATTCCTCTCCTCTCTCCTCTGCGGTGCAGGATGCCGGCTGGGCATATGCCACGGTGCCACTCCCCTTTCCTTGTTTCCAATCTGCCTTTTAGCTCCGTGACAGCCATCAATCAGGCGCCGACGCCATGGTGACGGGGCCCCTCAGGGAGCGTTCATCAGGCCCGCCGGGGGCTTTACGAGGGTTGCCAGCTAACAGAGCAGCACTCACCTCCCCCACACCTAGACAAAGGCAAGGACTTGTACTGTCCGCAGACACACACAGGCAGACACACTAGCGTGACCCCCCAAACCACCGTGGATGAACACAAGGAGAAGGCAACGTCAGAGTGAAGGGCAGCCACAAGATGTCGGGAAGAATCAGCCACACAGAAACTCTGGCGGCTTCCCACCGCAGCAGCAGCACATAGGCCAGACTGATGCTGCTACTGCTCCTGCTGCTGCTCCATTATTTGCTTAATGTTTCCATGTTATGAAAATCATTGTCGTCAAGCCATCGGCTGCAGCCTAATGACTTATTTTGCGTTGCTTAGGTTTTAAAAATGGGCTCATTTTCTAAAAAAAAAAAAAATACTCTTGTTTCCACATCTCTGTGAATGAGGGCCATTTAAACAGTGGCGCTGTAATCCAGGTTTCCAAATATCACAGCCTCAAAACAGGAGGGTCTTAAAAAATTATGACACTCGGCTATTGTACTATTATTTCGCACATTAATACTGACTGCAAGGAGCGTCAGTTTCACCCGAGCTTCACTCCCACTTCATCTGCATGGTTTAAAATGAGACAGCCAATGGTTATTTACAGGGCAGCGCCACTCTGCATGCCGTCTCCTGGCTCCCAGGTCACCTGCAACATCAGGAGGTCTGTTACCCTGACAACTCTGAGAAGAGGCCAATCTTAGAAGAGACTGCCACCAACTCCATTTTAACCCTGTGCCATCTGCCGAAAACAACAAAATAAAAGAAACGAGAGGCGCTCTCATATCTTTCACCGTCTTTGATAGCGCAGCGCGACACGAATAACCGTCTTTATTTTATGGAGATCACACACGCGCATGTCTCGTCTTATGTTTTCGCGACGAGAATGGCAAAAGAATTAAAAAGGAACAAAATGGCAAAAGCCAATGACAAGCGGCTCATGCTTTCTTTGATGATCAGAAAGTTTCTTTTGATGATTCTACTGACTGAGGTCTTATTCAAAGCAGGAAACAATGCACAACGCGCAAAGAAGAAAAGACTTTCAAATGGCATAATTATCAATATGCAAAGGAGACAAGGCGCATAAATATGGAGGTGTTTGCGTAAGTGGACACACTCTGAAATGACAAGCGTTTGCATTAGAGACCAACAACTGGTTTCTTCAAATTAAAAATCCATAACAATTACACAACGGTGAGCAATATGCTCCAGGAATCACAGTGCACTTGAGCTTTCACACGTCAGGTCAGGTGGGTTTCTTTCTCCGGTGCCAAGCTGCGTGTGCAAAGAATGTGTGCAGAATGCACAGCGGGTTCCATTTCCTCTTCGCAGCTCAGGCATGGACCTCGAGCGTGTCGCGGATAAGAGGGGAGCGCTCGACAGGTCTGACTCAGAACATGCTGACATCAGCATCATTTTCCCAGAAGCCTTTTAGGCTCATTGTTTGACGCATCATTAGACCCCGCAACAGGGCAACGTGGCCAATTGTAATTCCAGATAAGGAATTACAACTGGCTATTTATTTTGTGTATAACTACAATTTTCTTTTTTTTTACCACTGCTAAAATATACAATTTGTGGAAAAGAGGCAACTATTTTGGATGATAGAAATATCTAGCGATGAATTTAAGCGATAATAAGTTAAAAAAAAAGAAAAAAAGAAACAACAACAAAAAGGTAAAGCAAAATATCACATCAGAAAGGCAATGAGAGTTTCTGTCAGTGTTTGAGTCAAGAGAGAGCCAAGAGAAGTTTCTCACACAAGAGTCAAGAAGAGAATTCTGACCCAACTTTGGTGTCAGCAGCGCAGCTTCATAACCCTGATAAAGCCAGTTGTTGTCTTCACAAGCAGGAGTGAGAAGCAAGCATGAGAGAGAGAGAGAGAGAGAGAGAGACAGGGAGAGAGAGAGAGAGAGAGAGACAGGGAGAGAGAGCGCAATTTGGGTAACTGCTTCCTGTGCAGGCACTACTCACGTAATCATGGAATGCTTTTGCTTCGCTGGAGTGATCACATGTCTCTCTCCTCTCTGGTGCGGCGCAATACAAGTCCCAGAATACACTGTGGGACAAGACAGGTTATGAAGCAAACACAACCACACATACACAAGAAAAGCCCGAGCATGGTTACAGTCAGGGAACATTGAGAACAATAATTCTTACCACCACCAAGAGTGGAGAAATCCTGGAGGTTCTCCAAGAGTTATGTTTTTCTCCCATCGGATCTTGTAAAAAAAAACAAAAAAAAAACAAACAAAAAAAACAATTAAGTTCAACAGATTCTAACAGAACATATTTCAATGCAATGAATGCATTTACATAAACTAAAAATTGTTTGGTTTTTTTTGTTTGTTTGTTTGTTTCAGTGTGTCTAAACTTTCGTTTTTGGATCAAATTGCTCATACCTCTGATAAAAAGGTCTGTGCAGACTTCTGTGCTCCTATGTGCAGCAAATACTCATAAACGTAGAGGGCCAACCTGTATTGACAAAATATTCACATTTTAAAAAAATTATATATTCACACAGACACACACTCACATTAAAAAAAAAATAAAAATAGAAAAAAAATATGAACGTCAAACACACAATTCAATCGTATCCAACGTGTACTATGAGTGACTAAAGTCGGGGACAGGCCCTCTGAACAATGGCTGCCAAACAGCCTTAGCCCAAAAAAATATTTTATTGGGGGGGGGGAGAGAACTAGTCACCGGGCAAAAAAAAAAAATGGTTACGATTCACACAACAACGAGGTTAGAACAGTGGGCTATAGTAGCAGTTAAAATGGGATGTGAACGGCGAAAAAGACACCGCCATCTGGCTGTGTCTTAGCTAGGCACTGGATCCCGGTGCCACTGATGGAGCTGGAGCTGGAGCTGGGGGTGGGGGGGAATAAAAACGCAGCCTATCCACAGCGCAACGACAGGGAAAACAATGTACTGTGTGGCAGCGGCGGCGCTGTTATTGTTTTCTCCCGTCGCCGCTCTCGACTGAATAACTGCAAAGATATGAGGCAAGACCGCTGGGGGTACACGGGCGAACTGCTCCGAGTGGTGTAGAGAGGGGGAGAGAGACACATTGCTGGGCTAAAAAGGCAGCATGAAGCACGGCTCGGAGGAGGAGGAGGAATGGCGAGGAGACAAGGCGGTTCATTCAATTCCATTCTCGGCAGGGAGGAAATCGCCTCTCTCTCGGCTAGCCCGTCCAGCGAACAACAGCGCGCGACAGGGAAACAACTTGCGAGGCGGAGGGAAAGGAAACACACAATAATAAAACATTTGCGAGCTTACTTTTCTCGTGCTTGGCTGTCCGACGGCACCGGGGTGCCTTTGCCTTTGGGGAACATTGTTTTGTGTGGGTGGACGCCCGCCTTCTCTTTCTTTTTTCCTCGCTATTTCATCTGTCAGATCATCGCGGCCGCGACCCTCTCGCGCTCCAACCACACTCCTGCTGCTCAACCCGACGACTCAACCGAGCCTGGTCCGGAGGGAAAAGGCGGGGCTACGGATGACGGATGCCGCGGGTGGCCAATGAGAGAGCGCCAATAGCTTTTAAGGTCTGCCTTTGTGGCGTCCCGAGTTTGCTGTTTTGACGTTGATATGTGCGACAACGATACGCGGCAATTATTGAAGAAATTAAAAGTTTTCTTTAAAAAGAAAAGAAAAAAGAAGAACCTCTTTACCTTATGGAATAAAAGGAGTGCAATAATTCAAAAATACATTTGTTTTTGTTTTTTGTTTTAATAATAAGTAAATATTACATTACTGTGCTATTTATGTTGCCTGTGACAAATGAACCACTCTTTAATTGGCAAATTAAGCGTGTTGTTTTACCGCAAAATAAAGGAAAACTGCAAGAAAGTGTTGACCTGTGTTGAAGGAAGTGTTGAGTTGTGATCCACCAGAAAAAAAAAAAAAAAAATATATATATATATATATATATATATATATATTTGATTGTAAGCCATCCTGTTTTCTACGTCCGCACAGCTACAGAAGTCCACGTTGAACATATAAATAGCTGTTCAAGTGACGAGATTTGTTCCAGTAGTAAAATTTTATATCCTTGAAATTGACCTGTGTGTAGTAGAGGGTTGCCGCCTACGAAATAGTCTTAAGTGGTAAAAAAAAAATAAATAAAATAAAATAAAACTGAACAAAAACTGCTCCACCTTAAAACTATAAAGGACCACGGGGGACGGCCTCTCTCTCCCCCCAGCGGTGAACCTCTTTAAAACCGCTTGCGCGTGTGTGCGTGCGTGCGTGCGTGTGTGTGTGTGTGTTGAGCAAGTTGTTGTGGAATGGCTGTTAAACGCGTCGCCGTCCGGTGTTCGGCGCTGCTGCGATTTCTCAACACAACTCACGTTCACGTCGTGTAGGTTGTCTCGTGTTTTTTTTACGCAGAAGCAGCGACGACAGCCCTACTTGGGTAAGTTCTTTTTCTACTACTAGTGTAAAAAAACAAAAAAAACAAACAAAATACGCCGTTTGCTGACGACGAGTTTTTTTTCTTGCAGAATTGCAGCTCGTGTTACTCTGTGAAGTCGCTCTGTGCGTCGGTACCTTGCGTGTATTTTGTGTACATGCGTCATGTCTTTCAAAGTCAGTGAAATAAAGGTCACGGCGGCTCCTGCCATCGATTTTACATGAATGACAGTGACCAGTGCGCCTCACTGGACAAGTGACGCACACTTGCATTTTAGCTAATAGTCCAAGCACTTTCTTTAGTGTCAGAAGGATAAAATTAAGCAGTGTATTGTTGTTGTTGTTGTTGTTGTTTTTAATTATATATTTACTTTGTTAAAAGTAGCGTGTAGTTTAAAAATGCACGTAGAAATCCAATCAGTTATAGTGGCATTTGTGCATATTTTAATCGGGGGTTGGGGTACAGAGGACTTCCTCAGACATAATGCAAGAGGCAGATTATTCGACGAGATTATGTTTCAATATCACATAATGACTGAATGAACTGAAAACTTGCTCAAGGAAATCATTATGACAAACATACAAAGGTATGTTTTCGTGTATTTAATGTTTTGTTTTTTTGTTTTTCTCAGAGGTGAATCGGGTCCAATTATATTTTCTTTCCTGATGAATTGGTGCAGTGACCATATTTTATAATTAGCATTTGGGCAGCGACCTAGTTCTGCCCTTCAAAACAATACCTTCCTGTTTCTTGTTCCTGCAGCTGAGCCATGACATCTGAGGTCAAGACAGACCCTGCGCAGGGCCCCGTCTCTGTCCAGTCCTGTGAGGAGGGATACAGAAACCCCACTGAAGTGAAGATGAGTCAGATCGTGCTGCCGTGCCACGCAAACCACCGCGGAGAGCTGAGTGTGGGCCAGCTGCTCAAGTGGATGGACTCCACAGCCTGCTTGTCTGGTTGGGGAAACATTTGAATCACAATTAATCGTAAACGTAAAAAATAACATTAAACATAACTGCTTATTTTTAAATCATAAGGTTACTCATACTCCACCAATAAACACCTGTGCAACAATCTTTCCCCTCCTCTCCCAGCTGAGAGGCACGCAGGCTGCTCCTGTATCACTGCGTCTGTGGACGACATCCATTTTGAGCACACCATAGGGTAAGTTAGCAGCAGTTTGTTTGTTTTACGTAAACAAAAAACAAAATGTCGCATATGCTCTCCGTACATACAGTGACTTTTAATAAAGGGAAATTTGCCCTTAGGGTTGACATTATTTCTCAAACTTAGTCAAAAAAGTCAAAATTATCATTATTATTGTTATTGTTTTTATTTTATTTTTTATTTTTATATTTATTTTATAAAAAATTGCAGACAACAAAAGATCAGATTGTTTCAGCCAAAGTCAGTGAACACCACGTCTCACGTGTTGACACTGTAAACCCTGCGTCACGTTGATGGTACAGTGTGTGTGTGTGTGTGTGTGTGTACTGTAGGGTGGGAAAAGTAGTCAACATCATTGCAAAGGTCAACAGGGCTTTCACTTCCAGCATGGAGGTCAGTGAATTTCTTTTAATTTTATTGAAAAAAAACTTTTTTTTTCTAATTCTCACGCAGTGCACATTGCTTAGTTCCTATCTAAAGGATAAAACAGGTGAATGCACTCATTTCTGTTCATTTCAGGTGGGCATTCTGGTGAATTGTGAGGACCTGTACACTGACAAGCAGTGGAGGGTTTGCCATGCATTTGCCACTTTTGTGGCCAGACGAACAGAGGCGGGAAAGGTTGGCAAATCAGCCAAAATATGAACAGAGGAGCATTTTTTTTTTTCTGCTACTGCAGCATCTTGTGTGTGTGTGTGTGTGTGTGTGTGTGTGTGTGTGTGTGTGTGTGTGTGTGTGTGTGTGTGTGTGTGTGTGTGTGTGTGTGTGTGTGTGTGTGTGTGTGTGTGTGTGTGTGTGTGTGTGTGTGTGTGTGTGCAGGTACAACTGAAACAAGTGATCCCTCACACACAAACGGAACAGATGGAGTACAGCCTGGCGGCAGAGCGGAGGAGGATGAGGCTCATCCATGCTGAAATCATTACAGACCTACTGAGCAGCAGCACAGCTCAACTGGGTACAGGCAGCAGATGCGGGGCTTTCCTTTCCGGCGCGGTGGCACTTCCTCAGCTGAGCCGGCTGCACTGACTCGGGTTTGATTGATTAAAGAAGCTTCCCGTTTTGTACCCCTCGCCGCATCCTTCCGCCAGGAGAGTGCCAGGAGTACCAGGACGCCGTGCCGGCCGAGAGGACGCGGGTGGAGAGCGTGGAGCTGGTGCTGCCGCCGCACGCCAACCACCAGGTCAGCACCTTTGGGGGTCAGATCATGGCCTGGATGGAGAATGTGGCTACCATCGCTGCGAGGTGCGTTCTTGATCTTTCAGGGTTATTACAGGTCACTTTCAATTTTGGCACGCGGTGAAATGTTTGATGTTTTCAAGGAATCGTCTACTCCTGAAAATGCTCCACCTCTATTTCGTCAGTATTTGTGATGTTCACTCACTCACTGTAGTTTATTTAATATGGGTTATATGTTGACCAGGACACATGGACTTTGTGGAGTTTAGTAAACAGTAAAGATTCGTGGAAGTCACTGCATCCAAGCCAAGAAGTAGTTCCACAGAGTTTTTTTTTTTCCTTTCCTCACAGCTATTTGTACTGCTAGTTTTTCCACCACCTCTGGCATAAGAAGTTTCCTAAAAGTTATTTTTTCCCAGAGCTTCAGTTTGCTTAGAGGCCATATTTAACATCCTGCGGCCCCAAAACAATCACAAACACCTCAACGTGTCTGTTTTGTGTTTCCCTGACGCAACCCAGCCGCTTGTGCAATGCTCACTCGACCCTCAGGAGCATAGACATGTTCCATTTCCGTGGCCCATCTCACATTGGCGACCGCCTGGTGCTGAAAGCCATCGTGAACAACGCCTTCAAGCACAGGTGAGACGCCACACGGTGGCACTTTCTGACCGCACAAAATGTGAATGGATAAATGTTTGCAAAGTTTCACATTTTCTCAAAGACTGAACAGTCTGAGAAAGGTCCTATTATACATCTGTCTAAGTGCATATCTTTGCATGAACCCACACTCCCGGTGCACTCTAGCATGGAGGTGGGTGTGTGTGCTGAGGCCTACCAGGGCGGTGAACCTACGCGCCATATAAATAGTGCTTTTATGACATTTGAGGTGCTGGACAGTGACAGGAAACCGAGAACTCTGCCACGGATTCGGCCTGAGCCTGTGGTAAGTTTTTTTTTATAGCCCTGTATCCAAAAATTGACAGGACTGAGTTAAGAATAGATTTTTTTCTGTCCTCCAATGAGCATCATTCTTTGTGTGTGTGTGTTTTTTTTTAAACAGGATGGAAAAAGGCGCTATCAAGAGGCCATAGCCAGAAAGAAGATTCGCCTTGATAGGTATTTGCCTTTCCTCTGTGCTTCCTATTCATTTGCCTGACGGCTGACGTGTTTAACATCTGATGTGTACACTGACGTCAATTAGTCTATCCATCTCTAAACATATAAAACATTTTCCCTTCACCCTTAGGGGAAAATATTTCCCAGAGGTTGTGTGGCTCCTCGCCAGGTGCAAAGTCGCTGACATTGTTTAACTCCGTGCCTTCCGGCCTCCATCTAGTGCACACTAGCTGAACTCGAAGAAAAATATTGAAATTCTGTTGGACCAATATTGCACGTTAGACGAGTCGCCATTAAACAATTGCAAAACCAGCAAACCAAAAAAAAAGTTTAACATTGGCAAATTACATGGTGTAGCACACAATGACATTTAAATACTGTGAGCCGCTGCTGCTTTTGTTATTCTGCTGGTGTTCGACACAATCCATTCTCCTGATACTCGGCTGGAGAGCACATGACTTGGCAGAGCACCGTGTCGCAGCTGAGCGGTCTGTGGTGCCGAGTCTGTCAGGCATAATAACTTCATTGTTCCACCGTTAAATGCCCCACTTAAAGTTTAATCTTCACTCCGCTATTTGATGTGGAAATGAGTTTGGATTATTCCGCGCATAAAAAAAAAAAGAAGGGTTCGTACGTGTTGCGTCGTTGTTTCCTTCTGCCGGTCGTCAGTTTCATTGTGTCCCATGTGTTTTGCAGAAAGTACATTATCTCCTGCAAGCAAACAGAAGTGCCTCTATCTGTCCCCTGGGACATCAGTAACCAGGTATTGGCACGACTGCCCACACATGCCCAGTCTGGCTTACCATCACCCCACTGTGCAAGACATGATTATTTCTCCCCCCCCCACCCCCCAGATGTACCTGAGCTACAATAATGTATCGGCACTAAAACTAATGGATGCCAGAAGCAATTGGGTACTAGCCTCAGAAAAACACAAGGTTAGTATAATTATTTAGCATGTACGTCTTATTGCAGTGACCTGTTTAGGTTTTCTACCTTAATATTTTAGCTTCAGAATCCTTTCTAGGATTAATTGAGTTGTTCCAAGCAGCATGGCACTTGCTAATGGCACAGTGGAGTTGGAAAATTTAAGTTTGGTTGGCTTCCAAGAACACGTCTTTCTGGGCGAAGCGTCGCTATAAAACACCAACTAGAGGTGCTAGCTACCTAGCTAGCGAGCTCCTATGTAAGCGCAATTGTAGGAGCACAAGTTCCACAGAGACTGTTGTCAGAGCAAGTGCATTCCAGCCTGCTTGGCTATTATTGTGAGCGAGAAAAAACTGCGTAGTGTAGCTTTAAATAGAATCAACAGCCACCATGTCTGTCTTCGTAGCAGAGCAGGCGTTTATAGCTTGTGATATAAAACTTTTCTGACCTCATGCACACGCACTGACTCAAGAAACCGGAGTGAACGCAGTAAGAACCTACTGATATTTTTGGATGTGCTCTGTTTCTTAGGTCCGGCTGTACACGCTGGAGGAAAACCACATGCTGTGTTTCAAAGTGGAGATGAATGTCAGCATCCCGGCCGAGCAGACCTTCCACCTCCTGTCCGACCTAAGAAGGAGGAAGGAGTGGGACCTCCACTATGAGTTTGTGACATTTACATTCTTAGCCACCATGTCCTTAGTGGCAAACAGCACATTAGCTTTTAGATTTCCTTTTTTGTTTAAGAGTCAGTGATAAGAAAATTACTTTTTAAAGATGGTTTAAATGTAGAATTTTTAATCATTATGATTATGATGAAATGTTGTGATTTTTAAAATCACATCACAAGAACCAAACTTTGCAGAAGTATTTACCAACAATGAATGCATCATCTAACAAAAAGAAACACATCTTAATGTAACACACAGGTGATTTTTGCATATCACAGGATTCATTGGACTGAATAATTTCATGTGAAGAGTGAAGCTCTGCATATTTAACGCCTGTGTCTCAACGCACCCTGATGTCTGTGGCCACTGCAGTGAGTGTGAGGTGATCATCGAGGCCGACGACGAAGACACTCTTTATCGTGTGGCCACACCATGCATCAGAAAAGGAGATAAAGGCAAGGACTTCATCTTGTTGGCATCCAGGAGGAAGCCGTGCGACGCCAGGTGCTTGTATACTCTACTGATGATCCTGCTCATGTTATCTAAAATGAATGGAGGATAGTGAACTCTCTTTCTTGGTCCATCTTAGGGATCCCTATCTGATTGCTCTCCGCTCAGTCACTTTGCCCACCCACCCTCCCACTGAGGACTACACCAGAGGAGAGGTTCTCTGTGCCGGCTTCACCATCTTGGAAGAGTCCAGTTGCGTCAGCAAGGTTTGGCCAAACGAGAATGGCATAGGATTGGACACACGCCAGCTAAAGTCAGTTCGAGTTGATTTTGATGACTGCTTGCGTTTTCTTTCAGATCACCTACTACAACCAGGCCACACCAGGCGTCCTGCCCTACATCTCCACAGACATCGCGGGCCTCTCCTCCGGCTTTTCCAGCTCGTTCTCAGCCTGCAGTGACTTCCTAGAGGCCAATAAGGACAGCGAAAGTGCCCTGCCACTACAAAGCCTGTGACAGGTGCAGGTTTGGATACAGTCCAGCTAAAGGAGAAGCAACTGTTTGGATGTCTCAATTCAATTCCCTCTGTTGCGGTGATTATAATGCTGTTCTTTCTTTCATTTTCCTAAAATGACAGGAACACGCCAGAAAAGTAATATAGAAACCTACTGTATAGTTTGTTTTTAGCCAGATTAACATTTCACTCATTGTTTCTAAAACTCTCAGAGGTTCTGAACACTTCAATTGTCAAGGAGCCGCCGTAATGTGGAAGCTGTCCGCACACTCGTTTACCATAAGTCACTTGAACAGTCATGATTTTACAGAGTCAGGTGTTGCAATAACTAGGATCAAACCTTATGCAATATATGCCGAGACATTTCAATCAGCCTATTTTGACACAGTGTAACATTTTCTACCTCTTAAAGTTTTTGTTTTTTTTTAGCTGTGTAATAATCATTAACAATATAAGGCATCAAGTGCATAATTACACTGTGGTTTAAGGGGAAAAACCTCACAGTACTGACTAATTTTAATGAATTTTTCCATTCATATTTTTAATAATAAGCAGCTTGCTGATTGAATTAAAAGGTGTAAACACATCAGGCCAGGTGTGTGTGTGTGTGTGTTTTAAATTGGTTCACCGCTGGGCACTCGGAGCATTTTTTTTGCCATTCCTGGAACTTTTTAGTGTGTTGAAAAGAAAATCACAGCATGCAGTATTAACCTACTGTAGCTTAAGACTGCAGTGTTGTGACAGGAGCACAGGCGGGCATAGATGTACAAACTGAAGCATTTTCAACAATAAGCTACATGTACATAAATTGTACATGGCTATTTTATTTAGTTTTTGGGAGAAAGCATAAATCAGTCTTTGACAGTGTCGCCACAGTATCCTGTACTGCAAGCAGAGAATAAATATGCAATACTTCCATCTACGTGTCTTCAAAAAAAAAAGACTTTAATCCACCATCTCCTCATGTCTGTTTTCAACCCAAGACAATGAGTAGGAATGTTCAACCTTTAGTGCCTGGGTGTGAAACTCTGGACTTGGTTTTTCCTCAAAAGTTGCAGCCACTTTGCATTTTTTGCGATTTTCACAGAGTGGATCCTCATCAAGTACATCTGAGGAAAAGTCTGTGGTCTGGTTCCGTCTCCTGTCTTTGTGGCTTGTTTTCTGCTCACCTGCTGTCTTGCCAAGGTTCTTGACAACCTAAGAAGGAAACAAACAGATTCCAGTGAACTACATACACTTCCTGTGTATTATACAACAATCACAGCACCCCTCTACTACTCCTGACCTTCATTTTTATCGCCTTTATGTCTTTTAATCTCTGGTCCAGATCATCTTCGGGGTCCTCGACATCAAACGAGTTTCCCAAGGAACTTGTGTTTATTGTCTCGGGCCGAAGAGGATGTCGGTGGAACATAAGATAGTATGGACTGTACTGTGTAGAACTCTAATAGAAAGATTAAAAATATGTCTAGAATTACTTACAGAACATTGCTGAGATTAAATTACAATTTTAAACTGTGCCAATTTAATCACACACTTACATGCATTGTTGTATTGATCTGATATATAACGGTCGGCAGATGCACGTCCCACTCCTCATGTTCCATGTTGCTACATTTTTTAAGGCTCTGCGTTATGCTTTTAGCAATGTGCTTGTCCTTCACAGAAAATCACAATAAAAAAAAACACATGTAGATTAAGACAAAAAAATCAAATCCTTAACTTGAACAAATGTAATAGGATTTGAAGTTATCTGTTTCAATTTTCCATCAATCAGAGATATTTTGGATTAATCATTTGAATCTCAATGAACATTTTCTCAGTCAAGAGTCTAAGAAAATTGTGCCAGCATCTTAAACAGATTTGCAAACGCTATCAACACTTACTTGTTCAGTGGTTTGAGAATGACATCTGCTGGAGACAAGATTTCTGACGTCCAGTTCATCGAAAAGTCTGTTATTAAGCTAAAGCATAAAAAAAAAACAAAAAAAACATTGTGGGTTGCTCAGGTCTCATTAAATAAGTCAAGCAAGATCACACGGTGCTGCTCTTAAATATTTTTGAAATACCTGTGCCATGAATGTAATCTGGAAACCTACCTGACTGACATATTCTTTTCCTTGGTCTAAAATTATTTTCCGCATCATTCCAAACAAATACATTTTGGATATTAAAATTGCCGACACCTCGTTAGCACACTTGGTCTGCATCGCCTCCGCAACGACCCATTTAGTGTACACATCAGTCAGAGTGAAAATATATTTGTTCTTTTTCGCCGTCTCTCTGAGTGGGCCGACAATTTTCATCCCTGCCACTTGCCAAGCCTCAGTAACCTGTGGAGAGACATCTCTTGAGTCGACTGTCCAGCGCGTGTCTTGGGGAGAAACGCGTATGTCTAGGCATGAACCTACTTTAATCGGCTGGAGGCCTTGTTCTACTGTCTTAGCAGAGCTGTTGAGCTGACAATACTGACATGACTTCACCTGAAACATTGACAACAGAAGCAATCATGTCAAAAAAAAAAAAAGAAGAGAAAAATGCAGAGGGAAAGTAGGATACAGTTGCTAACATAAATTTAACATTAAAAACAAACAAACATTTCTTACAACGTTTCCCTGAAAATGTTCCTTACCCAATCTGTGACATCATTGTTTATGGTAGACCAGTAATATCCAGAGACCACCTTGTCTCTGGTGCGTCTTACGCCATAGTGGCTGCCAGTGTCGGGGTTGCAGTGACTCTGGTGCAGCACTGCCAGCTTCTGTTCTTCAGACACGACAACTAGCCTCATGTATTGCCTGCTGGGACCGGTATAGAACAACTGGTGGTCTGCAGAGGGGCAAGTTGGCAAGGCAAGTTTATTCTCGTATACCTCAGTATAGTAATTTTTAATTCCTAATCAACAGTACACAACCATATATATATATTTAATATATCTTACATCTATATCCAAATGATTTGTGCTTTGTTGTAAAATATCAACTAACACAACATAATTTAAAACGCTAAAGCTACACATTTCAGGTAATAAAACACCATTGGTAACGTAAAAGAAAAATAACGACATATCCATGTGGCCATTCATTAGGAGAGTAGTTAAGAGTGACTCGAAGCTATGTTTTCTCTACCACGAGCTAACTGTGGCTAATGTTGGATACCTTTCAGGACAAAGTTTGCTGCTGCTCGCATGACTTTCTTTCTCCGGTACTGGTCCAGCTGTGGCCCCATCATGCGGTTCACTAAATACTGTTGCAGAGCTTTGTAGAACTCATAGTCGAGCATGACGTAAAGTTTTATTGCTGTCGGCAAATCGCTCCGCACCAAACTACCGTGACGCCAACTCAAAACCAGCAAACCAAAACAAAGCTACGTAAACGCCGACCCGCATGCGCGGAACGGATACTGAATGGAGGAATCGGGGGGAAGCGCGACCGTGCGCAGGCGCGAGCCTTGCGCAGACGCAGAAGGGAGGTCTTCCGAGAAGCGGGGCTGTAAAATCGCGTGAACGGTAACAAGTGACTGTAGGCTACCTGACAGCGCGTCGAGAGCACGGTGGGGCGCCCCGGAAGCCACATCATGAGTCAAGAGTTTATGATCAAGTTGCGAACTTCTACGAGAGAAAAAATAAAGAGATTTATCAATCTGCGAGGTGAGTTTCCACTAAGTTCCACTAAGTTCACCGAAGGTGTGCTCTGATATCTTGTTATTCATGCATTTGGAATACCTGCGGAACCTGTACCTCCTGTCAGAAAGACGCACGCACTTGTCAGCCATTTGGCGTGATTTATTTTAATGTAATTATTTTTTTTGTAGGCTTGGGTTTATAGTCCACACTATTGTTGACGCTTTAGGAGATAAAGTGCAGTGTTCCCTGCCTCGTCCACCAATAAAGCATTGGAGTGGGACTTAACTGGTCACACCTGTGTTTCAGGTGAAGTGGGTACACACCCAGTCGCATCGTATTAGGTTGCGTTACTGTCAATAGTATTCCACTGTTAATCCCTGTATTATTACAGAGTGAGTGAGTCTTTCGTGAGCTGTGTGGGGGCCAAACTGGCTCTGTTTCTAACTGACACACAAACATTATAATACATGGCATGTTAATGATGGACAAGATTTGTTTAAAAGATCAAGTTCATCAAATTGAAACTTATCTGTTATGTGCCCCCCCCCCCCCCCCCCCCCCCCCCCCCCCCCGCTACTTTTTCCCTTCACAGGCCGAGAGCCGCAGCCTGGTGAGTTTTGGGATGCAGTGGTTGTAACTGCTGTTGACCAAAGCCAAAGACAAGCCTATGAGCTGCAGATAAAAGAAAAGCTAGAGAGGAAGGAGGTCCCTCTAGGAATTCACTATAAGGTCTTCTCCGACCCACCAGGGTGTAAAATAGGTGTGAAACTTTCCTTTGATTAATTAATGATAGTTAAAAATTGCCAATTGATGTTGATTATTGGCAATGTGACCTTTTTCTTCTTTCCAGGAAATGGAGGCTCCACTCTGTACGCACTGCAGCAGCTGAGTGAAATCTACGGGAAAGCCTTGGGTGGAATGAGAGTTATCCTCATCCATGCAGGTTTGAGTTTGTTAAATGTTTTTTATTGCCATTACACATTTATAAGTCGTGTAAGGGTCAGGGTGGTGCAGGTGCTCCAGTGGTTAGCAAGAAAAGTCAAGGGTTTGGTCCTCACCCCGGGGCCTGTCGCGCCCAGTATCCGTCTCTCTACTGCACCTGACGACAGGATCAGTAAGTTATCTTTAGTGTTGGCGAGTAATGTATAAGTAATGCACTACTGTAATTAAACAACTTTTTTTTTAGCAACAGAGTCATGTAACGGGATTACTCTGGCAAAACTGGTAATTATATCATAATTACTTTATCAAGACCTGATTCCATTACTTTTCTGAAGTATTTTGCAACCTAAACGTATCTTATCATCCACAAAATGTCTGAAATTTAGAAAAACAATAGAAAACAACAATGTCGCAGATTGATGATGCAGCCATGCATGCAACACCATTGATATGCGGCGACGCACCAAAACAAGCACGGCGGCGGCAAAAGAAAAAAACAGCAATTGCGTTTGATAGCTGGAAATACAAACATTATTTTGAGTTCATCTCGTCTAAATGAAAGAATATTGGGTTACGTTGTACGTTATGTGCAGGAAACAAGACGTTCTTAACTGTTACTTTATCTTTTTTTCAACTAAAGTTATTAGTAATTAGTAATTGATTACTTATTAAACAAAGTCGTTAAAGAAGTAATTAGATTACTTCTATGGAGTAATCCCAACAACACTGGTTATCCTGCGCACTTGCATTGTTCTTCTCAGAGGCAGGGTTAACATTCTCACTTTGCTACTGACTCAAACTGCATGGTTTCCCCAAATGTGTTCACTCTTTGCAGGTCCGCAAGGTCAATGTAGAAATCACATACAGCATTCAGTAGGATTTTCCACTTCTTGCGGTTATTATATGTGATGTCTCCTGCTGTGACACTAGTTTTTTTTTCCCTCTCCAGGAGGGTTCAGCCAGCGTCTGCCCAGTGCCAGCGCCCTGGGGAAGATCTTCACTGCCATGCCACTAGGTGACCCCCTTTACCAGATGCTGGAGCTCAAACTGGCCATGTATGTGGATTTTCCGCTGCACATGAAGCCTGGTGTGCTGGTGACCTGTGCGGACGACATCGAGATTTACACAACCGCAGTTGGCGACGGCATCAAGTTTGAGAGACCTGGTTTCACAGCTCTGGCTCACCCCTCGCCGCTCTCCATCGGGACCACGCACGGGGTGTTTGTGTTCGACCTCAGCGAGATGTCTCCCGACTTGGAGATGGAGAACGCCTCCTGTCTGCGCTTCCTGCACAAACCCACCATCGGCAAGATGCGAGAGCACGGGGCTGTCTGCAACAGGCAGAGCGATTGTGTTTCCATCTCCGACGCCGAATTTGTCTACACTGACAGCACCTACTATGTCGACTCTGGCACTGTAAAGTTGCTGCTGAATCTGCTTGAGCAGTTGGGGCCGTTGAACTGTGAGATAGACGCCTACGGGGACTTTCTGCAGGCTCTGGGACCAAATGCCACCATTGATTACACCAGCAACACAGTAAACGTCAGCAAGGAGGAGAACAGTTTGGTGGAAATGCGAAAAAAAATCTTCCATCTTCTGAAGGGGACCCCGCTGAACGTAATTGTCCTGAACAACTCCAAGTTTTACCACATAGGAACCACGTCAGAGTATCTCTTTCACCTGACGGAGGATGAGGTGCTGCAGAGCGAGCTGGGGCTCCTCTCGTCTGCCTTCAGCATCGGCGTGAGTGAAAACTCGCTGGGCCCCTCTAGATGCTGCGTCATGTACAGCGTCCTCGACCCCAGCAGTTCCGTGGCAGCTCGCTCCGTGGTCGAGTACTCCAGGCTGGGAGCCAGAGTTTCCATCGGCAGCGGCTCCATCGTCAGCAGCTGCTGGCTGAGCGACGGCCTCTCGGTTCCCGACGGAGTCTTCATGCACTCGCTCGGCGTGAACCACGAGCAGCAAATCGGGTTTGTCACCGTCGTGTTTGGCATTAACGACAACCTGAAACGCAGCGTGAAAGCCCCGAGGCACGCGGACGAGCTGAAGCTGTTTGATTTGAGTCTGGCCGAGTGTCGGTCCCACTGGGGTCTGGACGGAGAGAGCGTTTCTTTCAGCGATGCATGGAGCTGCAGCCTGTGGACGGCTTGTCTGTTCCCTGTGTGCCCTGATCCTCGGAGCTCCTTCTCATTGTCTCTGAGGATGCTCCACTCTGCCCTGAGCGGATCACCGCTGACCCTAGACAAAGACACAAAGCTCATGTCGATGGAGGAGGCTCTGCGCTGTAAGAACCTGGAGGAGATGCTGAAGTTCCGGGAGGGACTTTACAGCGACATCACTCAGAAAAAATAGAATACTTGAAACTCAAATGTGTAGCTGGGGTTGTGTGCGTGCCTTTAATACTGAGGGGTATTTACAGGAATTTATTTTACTTCTGTTTGTTTTCACAAATCATTTATATATATATTTAAATATTTGATGATTAAATTCCTTCTCAAAACTAAGGACCCATTTTTTGTCATAATTTTGAATTTAAATGACCATTATTATGATGCTTTGTGGGCAACATGGTGGCGCAGTGGTTAGCGCTTCCGCCTCGCAGCAAGAAGGTTGTGGGCTTGGGCAGGGTTAGCTTTAAAATACAGTGTATTAGAGCTGGGGAGAGATTTTGCAAACAAACACACACATAAAACAGTGAATTTAGGTCAGGCTATTATCAAAGCTGGGAGGTTCCACCCTGATACTAAATCTATTTTCTTTTTAGCTCCTAAGTTCAGTTCCCCAAGTATTTCCTGTTCAGTTCTATGACAATAGAGATGCATTGGGCATTTAAAAAAATGTAAACCTGCAGCTCTGTTTGTATGGATTGATTACACTATATTGTACAGGACCAGAAGTGCACAAGACATTTTTCTGCTTTGGCAACACAACATCAGTCGAGTCACCGCACTGACTTTTATCTGTTGCAGACGCCTCGAACCGTAAGCATCTCATGTCTCCACAAGATTGGTGCTAATACCAGAGAAGGGCCGCGAAAGGTGACACAAGCGCGCGCGTACGTACACGTACACACACAGGCGCACACGCTGTCAGACACTAATATGCTCTTGCATTTCGGAGGGAGATCAGCTGTGGCGGATGTTAGGCATTCCGCTCAAACGTGTTTATTTTTAGCCTCCCAGCTGCGATGCCCTCCTTTATCTGGACATGTGCAATTGTTGCCCAGCGAGAGATTGTGGTGCAGCTTTGCTTGCAGTGAAGTGGCCACGGCGCAGCTCTCGTCCGGAGAGCAGAGAGCCCACCGATGGGGAATTACAAATCGAGGCCATCCCTGACGTGCACAGGTATCGGTTTGTTTGATTAGGTGTCTGACTGTCAGGTGTGTTTGCTGGGATGCGGTTTGTCTGGTCGGGTCGGGTCGGTTCTGCAGGCGGCTGTAGTCGCAACCTGCCGGGAGTTGCTCAGCCTGTTTAGCTGAAAGTTTGAAAGTTTGAATATTCAAATTCCCCAAAAAAACATGGCGGGGCCAAATGTCTGAAATCTAAATGGGGAACAAGGGTAATAGTCAGGCTGTAATGGACAAATTGTCGCTCTGTCTGGTGGGCGTGCGAAGACGAGTGGAAGAAGAAGGTGGGCGAGTCGTACGCCGTGATCATTGAGAAGTTGGAAGATGACCTCCAGCTCAAAGACAGCGAGCTGGTGGATCTCAACCTCGCCTTCAGGTGAACTTTAGTGAATTACAACTAAATTAATTAAACTAAAAGGAATATTTTGTTCTGTTTTATTTTGTTTTATTATAGTAGTATTTGCCTGGGTGCGTCTGCCTTTACTGTGCCAGTTGTCACATACAGGTGTTGTTGTGTTGTTGACCTCCTGTGACACAGCTCTGACGAGGCTTTTCAGAAAGTGAACGTGAGCTACAGGACGGATAAGGGCCTGACGCTGCTGCACCTCTGCTGCGTATGTGGAGGTATGTCCGACCGCTAATGTCTATTAATAAGGGCCCGACATAATGTGAGAGCGGAGCAGGCGATTTAAATAGAACGTCCGACATGATTGACCTTTCGCACAGATGCGAAACGGGAGAAGTAAACGCTAGTTTGGTGGGCCGATCGTAGCGGATAGATACATTGTTGAGCGCATGAGCTGCTGCACTGAGACAATGATATTGAAGATTTAATTCAACAGGTAACAAGGGCCACATACGAGGCCTGATACTCAAAGGCCTTCGTCCCTCCAGACTGTCCAGGAATGGGTTCACTGCACTCCACTTGGCTGCTTACAAGGTGACAATGTGAATTGGACTGTGGTATTAGAATTTGACACAATCTGGAAACACAAGAGATGTTTTTACATTTCTAGCCTTTTTTTTTGCATTCCAAAAGGTGCGGCTTCATCAGACAGACACAAAACAAATGCAAATTCTTTTTCCACAGTTGGGACGTTGATGGAACAGAGCATGTGCAAAAGGGAACATGTGTGTATTTGCTCATGTATTTTCTCAGTGCAATATGTCCAAACCTCTTTTCCCACCGCTGTTATGTGGTGTGACAAGAACTGGTTTTTGCTTTGGAATCTGCCCTTTGTTTTTTCTCCTTTGTTATCTGCCGATGAGCTATTCAAGCTCTTCCAGTAGCAAAGTGCACACAAAGTGCAAAGTCTGCTCGTCCCAAACTGGACAATTTTGTCAGAAGGATGTTGAATTAAATGCTGTGCAGGTTTCAGGGGTGTGTTTTGTTTTTATTTTTTTTGGAACGTCAGGATAATGCGGAGCTGGTGACCGCACTTCTTCATGGGGGGTCAGATGTGCAGCAGTTGGGCGGCAGCGCCCTCACTGCCCTGCATGTGGCCACGCTGGCGGGACACCACGAGGTGAGACCTGTGACTTTGCATTATTAAGTTGTTTTTTTTTCTCTCCGATCATTAAAAAAAAAATTCTCCATCTCATTTTCACTTACGTAAGGCAACAGACATCCTGCTGCAGCACGGAGCCTTCGTGAACGTTCAGGATGCGGTGTTCTTCACCCCGCTGCACATCGCCTGTTACAACGGCAACGAGCAGGTCGCTTTGCACTCGTCCCGTCACCGTCTGCCACATTCTGAACCGTGGACTCAGTCCACTTCCTCTAAATGTGTCACTCACCTGTCTGCTGCTCACTCAGCTGGTGAAGCTGCTGCTGAAGTTCAACGCCGACGTCAACGCGAGCGGCGAGGTGGGCGACCGTCCGCTGCACCTGGCCGCAGCCAGGGGCTTCCTGGGCATCGTCAAGCTGCTGACGGCTGAGGGGAGCAAAGCCGACAGTGAGGGCAGAACCGCTCGCTTCAGTCAATTGATATTAAATGGAACAACATATGACAAGTTATGAAAGAAAGAACAAAGGCTGTTATGGCTTTAGGGATTAGACACTTTAAATTAACTTATAGCGTGGCTATGGTATGTCCTGCATAGACAGAGCATTGAGCTTATTATTATTAGATTGAAACATTTAATAAACAAAAAGAAAAAACTGGAAAAAAGAAAAGAAAAGAAACCTCTAAACCCCTGTTAAATATTAGTCGAAAAGAAATCAATGATGTACTCAGCGGGCATCTGCAATCTGAATCATAGCTGAGGAATATGTATACACATGCATATATGCAACAGTGCTTGCATGGATACACTATATAACATCTTTGTATGTTAATCGGGCACAGAAGAACAAGGACTCTCTGTGCAATCTGCAGCAGTGCAATCAGCACAAGGCACTTTGTAACATTTGTGCAATGCGTGACGTGAAATATAAAATACTATGTAATACATGCACATTTTCACAAGTACGTTTCTAACAGGTAATACTTGACCCCTGTCAAGATCAAGATTCCAGATTACTTTAAGATTACTTTTGTCATGCATTGAACAACCGCTGATGACTCGGCGGAGTGAAAACTTTTTTTTAAAATCACCTTTTTATTCTGCCTCCTTCTCAGTCAACGCCAAGGACAACGAAGACCACGTTCCCCTCCACTTCTGCGCACGCTTTGGTCATAAAGAGATCATTCGCTTCATCCTGCAGGGCAACTCGGAGGCCCAGGCGCACTCTGTCAATATCTACGGAGACACACCATTACACTTGTAATTATTCCTGAGTGTCGCTGACCCTCGATGGTCTTTAATTCCGCCGGCCTGGAGCCACGTACTGAACATTGTGTCTCGTCAGGGCCTGCTACAATGGAAAATTTGAAGCAGCGAAAGAGCTCATTCAGCTGTCTGGCGCAGAGAGTCTCTCGAAGGAGAACATCTTCAGCGAGACGGCGTTCCACAGGTATCGTCTGAACATGTTTTCATCACGGTGTTCCAAGTACAGTAAAGTGAAAATGCCATGTTTTTCTTTTTTTGCTCATGTTATTGTCAGCGCGTGCACTTATGGCAAAGACCTGGAAATGGTGAAGTTCTTGGCGAGCCAGAATGCGATGAGCATCAACTATCAGGGCAGAGATGGACACACATGTGAGACCACCAGCTCCCCCTACCAAAAAATACACGAAAAAAAATCAAAATGAAACACTTTACCATCTTGCAAAACCCAGCTATTACTCCCAGCTCCAGCTGTGTTCTGACCACCCTCTCACCTGTATCTATGGCCTGCGATGACCCTCTCAGCCCTGCACAGCGCCTGCTTCCACGGCCACATCCGCCTGGTGCAGTTCCTGCTGGACAGTGGGGCAGACATGAACCTGGTTGCCTGCGACCCCAGCAGGTCCAGTGGAGAGAAGGACGAGCAGACCTGCCTGATGTGGGCCTATGAGAAAGGTGTGCAGTGTGAGAGTTGCCATACGGATGCGTTTAAAGCCGGTCCACCACATTTCCACAGTGGCTCAGAACCTGGACTGAGGCTTCTGTGATTGGTTCGCCTCTGTAAGAAACGAGTGATTGCACTGTTTAAACTCCTTCCCTCTGGGGGGCGTTAGAGAGCTCTGCACGCCAACGCCACCTGACAAAGAGACAGTTTCCACCCACAAGCTGCTGCTCTGTTGAACACTGGGCAATAATTCAAAATCAAAATCAAATAGCTTAACATAACAATGAACTGTTGCAATAAGTACAATATGTGCACTAATGTCTGTAAATGCAACAGTCTGTCATCTGTCTACCTCATGTGCAGCATCTGCCAACTCATTATGCACTTGGCTATGTTTTTCTCTAGGCACTTTTTTTTTTAACCATAGAAATTATTTTATTATATTGTTTCACTTATTATGTTCTATTGTTTTTTTTTTTATTCCCAATTCCTAGTTTCTGTTTTTTCAGTAAAATTTCGTCTTTTCTGTACAAACTTGGCAAATAAAGCTTATGCAGATTCATTAAAAAACAACAACAACAGGGTTTACATTGACATTGTTTCCAAAGTGTTTTCTCTCTACTACATGCACTTACACACTCTTTTTTTTTCTTCTTCTTCTCCTATTCAGGACACGATGCGATCGTCACCCTGCTTAAACACTACAAGCGACCCGACGAGTCACCCTGCAATGAGTACTCTCAGCCAGGAGGGGGTGAGCTGCCATTCCAGATGTGAACGTCACATCTCGGGGCTCCTGCGAGCTCTTCTCACAAACACGTCGGATGTCTTTCAGATGGCTCGTATGTTTCCGTGCCGTCCCCCCTGGGAAAGATCAAGAGCATGACTAAAGGTAGCGGGGTGGAGCCGAGCGTGTCACCTTCTCCTCCCACGCACGTCACATCTCGGCTGGCAGGACAGCACACGCACACAGTGGGGATGATATATCCTCATGACGAGACCACCAACTTTGCCAACATGTCTGTGCATTAAATAGGGATAAAACAAGCCATTTCAGCTAAACACCAACCGATGCAACTTTATGCCCGTTTTGTAATGGAACAAACAAAGCCGCACATGGCTACAAATAGCTGTCAATCACAGAATGAGTCATAGAGCAGCTGCAGCTATTCTCTTGTGGCAGACATACCGCCTGCTGTCTATACACCAATCTTTCCATAACTCAAATTTAGTCCTGTCCTATTTAACTCTGCTAAAAATATGCACCTGTGTCGGCTCCATTCTTTCACAGCCAACAAAGATTTGGGCATACATGGGGGATATTGCGCTATCATCTTACACAGTCAGTTTTTAAATGCACTGATCTGAAAAGAGAAAAGATTTTCTGAAATGTGTGTTGTTTTTTCAGAGAAGGCCGAGGTTCTCCTGCTCCGGGCCAGCCTCCCGTCTCATTTCCACCTTCAGCTGTCTGAGCTGGAGTTCAATGAGATTATTGGATCAGGTGACTTTTAAAATCATCCTTTAAAAGTCTTAATTAATAAGCCTTAATAAGTCTTATTATATCTTTCAGACAATAATGAAAGGCGTTCAGGTAAACGGCTAACTCTTCTGAACCTGTTCCAGGCTCCTTTGGACAAGTCTACAGAGGCAAATGCAGGAACAAAATTGTCGCCATTAAACGGTAACCGCTCATAAAATCTGATGAGGGTTTTTTTTTTTTTGTTCCTCTCCATGTTTGCTGAGAAGCAGACTGATGACTTCTCCGATGCCCGCTGTTGTTTGATTTTGTAGTTACCGAGCCAACACGTATTGCTCCAAGTCAGACGTGGACATGTTCTGCAGGGAGGTCTCCATCCTCTGCCGCCTCAACCACCCCTGCATCATCCAGTTTGTTGGGGCGTGTTTGGACGACCCGAGCCAGTTTGCCATCGTCACCCAGTACGTCTCCGGGGGCTCGCTGTTCACCCTGCTGCACGAACAGAAGAGGTGAGGAACTTGCGTGTAAAAATGATGACGCTTACACTGTGACTTTAGTTCCTAATGTGGCGGCCTTTGGGCTTTGGCTCAAACCATTGTTTTGGTTGAAGAAAAAAAACAAAACACAAATTACAAACTGGTAAAATTGCTCACATTTTTGAAAGGTCCTCAAACTAAAGATAATTTGTAAGTCTTTTAAAGGTCCAGTGTGTAAAATTTGGCTTGGTTTATGATTTTTATATTCTTAACATGCAGCCCATAAATTGAAAAAAAAAAGTTACCGCTCGCAGTACTATAAAAGTAATTTGTTTTTCTTACCCTTAGAACGGTTCCCAAGAATATGCACAGAGCAAGGGTCTTGCTCCTAGTTAACTGGCATTTTGCGGCGCCTTTTTTTTAAGGAAGTCCACCTGACAGTGCCCTAATTACAAAACGTGCTATCAGACAGGCTTCCTTAAAACACTTTCACACCCTCGACCTTTAAGTAAACAGTCCTCGAAGTCTCTTGATAGTTTCAGGCACTGATATGTGTCTACATCAGTTTGAGGTTGTGTTTGATTCCTCACTCAGTCGCTCGAAGAGGAAGCCAAACTACCCTCAGAGGGTCTCCAGTGTCTAACAGGGACACGGTTTTCTCAGCAGTCGACTATTTCAGGTCTCATTATCCACCTTGGAGGCTTCCTCTACCAATCCCGCCTGGCCCGGGGATCACCATTGATCCAGATGAAGTGTCGAGCTAACTGTGCGACCAGGTGCCGTCTTTTGTGGGCCGCTCTATCGATCCGTGTAAAGTGCTGCGTGTGATTGGCAGGGGCCATTGATCCTGGAGCTAAGTGGCTGCCGCTTTAATGATGTGTCAATGGACAGGCTCATCGACCTGCAGTCCAAGCTCATCATCGCCATCGACGTGGCCAAGGGCATGGAGTACCTGCACAATCTCACCCAGCCCATCATCCACAGGGACCTCAACAGGTGGGTGATGCGGCGGGCGGGGAGTAACTTAGCCTGAATGAACTTGTCCATTATGATGCTGTGTGCGTGTGTGTGTGTGTGTGTGTGTGTGTGTGTGTGTGTGTGTGTGTGTGTGTGTGGGTGTGTTCCATAGCCACAACATCCTGCTCTACGAGGACGGACACGCAGTAGTGGCGGACTTTGGAGGTATGAAACTTAACTACTAAGCATGACTATAAATGGAACACTATTCAAAGAAAAGAAACTACACAAAGAGGAAGTGCTATTGTCCACCTGTGATGGATGTTGGAGAATATATTTTTGTGTCACTGAAATAAAAAAGAACCAATGAAAACAGAAAAAATCTGAAAGAAAAATGATTAATAACCATCTTTAATGGTATTTAAAAAAAAAAAAAAAATTAAATAGGATGAGAGGGTTTTGATTAAAGTAACAATTTGAGAAAATATGGAAAACAATAGTACCTCATTTAAACGATAAAAAAAAAAAATTGTAATTCTTGCTGAGCGCTAAAACAGCCGTTTGCCCAGCGCACAGCTCGGATCATTAAGTGTCAATTGTTTTGAGAGACAAACATCTGTCGATTTCTTCTTTTACTTGTTCGGCTGTGCGACAAACTAATGAGCCCACACTGATCTGACCTTTCCCTGTCTCCTCCTCCACAGAATCCAGATTCCTGCAGTCTGTGGAGGAGGACAACATGACGAAGCAACCAGGGGTCAGTGTCAAAAGCGCTTGTGTTTGTTTTGTTGTTGTCGTCGTCGTTGTCGTCACGTATTTCTAGTTACCTCAACGTTAGCGCGGACTCTACTCCTGGATCCACTTCCAGAAAATGTGTTTGCTACACTCAGCGCAGTCAGCAGGTGTTGCCACTCATTTTGGCGCATTTTCTTCGGGACCTCGTTTCACAAACACACAAGCCTCACAAATGGCACACTGTCAGGAAAGGGAGACAGATAAACTTTCTCATAATGCTGATGATAAGGTGACTGCACAGATACAACTGATTAAATGAATGTAAAAAAAAAAATAATAAATAAAAATTAAAAATTGAAATATACACATATATATATATATATGTATATATATATATATATATATATATATATATATATATATATATATATACATATATATATATATATATATATAGATATATATATACATACACACATATACATACATATATATATACATATATATATATATATATATATATATATATATATATACATATATATTTTATTTTATTTTTATAAAAAATTTTTTTGCAACATATTCTGCAGGGTTGTGCATAAGGCACGCTGATGATTTGGCCAAGCTTGTTCAGCTCTGCTTGGTGGTGTTGCGTCAGTTAGCTCCTCCGCTAAAAACAACAACATAAAGTTGCCTACGTGCAGATTTCCTCCCAGTGTGTTGACTCATCACTGGGCTGAGTGCTTGGTGTGCACTACAGCGGTGTGCAGGCCGGCCTGCTGCGTCTCTCGGGAGGAAGTTTGTCCTTGCTGAGACAGTGTTCACGCCGGTAATTGGCTCTTATGTGTGTGCGTGCATGCGTGTGCAGAACCTCCGCTGGATGGCTCCGGAGGTGTTCACCCAGTGCACCCGCTACTCGGTCAAGGCGGACATGTTCAGCTACGCCCTCTGCCTGTGGGAGCTGCTCACCGGAGAAATCCCCTTCGCTCACCTCAAGCCGGGTATTTCCTCGACCTCGATACGGCGGGTGTGTGGTTGCGGCCGGCTCTTAGCGGGCCCTTCATAATTTACAATGCCCTCGCTGCCCCCCCCAGCCGCCGCCGCAGCAGACATGGCCTACCATCACATACGGCCTCCCATTGGCTACTCCATCCCCAGACTCATCTCCGCGCTGCTGATGAGAGGCTGGAACTCCTCCCCTGAGGTAAAAGCCGCACCGAAAACACTGCAAAATATCAAAAGATCTGCGGCCGTGCCGGTGTTCATTAACACTGCGATACCAAGTGGTGCTGAGAGAGGCGGCGGGCGCTGAGTCAGCTGCTTCTGCAAACACGTGCAGCAGTAATGAACACCGGTTTGTCCCCAGATCATCGCTACTGGTACAGCTACAGTTCGGATCAACACGCGACCAGGACGATCCTCCCTCGGCACTGTCATGTGTTGTTCCTAATTAACTAGGAGTTGTTTTTTCCCTCCCACCTCTCTCTGGCTCATTAAGACACATTACACCACTGCTGAGCATGTTGGCACAGTTCTCCTGCATAGGTGCATCTCAATCCTGTTTGCAAACTGAGCTTTCCGTTTCCACAGCCGGTCGTTTTCGCTCCTGTGCAACTTTATCAAAGGCCATGAGTCTCAAGTGGTGCTTCATCTATTTGGTACACGATGAGGTACAAAGGTGATGCACTGAACTTAAAGGATATCTAATTATAAACAGCACCTGTCTCATCGTTGTTTTTGCACAGAAAATCCGCTTTTAAATCCTTTAAAACCGTCTCATTGTTGTGTGCGCCCCTTTTTTTTTGTTGTTGTGCGTCTGCATCCGGAGAAAAGCACAGACAGAGCGTGGCCCCCTGTCTGACAGGGTTGTGATGTATAATTGAACAGGTCCACCAGGGTGGCGGTGTTTGTTCTTTCATGGCGGGGGGAAGAGATCTGAGGGGCTGCTTCTGAGGAGTTCACCTTCGCCTCGTGCGCAGGCAGAACTAAAATTAGCTCCCAGAGTGCAAAGTGCCAGGGTGGGCAACATTAAAGCAGGCGGGAACATTGACCGGGAGTTTCCACCCACCGCAGGACAGGCCGGAATTCTCGGAGGTGGTCTCCAACCTGGAGGAGTGCTTGTGCAACGTGGAGGTACGCAATTCACGCCCCTGTAAGGTTTCCACAAATATTAAGAATAAATCATCTCACCCTTTATACGTCTGTCTGCTTGGCAGCTGATGTCTCCGGCCTCCAGCAACAGCAGCGGCTCGCTGTCGCCCTCCTCCTCCATGGACTGTCTGCTGGGGCGAGGGGGACCCGGTCGGAGTCACGTGGCTGCCCTCCGCTCACGCTTTGAGCTGGAGTACGCCCTCAACACCCGTGCCCACGTCTTCTGGAGTCAGAGGTAACACACGAGCACTCTGAGACAGAGGGAAGACAGGAGGGGTCTGCTGGAACTTATCCCAGCTGTCACAGGGTGAAGGCAGGGTGACAACCTGGCGAGTCGCCAGTTCACTGCAGGGCCACATAGGGACAAACAACCATTTGCACCTACATGCACACCTCTGGACAATTTAGAGTTTGCAATTCACCTCACAGGCATGTTTGTGGGCTGCGGGAGGAAGCCGGAGAACCTGGAGAGAACCCACGCAGACACAGTGAGAACATGCAATGTCCACACAGAAAGGTCCCAGGCCCGGAATCGAACCCACGACCTTCTTGCTGTGAGGCCGCACAGCAAGGCGAAACCATGAAGACCTAAAAAATCTAGAATTTTTTTGAAGCAATGACATTTTTGCATTAACATAAAGACAGTTTGTGCGCTACATTTTGTGTAGCAGTTGTAAGAATTGCTGCACGTGGCAGCAACTCGGCAGCACAGCCAGCTGTTGCTGCAAAGTTATTTTTATAATTCAAAACAGAGGAAACTCTCTGATGCAAGGTTTTTCTTTTTATTTCAAAGTGTTGGGGTTAATTAAAGGTTAAATTAAAAGACTTTTCAGAAATGTGACAACACTAAAGCCTCTGCTTTATAGAAATGTTTTGGTCGGGACAGTTGCCATGCCGGCATGACGCCCTTAAGACACTGGCTGCAACAGTAAGACTTGGAGTTGCTCGGATACCCGACAAACGCAACGTAATGCAACATGCACCCTGGACGAAGGACAGCGCTTGAGTGTCTGTTGTGTCCCTGTGTGTTTGTGTTTATCTGGATCCTGGTAACAGTCACCATGACCTGACAAACAGGAAGCCCGTTTTGTGGAATTACTGTGAGACTTGACAGTAACTCCAAATCCAAAGGCGCACAGAGGTCATGAAAAGTTCTTTCCGCTTCAGCTGGCGTTCACAACCTGTGTGTGTGTGTGTGTGTGTGTGTGTGTGTGTGTGTGTGTGTGTGTGTGTGTGTGTGTGTGTGTGTGCGTGTGTGTGCGTGCACGCGCGTTTGTGTGTGAATGACAGCCCCATCAATCATCATGCCATCCCATTAATTTTTCATGAATCACTCCAGCACAGAAAGTGAGAGCAGCGGCCTGACAGTAAACATCAGAGATAGAATTTCTCCATCTTTTACATGGATCCATCTCACGTATCTCCCTCTGTGTAAACAAAGCAGCTTCAGTTTCTGGATCAGTGTTACTCCCTCAGTGTATTAATAACCCGGTATTGATTTTGAGGCATTTCTTTCCCCCCCCCCCCCTTTGTCAGCGAGCAGCGCCGTGCATCCGGAGGACTTTCACTGGAGGAAGTTCGGAGGAACATGCAGTTTTCTCCCATCGATCGAAATGGTTTGTTTCACCGACACTGAAGCCGTTTCAGGTTGTCGTTATAGTAGCTGCGGGCTGGAGCTTTTCAACACGATGCACAATGGATATTAAATCTGAGTTTTAATATCTTATTTTTTAAACACAACACTATTATGATGAATCATGATAATAAATAATGATTATTGACAGTTTTATCGCCTAAACTTAGTGAACAAATAAATATCAACAACAAAAATGTATTTTTTTCCCTATACACGTGAGTCTCTACATGTACACACACACACACACACACACACACACACACACACACACACACACACACACACACACACACACACATTAACTGTTCCTGTTTCATATGAAATAAAGTTTTCAGCCAATAATCAGTCACACATGACACTGATGGTGTTCCTGCTACTGTTTTCTAGGCTATGTGTCCGATCCCATGAGCACCGTGAGATTCTGCTCATCCTTCAGCAGCAGCGGCAGCTTTGAGGACAGCAACTAACCCTGCAGTTACTAACTAACCCCTTTTTTACGATTTTCTTATTTAATTTCTACAAATTTTTTGGGACATTAGGAGCATGTTTCTGATAATCCAAGTAGCCTTGTGCTGTTTGTTTAACTGTGTTTAGTTGCATCGTGTTGTATCTGGATGACTTGCCTCGAATTTGCTGTTGCTCCTACATATCTGAACCTTTGTTATACTGACATATTTAGATGTTGCACTCTGTTACATTTTGGTTATACGTGCTCTTTATATGGTAAAAGTTGTTTTGTTTTTGTGTACACAGTTTTCATACATAGAGAATACAGACCTTGTGAAGTTCAGTCGCTGTGTGTTTTAATAAATATGTTTATTTGAAGAAAAATAGCTCTAATTGTCTCAATCATACAGGCAGAAAGGAATATCTGATAGACAGTGAGACAACAAAAATAAATAGAATTTGTTCTGTTTGTGCTTATATTATACAAATATATTTTTTTATATACTTTGACTGTGGTCACATTTGCTATTTGTTTAACTAGATAGTTAATAAATTATATTAATCTATTTAGCTGCCGAATAATAAGAGTATTAGCATGTGTAAACATCTTAGTTTTCCCCAAACACAAATAATCACATTCAAGCACAGGACGTTACGTTGAGTAGTCCCTACAAAGTTGTTCCAACTCAGGTGCAGGAGTTCAGGGTCGATAAATAATTCAGTCAGTGGTCGTGTGAGTGGAAGAGTGTCTGCTTACAGGTAACACAAGTTATCCGGCCGCGCCTTTGTGCTGTACACAACAGGAGGAGATACAGATGATAAGCCACAGTGTAGCTTCTCTTTGGTGACGGAAGGACAAAGATCGTTTAAAGTTAATTGCCTGAGATTGGATGAGACAATTCTGATTGCCTGCCCAGTACCTTCTCACGAGAACACTCCCCCACTGTCCCCTACTCACCTAATTTCACTTCTTCTCCTTCTAGCCTGATTTGACAACATCTTTGGCCTCCTTGGTGCCTCTTACAGACACACTTGGACTAGTTGCGTGAAGAGGGTGCTGAGCAGGCAACCAGAGTCCTACACTTGGCCTTCAGGGCACACTAGCGTGATGACCCTGGCACTGAGCCAGCTGCGACTCTAGGTCAATGGCAGGAGTGAAATTCTACCTGTTTACAAGTGAGTGGATTGTAGAAAGGGTTTTAGAAACTCTAATTTCAAAATTGGGAAACTTGATTGTGTAGCTTTAAGAAACCGTTATCACATAAACACACAAACAAAGCTGCATCTGTCCAAAACAACCCAAGAAGTCACTGATTATTATGAGGAGTCTGAAAACAATCATCAAGTTGTTTAATCTCTGTGGAAACCACTTTATATTAAACACACCTACTGTACTTTTCCCCTGCTGCTATTCTGTCCAAACAAAGCAGCGCTGCAGCTCTAGTGTTTGCTCTCGGTTCTCACGGCACTCAGCATAGGATACGAGTTTTGATCCAACAGAGTTCCGTCCACTGTGAAAGGACTGAGCCGGTCCTTGCTGAGAGTGCGCTGGATGTCTTCAATCAGCCGAACATCTCGTCTGACGATGCCTTCACCTGGCGGTTTGGTTTGAGTCTGGTCCCGGGGGTCCTGGTGGGTCTCCTCATGGTTTCTACCTGCCGTCAGGTCACTTATCTCCGTCACGCCTTCACTTGGTTTAAAAATATCTTGGAAATCTTTCAGTGCACTTTGCTTCGTTTCCAGGAGGTTTTCTGAACTAGACAAGCATTCTTGGTGCTCCTCTGTTCCGGGCGCCAGTCCGGGATCTGGGAGCTCAACTGCTCTTTGCTTTGCACTGAGGTCAACGGAGCTTTCCGTTATTTTCTGCCCTGTCTGCAGCCGGGAGACACTCTCAGCTGTGCTGCTGGTTACTGATCTCTGAGTACCTGCAATGCTCTCCACTTCAGTTTTGGAAGTGTCAGTGTGTTCTTGTTGAGACATCCTGCTCCCACAGGGCTCCTCTGGCATCATGTCCTTGTCTCCTTCTTGAGCCACGTCAGCTTTCTCTGGTTCTTCTTGAGTTTGAAGTGGATCTCCAGCAAGGTTTTTTTCAGTTCCTGCCCCGTCATTATCTGCTTCAGGCAATATATCTGCTTTCTGTGGTTCTTCTTGCTCCTCCAGCTTTTCAACAATGTCTCTCGCATTTGTCTGGCCCTCTTTATGTGCTTCTGGCATTAAATCAGCTTCATCTAATTCTTCTTGCATCTGCAGCAGATCTTCAACAAGGTTCTTGTCAGTTGGTGCCTTGTCATTATCTGCTTTTGGCATTTCGTCAGCTTTTACGGGCTCTTCTTGCGCTTGCAGCAGGTCTTCAACAAGCTCTTGTCCATTTTGTTGTCCTTCTTTATCTCCTTCTGGCATTACATCAGCTTTCTGTTGTTCATCTTGCACTTGCGGTAGGTCCTCCACAGGGTCACTCTCACCTTGTTCACCGTCTTTGGAGCGACTCCTTTCAAGGCCTAACTCAACGGACTCCTCTGTGGTTGCCTTTCTTGGCCCACCCTGCTCAGGACTCGAGACTCTCTTGACCGGACTCGCTGATCTCTCTCCAGACGGGGTAACATGGGACTCTTGAGCATCTGGTTCCTTGAGGTCATCCAGAGGTTCCACAAACGTCTCGAAGAACCGCGACACTTGATGCGTGTTGACCCAGTTGGAGACCAGATCGACATTGTCCTCGTTTGCCACAATGACTGCGGCGACACGCTCATCTTTTGGCGGTGAAGTCTGAGCTTGAGGTTTGACCAGAACACTCGCTCCTTCCTCTGACGTCTTGCTCACCTCTTCCACTTCTTCGGTTTCTCCTTTAGAGGTTGGGAGGTCAGTTGCAGCGGTGTCGGTGTCAAGGTCTTTGTCGGCCTCATGCAGCTCCGAGGGTTCTTTGAATTTACCTGGTTCTTCATCTGAGCCAGTACCTCCAGGTGGTGGATCCTCTGAGGCTCTCAACCCTGTGGCGTTACTTTCAACATCATTGCCCTGTTTGATTGAGTCTGAGTTCTGCTTTTCACTACCAGGCTCAGAGACGTTACCATTTTCGTCCTGTTTTGCTTCTCCCTCATGATTCCTGTCTTCTTCCTTTATTTCACCACCAGGTTTCTCCACCTCCAGCTTGTTTACAACGGACCCCTCTTGTTTTCCGTCACTCTTGTCTTCTTCCGTTGCCAGAGTTTCCAGAACATCGGCGAGGGAAGGCGGCTCAGCCTCCTCCCCGCCACGCTTGTCAGCGCCATCTCCCGTCGTTCCTTGTCTCTCTGGGGCCTCCACTGGATCTGGTTCCTCGGCCTGGACCTCATCTTCTGTATTTCCTGCTCTGTTCACCTCCCCTTCTGCACTAGCGGGAGCCTCCCCTTGATCGTCATGCGTTTGGTTGTGCGCTCTGACAGAAATCTCTCCGTTTTCAACATCAACGTCCGCACTCTGACTGCCGCCTCCTATTTCGGGGTCTTTCTTTTCCGCTGGAGCTTCCGCTGCATTGGTCGGGGTCTCTGCAGCCACCTCACTGGCTGTGTTCACAACTTCACTCTTCTCCTCAATGTTCTCCACACCATGATTCGACGCTTCTGCAATTTTTTCCGCTTCTCCTCCTGCCGTCTCATCCGCGGCCACTTTATCACTTTCAACTTCAGTTTGCTCTTCGTCTTTCTCCTCTTGCTCCACCTCGTCAAGCTGTTCTTCATCAGCTCCCTCGTCCTCGTTTGCTGTCCCTCCTTTTTCCATGTCTGTCTTGTCTTCAGCTGTGGTGCATTCACCGTCCTCATCTTTCTCAGTATTTCCTGATTCCTGTGCCTTTCCTGCACCTGCATCTTCATCGTGCTGGCTACTGGGTTTCTCAGTTGGGTCGCCGGCTCTGTCCTCCGTCGCCGAGTCACCCACATTCAACTCCGATACATCTTCCTCATTTTCCGCCACTTCCTCCTTATCCTCCACTTTCGTGTCTGTTATTTCCTGAGATTTTATTGGATTGTCTTGCTCCCGGATAAGCTCTTCAGATTTTTTCTCCATCTCCTCATCTGTTTCTAGTGATTTTCTGTTCTTTTCATCTTCCTCGCCTTTCTTTTCTTGGGTATTTTCTTCTGCCACCACCTCCACCTCCTCCTTAATTAAATCACCATCATTGTTCTCACTTATTTCCATCTTGTGTTCATTTGTTATGTCTGCCGCTGCTGCTGTCAGTTCTCCCAGATTCTCTGCGGCCGCTCCGTCTTCACTCTCTCCCTTCTGCCTCCCCTCCTCCTCGTCTGCAGGTGCCTCCTCAAGGTCGAGGGCCTCTTGCCCTTCTGAGGGCTCTGCTTTCATCTGCAAAGTCTCGCCCACTGCTGTCGCTGCTGCCTCAGCATCACCTGGCACGACAGTCTCATCAACTCCCGTATTTGGACGGGATTCTGATGTTTCATCCTCCTCGATGCTCTTTGCCTCTCGTCCATTCTCAGCTGTCTCAGGGTCAGACTTTTCCCCTTCAGGAGATGCAGCAGGTGTAGCTACTGGACCTGCTGAAATCTCTGACGTCTTGTCATCCACTTTGTCCACACAGACTGGCTGCAGACTTGTGTCTTCTGCGTCCTCCTGTTTTTCGATGGCCACCACCGTGTTTTCTTCTGTCTCGGACTTCTCAGCTGTTGCAGCTTCCTCGTCCAGATTGCCATCACCAAGCTTCTGCAGTGAATTCTCTTCCTGTTCCTTTGGTTTCTTTTCTTGCAACTTCTCTTCGTCTTCATGTTTTGTCTCTTCGATGACATTCTGATGCTGCTCCATGGATTTTTCTGGTGTCTCCGGAACTAAATCTGCAAGGATAATTCAAGACTGGTTGTGATACACTGCAGAAGATTTCTTTCATAGCTTTTTGATTACTTTGGACAAACATATGATACCATTGTTGGCCTGTAGGGGACTTTTCCGGCGAGACTCCTCCTCCTCGGTGCTGGTGTCACTCAGCTCGGGTTCAGAGCCGCACTGCGGTTGCTTCAGTATGGCCTCGGCCAGCTTCTCCTGCACAGATTTGGCTTGGGATGGAAAACACAAATACATTCAGCAAAGACTTAAACAAGTGCAAATCTATCTGCTTGTAGTGATCTGCAATGTAGTGAAAAATTGAGCCAATGAGAAACTGCACAGCCATAACAGAAATTAAATAAAACTTTAATCTTTCCAAGAGCAACAGAGTAACACAACATGACAAGCTAATAATTTGCATGCATAAAACATCAGCATGCGTACAAACATCACACAGATCACAACATGAAATGGAAACAAAATGCTGACACACGGTACAAGCCTGTTTTAAATCAGACTCAAAAAGGTAATCAAAGCATGTTTTTTTTTTGTCATTTGGGCTGTTCGCTGACTGCATAATATGGCCCCTTCACATTTACCATTTTGTCCAACACAAAAATGCAGATAGTATTAAATTTGGGATGAGAATAAAACACCACACATGCAAAAGAAAAGGCAAAAGAAAAGGGAGAATCGCAAACAAAAAGAAAAAACCTTTTCCACTGTTTGATTTCTTGAAATGTCTATTCTTAATATCCCAAACTCGTCAAACAGTATCGATCAAGCAATCGTTGTCATTTTGACTCACATGAAGTGGTCCTGACAGTGTAAAAACTTCACACCAACACGGATTTATGTTCTCACAACACTTGTTGCTGGTCAACACTCACCCCTCTCCTGTTCCTCCTCCTCTTTGCCCTCAACTTTCCCAGCCTGGTCGTCCCCTGAGGGTTCATCACTCTGTTTGTTCTCCTTCCCCGAGGGGACGCTGCAGTCAGTTATGTCTATCTCCGTGCTTTCCCCTGCACTGTTATGGACGTCTGAGTCTTTTGCCGCGGCAGACCCGGCCTCAGCAGCTTCCTCTGGTTTATGTATATCAACAGCTTCTGCTTCTAGTTTCTCCTCCGTCTTCTCCTCTCTGGACTCTTTACCAGTTTCACCGTCATTCTCTGTTTGCTCACAGCATGATGAGCTTGACCTTGACCTGGACCCTGACCTGGACCTGGACCTGGACCTGGACCTGGACCTGGACCTGGACCTGGACCTGGACCTGGACCTGGACCTGGATCTGGATCTTGATTTAGAGCTGGATCTGGATCTTGATTTGGAGCTGGAGTGAGACTTGATGTCTTCTGACAAAAAGGACAAAGCATTTAAATGGGAAAATGCTTTTATTACTTTAGCTCATAACATAATAACCAAATGTATAGGTAGCATAATTTCCTGTGAAGTAGCCCTCCATAATGAATTAATGCATAACTTCCACAGAACAAAACAAAGCACACACTTTCTCAAAAGTGGGGCGAACAACTATGGACTTTTCTTAATTTTGGGGGGGATTACTATCAGGCCAATAGAAATGATCAATTGGATTATAGGTGGAGAGTGCACCCACCGTCTCCCTCATCGTCCTCAGTGTCAGAGGCGCCTCTTGCGTTCACCTGCCTCTGAGTTTCGTCGCACGGTGAAGGGGACTTCACCTCTTTAGCCTCGGCATCGTCCGCAGGGCCTTCGTCATCCGCTTCAAAATCTTCCTCATATTCTAAAGACAGAACAGAAGACTGTGTGGAACACTACACACAGAGTCGCTGTGAAACGTCCACCAGTCGTGTGGGCTGAACTCAAACTGCGGTGATGACACAGGATATTAATTTCTATCAAAGGTGAAGATGCTCTGCTGACCGTCTCTGACTCGGTCCTTCTGCTCTGCTGCCTCTTTGACCTGAGGCCGCCTGCTTTCACCGCCAGACCGGCGGTCCTCGACCTCTCCTGTCGTCCTTGACTTTGTCTTGGAGGAACCTGTCAGACTGACGGCCGGCTCTTCTCGTTGTTTGTCCTCTCTGACTCTCTTGGGTGGAGGAGTGGGCTTCTTGTCCAGGCCCAGAGCGATGATGCACCTGAAACGAAGAGCCTGTTCTGTGATCCAACATTGTTAAAGTCACACAGAACTGTAGAGAATACTATATTGACTAGCACTCTTAGTGGTGGACGTATTGATCCAAATATATATATATCGATACTAAAGTCGATATTGGTTTTGATCGATATTAGTGTCATGACATCAATACTTAAGATTTGCATCCAAAGATTGCATCTGTACACATTGATAACTATGTTTAAATTACTACAGGGTTAGGTTAGAATTAGGCTGGAATAAAATGTTTTTTGATTTTTTTGTTTTACCCCATCAAATGAAATGATTGTGACAATAATTCCAAGCAAAAAAGAAAAAAGAAAAAAAGAATGGTGGGCACACAATCAGCTCTTTACAAAGACTTCTGCTTCAAAGGTGTGAAAGGCACTGGATGGTGAGGACAAGCATTTTCCATTGACTTATAATGCCCAGATTCTGTCCTGGGTTTTATAACTAATTAGTAACTCACAGTGAAAAAAAAAAATCACAAAAACACGATCAGATTTAGCAATTTGATGATATATTCACCCTAATTAAAAAGTATGGGTATCTGCAGTTCTGGCCCTGTATTTATTTGGAACCCGATCTAAACCCAATCTTGCTGATGGCCGTGGTCTTACTTGTAGCAGGGAGACGCCCCCTCCACGCTAGAGAAGCCAAAGTGACCCCTCTTGCCGCCGAGCCTGGAGCCCTTCCTGTGTTTGAACTCGCAGCAGGAGCTCAGCCGCTCCACCTGCAGCCCGTTCAGGAAGAAGGTCAGGCTGAACGGGAAGCCGCGGTGTCGCCTCGAGATGAAGCGGAAGGTCTCTGGAGGGCAGTTGGAGTGGGGGACGGGCAGGTGAGAAGCAGAGATGCTTCAATAAGCAGCTTGCAACTCAGGTTCAACAGAAAGAGTGGGGGGTCTCCAGCCACTGACCTCCCTCGTGCAGCATCCCCCGGTAAACGCACAGGTTCTCGCCGCCGCAGTGCTGCTGGAACACTCTGACCTCGTCCCTCATGCGGTTCAGCTCCGGGGAGAGACGCACACTTTTGCCAAAGTACACCATGTTTACGGACACTCTGCTCTGGTGCACGGAGCTCCTCGTCAGCGGGGAGTCCTGGATTGGAGAAGAAAGACAAGGTGCCTCAGGTTTGGGTTTTCTGTGCCGTCGTCTGGTTTTCTGCTGCTTCTCTCGGATCGCTGCCACCAGAAAGGAACTTCTGTTTGAACTTTGTGGTAAAGTTTGTTTTTTGTTTTTCTTTCTGGAATCTCTTTCTTTCAATGATTTGTTTTCTCAATTGCTGCTCAAGATACGCCGAGTCAAATTCCTTGATTGTACAAATTTGCCCAATAAAGGTGAAAGTTAGTAAAATACTTTCGGAACTATTGCTAACGAACGATGCATTCAAAATTAAAGTAGCTTGGGTTTTAGAAATTCAAACTTTCCCAGTAATTATTACAATGTAACTATTTCATTTCATTTCTGTCAATAAAAAGTAGTTTTTTTATCTTCTATATTCTAGATCACATTTCATTATGTTTATTATAATGCATGTTGACCATAAAAGACCTTGAATCTTGAATCAGTGTTTGCAGCAAAATGAATTTCCAGAGGGTTAATCTGCAGGAGTGACTGACCTCGCTGATGTCGGCGCCGCTGAAGGAGGTGTTGGGCCGAAGCCTGCGACCTCTGAGCGTGTAGCTGGGGTTGACCTTTAACCCTGGCTCCTTTCTCTTCTTGGCCGGTGGCACTGGTGTGACAAAGTTGTTGATGACGGGGAGGCAGTAGGGGGAGACGCCATGGAAAGCGTCTGCTTGGTTCAAACGCCTGCGGCGCTGCACCTGAGGGGAGAGTGAGAGAGAGAGAGAGAGAGAGAGAGAGAGCAGGTTCCAGACTCAGCAGTCGGTGGGATTCAACCGGAAAAATAAATCATTTAGAGGAGCGGGTGCTGAAATGACGGAGCGGCCTTACAGTGCAGTTGAACGGCGGCTCGTTCTCGTTGGAGGACTCGGGGGGCCTGTAGGGGGAGCTGTGTCTGAGCGAAGCCGTGGTGCTGTTGCTGCCGATGGGCTTCAGGCGCACCGGCCTCTGCATCTTCCCCGGCGCCGTGTTGGGCCGAGACGAGCCCGACTACATGAGACGCACAGTTTAGTCACTGATCTGCTCCATCAGTAGCAATCAGGTCATTAGATTGAAGGCAAAGCGTTTGATGTACTGATTGATTTAATGTGGATTTCCTTGCAAAGCCTGTTTAAGTTGCAAAGCAGTTTGAACAACTTACTGAAGAACTTTTATTTTTATTTTATCATTTTGTGGGCAGCTGTGGCTCAGTTGGTAGAGTGGGTTTGTCCTTTTCAGGGAAGTTGCTCACCACTCTTACACGCTGCTGCAGCTCCATTTCTAACAAACAGCTGCACCATCACACAGAGGGAAACGGATGTAATCTATGGAACTTTGGCCTAATGTTCGCTGGCTTTCCCCAACTGCTGAGGAAAGTGACATTAAATCCGCCGACCCTGGGAGGCAGACAGACGCCGATCCTTTAAATACGACCGCTAACACTGCTACATCAACGTCGACGCCTTTTGGATTTTCCAATGAAATACCGCCGCTTCAGTATGTCACTAAATTAGATTTTTCAGACTTGTCTACATGGTGTTATTATTCCTTTATAGGTTAAAATAAAACTGTCGTACGTCGGTATTTTCAAGCCTCTGCCGGCTGAGTTTGGAGTTTTTTTGAACCGAGCAGAAGAGATTTCTCAGGGTAAACAGGATTAGCGGCTCTCTTTATTCTGGCATTGGCTCCGGTGACTCTCTGCCTTTCAGAGATAACACGCTGCTTATCCCACTTATTCCCCGCTGAAACAGCAGTATTTGCACACGTGGAGGCTCTCTTTAAACTGAAGTGCCAGTCTGAAGAAGACGAGCGCAAGAGATCAGCACTCACGGCCACTTTGTTTGGTAGCTGCAACTGCATGGCGTTGGGTTTGATTGAAGCCACTGCTAATTCTTTATCCTCTGCCGCATTCAGTTCCATATCCACTTATAAATCGTGATATTTGATGTTTTGTTTGGCTTTTTTGAAATACACCTGGGTATCCCGATAAAGACTTGAAGCAGTTCATGGTTACATGGACGGTGGTCGCCAGAAAACAAGCAGCAACTCTAATGAAAATCACCATCATTCATTCACACTGGTAGTGGTGAACTACAGTATGTAGCCACAGCTACACAGACTGACTGATTCAAACCACCAACCATTTGGGTAGTGGACCAGCCTCCCGAGTTACTGTCCTTCGATTAAATATCAGCTATTTCACTGATGAACAAGTAAGCGAGCCGCAACAAAACCTTATCAATATTTATCAAACAAAAGGTCTGATTAACATCTCTGTTTTTAAAATGGCTGGAATAATCAATTACTGTATTTCAGGGCAAAATGTCAAAGGACAAAAAAAAATAATTTACATGATTTATATATTCTACCAATTAATCACAATTTTAAGGTCACATGTTGAAAAACTGAAGTACTTTTTGACTTTTATGTATTTCTATTCTCTATATGTCGTTTGCAAATAGACCACAATACAAAAATAAACATCTTTAAAATGGCTCACAGGACAACTGTGACCTGAAAGAAGCGATTCTTAGCAAACCTTTGTTTTGTAGATTTTTCAGTTATGGTATTTTAGTCAAATTAGATAATCATATAAGAGTTTATTGCCAGCATGACATCACAATGTCCTACACGCTGCTGCTGCGTCCTGACGTGTCTGTAAGTGACGTTCTTCAGAATCGCTCTGATTGGCCAAACAGATCATGTGAGTTACAGAGACATGATGGGAAGTGACACTAATGCGTAAGCTCTATAGGCCCATTAATGCGGAAGTCAAAAACTTTTTTGGCGTCTGCGCTGGGTGAGAAACTCTTCATTGAAACGAATGGGCCGCGATCTTGGACCTTGGAGGGGGTGGGGCCTGCTGGTTTGGACTCACAGACTCGGAGGATTCAGAGTTCTCCCCCTCTGGTCCAGAGTGCTGCTTCTGGATCCGCCTTGCACCCATGGGTGGGCGTGGTGACAGGATGCGGGTCACGCCCTCCACGTACCGCTGAGAGCGCTCCACCTTTTAGACGAGAGCGTGCGCGGACGTTAGTGCCGCACAGAATCCCTTCAAACCTCACCGTGTCAGTCAGAGGTCAGAGGTCAAGACACAAAACTTTTCCCAGGGTCCAAGATGTACGTGATATTTACATTTACATTTGTAATAAAGCAATTATCAGATAGTGAGTCATGAAAAAGGTCATTGGTCAGTTTTGCTGCAATTTCATAATATTTTGGAGAATATCTTCTGTGACACCGAAGCAAGGCAACAGAAGGGAAGAAACCAAGTTCAAGCAAACCTCAAGGTGTTGGGATCCCAGACTGAGGTTGTGAGACTAAAAAAAAAAAAAACAAACTGATGTGGATGATGATTTTTTTTTTTTTTTTTTTTAAAGGGACATGAGTCATTACAATGCAAAGCAGGGTGGCGGTGAATATCAATGATGTACCTTGATCCTTTGCACTCTTTCCCTCCTTGTAAACTCCTCCAGTCTCCTTTTGATCTCCATCTGATGGACGCGCTGTGCAGGAGGGAGGGGTACGGGACAAATTACCATCATTCATTATGCAAGCGGGGGCTGTGGGGGGTGGGTGGGGTAAGTCGGTGGTAGGATGACGTCATCGTCCCACCTCCATCTCCAGCACCTTTTGGAAAATGGCCTGGGCCAGGCATTCCCGGGCCTGTCTCTGGTGGCTCCTCTGGACCAGCTTGTATTTGTACTCCTTGTCGGGAACAATGCGTCCGCTGCGGGTGATCTGACAGTGACAATTACAACAACGACAACAACAAGGCTGACTGGTGTCTCCGTCTCACGCAACTTACTCTTTGAAAATACACGCACACAAAAAAGACTAGCAAAAAACATTACTGCAAAACCAGGAGCACCATGCCCGTCTGAAGTCCTTGACTTTAAGACAAGCATCGTCATGGAGCAACGTGATTGATACCAGATGAGGTCTGACTGAGGCCGCTGTGCTGCTGACGTACCAGTCCTGCTCTCTGCAGGTGCCTCCGGATCCGAGTGGTGCTGAAGTACCCGGCCAGGTGTCTGTCAGTCAGACTGTTGTAGGTCGAAATCAGCCTGCGCAAATGAAACAGGTATTAACTAAATTAGCATCGCCCAACAGAACTGTCATCATGAAACCAAAAATAATTAAATAAATGCTTAAATGAATAACAGCAACACTCAATGATGCCTTTTCTCAGTGCCGTTCGTAGGAGTGACTCACAGCTCTCGGTTACAGTTCAGTGGTTTGGTACTTCGACACTGTGTTTGTTTGTCATCGTCCTCATTAACGGTGTAAGTACGGGATCCTGGGCAGGTGCTGGATGGCACTCATGCAACTCCTCTCTGTGTAACTGGCTCATTTGTCTGTGTTGCACCTTCACACTTGCATGTGGACCATAACAAGAAGCTTTTCACGGTTCAAATCAACTCGACTAACAATTCTTTTTTACCTTTGAGAGGTGGTAGAAAAAAATCTGTTTAAAGAACTTTTATCAACAGCGTCCTTAAATTTTAGTGGGAATAATACCACTGGAAGAAAAGTTTGAGCCAAATTTTAGTAGACTCACTCTGATTCACATTACAAGTGTCTGCAAATTACAGTCTGAAAGAAGAACATCCAGCAGATCAACACAAGTTCTAAAGACATGACATCAAAGTTCTCCTACCCTGAGTTGAGGTGACTCATGGCTGTCAGCCAGGCTTTTTGGATTCCACTTGGTCTCCTCTGGACGGCCAAACACTTTCTGGGGAAGCAGCTGAGATGCAGCTGAGAGTTTGGGGCTGGTCGGTGCTGGAGCTGCTGCTGCTGCTGCTGCTGCGGAACCGAACACTGTCAGCGGTTACCATGGCAGATCACGTGACCACACTGCCCCCAGACTGGTTTCCATTTACACACAAACACACACATCCACACATACGCGAACACACCAGCGGTAGAGAGAACTTTAACCACATGGAGAAAAAAACTGAATCAAAACAAACAGACCAACAAACAAATGAGGCGTTTGAGTGTTTTAGATGTTTGGAATACTTTGGAATAAAATACATTTTCTATAAATCATTCAATCATCAACAGAACTTCTAAACAAATAGTGCACGTGAGAACGACCTTATCTCCCGAACGAGGCCTTTTATTGTACATTGGTTCAAATATTATTGATATTTTTTGAAACTTTGAATTGTCTACAGTGAAGACTCAAGTTGCTTCACAGAGTGAACTAAACGCAAGGGAAACATTCAAATGTCACATTAAAAGCTAGGAATCAATCAATCAATCAATCAATCAATCAATCAATCATTCATCGGATTAAAAATACATTAATGTGCATCTTATTTTACTGTCAGACCGATTAGCGCAAATACAGTCATCTAAAATGAAATGAATATACATATATGTTTCTAAGTGCAACAGAACTTGTACAACAGAACTTGTACTTGCCTGTTTTAAAAGCAACAGTTCGTGCATCGTGATGCCCTCGAGCGCAGCAGGCTCTCTGGGTAAACATACTTCCGCAGTTCCGGTTTCTACATCAAACTAGATTAAAAAAAAAAAAACAAACAAAACAAAAAAAACATGTGTATAATGTATATATGCTATTTTTTATTTTTATTTTTATTTTACTTATCTGTGTGCTGATATTTATTTTAATCTGTGTGTACTACTGCTGCTGGAAGTGTTAATTTCCCTGAGGGAGTCATCCTAATGGGATCAATAAAGTCTCTCTATCTATCTATCTATCTATCTATCTATCTATTTGCTTAGTGTACTTTTGTGTGAACGTGCATTAAATATTAACTGTGCTCCATGTGGCCGTTATATTTCGCTTCAGAATACACACCTCGGGACTTTTTGAACAGTTAGGTTTAATGTGTGCATTTGTCCAACTTGTTCGTTTCGGCTTGTTAAATTCAACAACTTCAGCTTGTGTGATCAAACAAGTCATGAGTGATGTCAATTCTGACTCATTCAGTCACACAAGGAAAATAAAAATCAAACAAAAACATTTTCACCGAAAAACAAAAACAAGAAAATTATTGACCGAAATGTATTTTAACTTGACCAAGATGAGACTTAGCTGCAAAGCCTCTAACGCCCTCTGGTGGAGAAGTAAGGAAACAGCATCACTTCACCACTTCCCACGGGTGTGCTAAATTAATTACAGCCAATTATTGCAAAACTGAATCTTTAAGACATCTAATAAAGTGCGCTCGCTTAGTTCCTCAGCATTTAGCGCCTCATTTACCATTTTAATTTAATTTAAATTGTGAGCATCAATATAAACTTGAGCTGAGTGAGGGTCAAAGGGCTGGCTGGTCATTTCCAGAGAGAACCAGCAAGAGGAGCCATGTTTCTATCCCAACAAAGCACACTGGGAAAAACAACAACACAACAACAGCAACTGTGCATCACCTTGGCTACACTCTCATCTATTCATGCATTTGTTTTCCCGAAACACTCAATGTGATTGTGGGATGGCACTTTGTCCACTTTTAAAAAAAAAAAGAAAAAGTGTCCAATATATTCTTGTATACAGACAAAAACACGCAGCTCTTTCTTAGTTTTCTCTCAGAGCACAGAACAGCAGCAACTGTGAGTGAGTCTTTAAAAATCCCATTATTCTGTCAATTTACAGATTATTTATTTTTTTGACCTCCCAGACTTACCTTGAACAATAATTATTGCCAAAAAAAATGTCTTTATCATAAAAAACACATTCAGTTGTTTTAGTTAGCCCTCTATTCATATCGTCCTTTAAACAAATGTGAGTGCCCTTTGTGACATCACAGGGGTCTCATTCTTTTGATGGGCAAAAAGAAAGAAAAAATGTCAACTTTGATCATTTATGGCCAGTTCACTGACTTGGCCTAAAATGGGACCTTTGATTCTCTGATGTCATTTCTCAGCCTTCCCGCAGCTGCGAACCTGGGACACAGACGTGTCAAAGCCTATCAATGAAAACACAAACTGTTGCACTCTCACCGACATCGGCCTGTGGTTTTCTCCTTTCGTGTTTAATCATGACAGGAATAAATTACTGGCAGAGAGCACATGCAAATCAAGAGGTGTGTGTGTGTGTGTTGGGGGGGGGGGGGGGGGGGGGAGGGGGGGGGGTTGTGCACGTCCACGCTGATATGATCAGATATGATTTTAAAAAAGTACAATTCCATTTAAAGGTGTAGTGCAACAAGTAAGTCACAGGCCTGGAGCCGTGGGCAACGGAGGAGGAGGAGGAGGAGGAGGAGGAGGAGGAGGAGGAGAGGAAAGAGGAAGAGGAGGAAGAAGAAGAGGAGGGGGAGGAGGAGGAGGAAAAGGAGGAGGAGGAGAAAGGGGAAGAGGAGGACAAGGACGAGGAGGAGGAGTAGGAGTAGGAAGAGGAAGGGGAAGAGGAGGAGGAGAAGAAGGAGGAAGAGGAAGAGGAATGGGAGGAGGAGGAGGAGAAGAGGAGGACAAGGACGAGGAGGAGAAGGAAGGGGAAGAGGAGGAGGAGAAGAAAGAGGAAGAGGAGTAGGAGGAAGAGGAAGAAGAGGAAGAGGAGGAGGAGAAGAAAGAGGAAGAGGAGGGGGAGGAGGAAGAGGAGGAGGAGGAAGAAGAGAAGGTGGAGGAAGAGGAGGAGGTAGAAGAGAAGGAGAAGGAGCTGGAGGAGAAAGCGGAGGAGAAGGAGGAAGAGGAGGATGACCTGCTTCAACATTCACTACCTGTCAGCCTGAGACGGAGATGAACACAGCAATCAAGGCCACATGCCTCACGCACACACACACACACACACACACACACACACGCACACACACACACACACACACACATGACGCAGGTCTTAAAATAACAATTAGCGTGGAAGCGGAGGAAGGAGGGGTGATTATAAATTCCTTTCAGGGAGGGTCCCCGCTCTGGGCTGCGGGGGTGGGGGGGTAGGTTAGGGGGTGTCGGGGTGGTGGTGGTGGTGGTGGGTGGGGGGTGTTAAAGAGTCATGCGGCTGGTTGATGGGGGGGGGCGAGCGGTTTTTGCAATCAGCGTTAAATGGAGCTGCTTTTTTTTTTTGGTGGCTGTGTGATTGTCAAGTGGGCCATTACTGGCTGATAAGAGCACTTTTTTCCTGGTGTCGCCCTGATTGGGCCGAGCTCGCTGCTCCCGCCGCCACCTCCACCTCCACCGCCACCGCCACTGCAACCGTCCCGCTGCAATCAGGGCCCTCTTTCAGCCACGCTGCCATTTACACTGCTGTGATTTCCACCCAAAACCCCCTCGGCCCTCCCTCCTCCTCCTCCTCCTCTTCCTCCTCCTCACCCCCCAACACAACTCCCAGCGCCCCTCCTGCCGTCACACACACACACACACACACACACACACACGCACGCACACTTTTTTTCCAACCTCCCCACTTCCTCCTCCTCCTCCTCTTCCTCCTCCTCATCCTCCTCCTCCTCCAGTTTCGACGAGGACCCCATTTGCCGCAAGGAGAAAAGGTCACGGCAAACTGCTTGTGTCAATTGTAAACCACCCCAATCGCGCTGATTTCAATGAAATTAAATGAGTAGGTGCAGCCCTAAAGAAAGCAGAGATCCGCGTGCAAGTGGGAGCATTATGGGAGTTTTTTTTAATATTCCCTCCCACCCCCCCAATCACAGGGGTTCAGTGGGGTTAAACGCTTATTGCTTCTCCTGGAGGGAGAGAAAGAGAGTCCGGCAGGGTTGAAGTGTCCCGCATGTCTTTTCTACAGGGAACTTTTCTCACTTGAAAAATAGAAAAAACATGATAAATAAACTGGATACATTTGAGCCCCCCCCTCCAATATCACACCAGCATCTCTCTGACCGGCTGCTTCTTCTTTGAAGGTTCCAAAAATTTCCCAAAACTTCCTTAGAAATGAGAAAAATCCAACAATTGCTTGTTTTGCTTGGTGTTACGCTGGAGTCTGTGCCGAAAGATTCAGTTACACCAGCTCTACCCCTTGTGATGTCACAGATGGGGCACCTCGATCAGTGCAATGGCAACTATTGTAACAGTTGAGACAGAAATGTTTTTGTCTCCTTCCAAAAAAAACAAAAAACAAAAACACTTGCGGAAAGTCTGGCAAAGCATCAGATTAAACAGGAAACTTAACCCTTAAACTTTCTGCTGGAGGCCATCAACAGTGGGCTAAATGAGCTAAACATGCTGGAGCTCTACAAAGAGATGAAGAAATAAGAAGAATAAAGAAAAGGAAGATCTGAAATTGGGCAGACCTTTTATTTCATATTTCTCTTTGCATTGATGTGAAAATGTCAAGATCAGGCGTGGGCAAACTACGGCCCGGGGACCATATGCAGCCTGTTAAGCTTTTTAATGCAGCCCGCCAAAGTTGACGGAATGATATTAATAGTCAGCAAGTCATATAAAATAGCTGCTTTTAATGCAGTTTTTTCTGGGTTTTAAGCGTCCCTTCAGTAAAGAGCTAAATACCGTGGTGGCTTCAAAGACACTGATTGTGTTGTAACTTTGCTTCGGTTCATTTTGAATAGACATTAAAACACATGCTTTCTACACATCCCATGATGTATTGTTTTCTCCAATGAGGTGGGTCACCAAAAGACTCCATCCATCTGCTCCTGCTCCGGCCCCCTTGCCTACCACTGGATCCAAGTTGTGCGAGTGTCAGTGACAAAGGCTCAGGAGGCTCCGTCTATCTCATCTCCTCCACGTCCTTCCCCGCGATGGAGCGGCCCGATAGCGCCGACCTCAGACATGAAAGCAGCGCGGCGCTGCGACGGGTTTGCCCCGTTTGTTGACAGATGAGCCAGATGTTTTTGTCTGGTCCACATCGTGCAGAAAAAAAAAAAAACATTTTCCAAGTCAGCCATGAAGAAGTGGGTGAAATGGAAACGCGCAGCTTTTAACACCCAGATTCGCATCACGTTGCGCCAACGTCTGTGGTCCCAGCGGCTCCATCGAAACGCCACCGAGGAGGCAAATACACCGGGTTCCAAATTTAAAACTTGGACATTGTAGTGAGCCAATATTGATATTTATTGAAAAAAAAAATCTTCCTTAAGATATAACAGTGAATCTTTTTACATGCACCCAAACAAGTTTTGCTTCAACCTGAATATGGAATAAACAAAGCCTAGTACTATACAATAAATAGCGATAGTGATTTTGTATTGCCTCTTAGTCCCAATATAATTACACTGCAGGCCAGATCCCTACGCCCAACACAGGATGTCCACTTGAAACAGCATTCGACTCTCCCCCCGTTAACCTCTCCAGCGTCGCCGCTCGCCACTTAAAAAGTTGTTACAGACGAGGCCGTTGTCTGGAGCCTTCGCTCCGGTGAACTCGCTCCTCCTGCCAGCTTGCAAACGCCTGAGATTTGTTATCTGATAGGAAGAACATTCATCTCCACCAGGTGGAACAGGACACATCTCGATGGAGGCACGCTAGCTCCTTTATCCCCTGCTGCGATGGCGCGATACCCGTGCAGACTCATGCCGCGGCATGTCCGACTGTTATTCCAAGAAAACAGAAAATAGACCTGTTTTTTTGTTGTGTTTTTTTTTTAGGGGAGGGTGGGGGGGGGGAGTGTGTTGTGTCAGCTTGCATGGAAGGATGCGTGTGTGTGTTTGTGTGCGTGATGGATTGCGTGAGCCACTGGGATGAATGAGTGAGTGCAACATTAGAAAGAAACAAGTGTTTTTTCTGCCACTCCAGCAGCGTTAGCGCCACGGCTCTCGATGGCCGAGCTGATCTGCATAAAGACTCTCAAGCCGCATGATTTTATGACCGGTTGGGCCTCCGTGTTTTCACCCCACCATAACAGTTGTTAGCTTCGAGTTTGTTTGTTTTTGTTCATTTACCGCACACTGACGAACTCAGTGCCCCTCGGTCATTGATTGCCACAGCTTTGATGATAAAAACTTGCCCAGGATTTAATATTCAGCAGAATTTCCGTTTAATTTTACTCCCAAATCCTCCTCAGGAGAGAAAAATTAAAGGCAATAAAAAAATTGATAAATTGCAAAAAACTGAAAATTTAAATACAAGACACACTTGGATGTATGCGTTTAGAACAGGGGTGGGCAAACTATGGCCCGGGGGCCATATGTGGCCTATTAAGCTTTTTAATGCGGCCCACTGAACTTGAAATTATATCAATAAACCTTGTTAATGTTTTAGTTACCCTGCGTTCTCACTTTTCTTGCCGGTGATGATGATGATGATGATATCCTGAAGAATAACAGAACTCCCAGTGCTTTTAAATAGCAGCAAACTTTAGGACTAGAAAAAGCTGTATTTAATTCATTTGATTTAATTAAATTCATTTTAAGAGTCAATTCAAGAAAGAGGAATTCATAGAGATATTTTCTAAAACGATTTTGCTCATTTTTAATCTAAATCAAAGCACATGTTTTCTACATATCCCATGATATATCATTTCTCCTATTGGTGGGTGGGTCTCCGTCGATTCTTTGTTTTCATTGGATCATTTTGTTTGCTCTCGGCATCATAGTGAGATAGAATGAGTGACATGCGATGAGACGACTGGATATTAACAAAAAGAAAAAAAAAAGGCTGTCCTGAGCAAACAGGCTGTGAACATTTGAAAAAATTCATTATTTCGTGGTGCAGAAAGTTACCTCAGGTTGTGTGCTGATGGAAATTCAAACTAATTCACTCACTATTATCATTTCAGAGGGGGAAACCTATCAAAGAGAGAGAGAGAGAGAGAGAGAGCTATAGCATAACTTCTCCTCAGCCAACTTCCCCTCACCCCTCACGTGAGAGTGAGGGTGAGGGTGAGGCCTGTGTGTGGACTGCGTGGATGACCATTAACGACCATTAACGTCCACGCAGGAGAAAAGCCATTAAACACTCGTGCAGATTAGTTTCCCGGGGCAACCTCTCCTCTCCGACGACGCGGCCCCTCAGCGCTTCAGGGAAAAAAAAAACAGCTGAATCCTCAAAAGTGATCAGCAATTTCAGGCCCCACAAATCAAGAGGACGCTTACCTCGTCCTGAGTGACCTGCTTGGCGAACTTCTCCTCCCCCGTCAGTGCTCTCCAGAGGGAGATGGTCCGTCTGCACCGAGCTCCTTCACCACGGGGCCAGCGGACGTCAGAGGAGCCTCAGGACACCTGTGGAGAAAACCCAGCAACGGATTCATTCTGACTGTCACTGCACAACTTCCTCTTTTAGTTTTATTTTATTTTGCAGTTTCAAAGATAGACAATTGTTACACAATAACGCAAAAAAAATAAATAAAATACAGTTCCTCGTTTCTTGCCCCTACAGAGTGGAGGTGATATTAATGTAAACTGTAATAAAGGCCTGAAGATGTTCCAGGGCCAGTTTGGAAACAGTTTGTGTGGATTTTAACCCGAGGAAAGCGAAACCTCAAAATGACAGTTTGTGGCATTTCAGTCAGATTGGAAAACACAACCAGGATGGGCTGAAAAAGATCACCAGCACCATCATCATCATCATCATCATCATCATCATCATCATCATCATCATCATCATCATCAGACAGACAGACATGAGGCCCTGGATGACTTTGAATTGCTGCTGAATCTCACACACTGAGGCCTTTAACACTATTTAGCATCATCATTTATTTTTTACTTGTTTAGAAGCAGTGAAGTCAAATGTATTTGCACGGTTAAAGATGCAGAATTTCACACTTAAGGTTTTTCCTATGATGAAGGGAGTGTTTTGATGAAACCGTACATGCATTGTTGCCAAACAATAGAACTAATAACTGTTTTTAGAGTGTGATGCCAGACACTTCTCCAAAAATATTTTTCCCCGTTCACAACAACAAGTTGTAGGGGAATGAAAAAAAAAAAAAAAAAAAAACTTTTACTCTTGCCCTTGGAATAAAACATTTGCGTTACTCCCACCCCCCAAAAAAAGAAGGAGGAGGCGCGGCCAACGTGGCGACCCGCCCTCCGCAAACAGCCTCGCAGCAGAAATGAGGCGATAACAGCGCAGTGCAGCGCAACTGTGTCAAACATGCGCTGGAAAAGCGACTTGAAGGCGGCCGAGTGTTGCGCCGCCAGCGAGGACGAGAGCGGATCTCAGCGCTCCAGCGATGAGGTGGGTCACGCGGATTCATCGGTCGTCGAGGTTGGGGCCTCGCGCGCGCGGGACCAATCAATTGAGGGGGGCCCAGCCTCGCGAACAAACATCGAGGGGCTATTTTCACAATTTTGCAAAAGCAAAGAAAGCGCAATTAAAACTCAAGTAGTTAATGAGACCTCTTCACCTTTTGGAAACCCCCGCGCGGCCGTTTTGTGGCGAACTAAGCCTTTTTTAATTGCCGCTATTAAAAAAATCAACAGCCTTTAACCCGCTCGAGCCCAACTCATCTGCAACCCCCCCGCCCCCCCAAAAAAAGAAAGAAAAGAAAACCTCGAGGCGGTCTGTGCCCGTGATTGACGCGTGAAATTGGCACCGTTGAGCCTTTAAACGGGCATTACGCACTGCGAGCGCGGGCGACGGAGATGTCAAGAACGTAAACGCTCGCGCGCTGTGGGTGAGGAGGTGCGTGCGTGTGTGTGTGTGTGTGTGTGTGTGTGGGGGGGGGGGGGGTAGGTGGTGGTGGTGGTGGGGATAAGTGTCGGCTCGAGGGTCGTCTGTTTGGGTAAGTAACGACGACCCTCGCTCGTGAACTGTCGCCGGGGGTTAATCTGCGGGCCGTCGTCATGGTGAGAGGAAAGGCTGCACCGGGACGGTGTTTATGGGATGGAGCGCAGCGGCGGCGCGGAGTTTAAAGGCAGCTGCCGCGGTGGGTAGGAGGACGCAGCAGTGAGGGGTTTGGGTTTTTTTTTTTTTTTTTTTTAAATACATTTTTTTAATCGCCTCTGCGCAGCGCAAAAATAAGGAGCCGCTCGCGTCATGTGCGAAGAGTGCAAAGGAGACGCGGAGCTGCTGGGGAAATGCAGCCGGGACGGGCGCAACATGCTGGTAGGGCTGAGAATCAAAATCATCTTCGTCTTCCAGCGAGGCGGGAATAAGCGCGAAACTTTATTATTATTATTATTATTATTATTATTATTATTATTATTATTATTATTATTATTTATTTATTTATTTATTTTTTAAGTGAGATTGTTCTAAAAAGCTGAGCCCAGTTTCATCCCTTGCAACTGGATGACAGCTTGGGCTTTTGGCACAACTCTCTTTCTGCACGACAGACATTAAGCGTGAGGACTTACATTTTGCGCAAACTGGCCCCCCCTTTTTGCGCACTGTAATTTATATTGACACAGATTGCCTTCAGGTGGAGCCGGAAAAACGAGAATCTGACGAGTGGGAAGAACTACCGAGACGTTTAGGGGGGCAAACAAACAAACTCGACCTGCTTCCTTCGGTGTCTGGAAGCTTTCGCTGCTGGTGTGGATGCGTCCTTAAGTGCGTGTGTTTTTTTTGTTTTGTTTGTTTGTTTTTTTTTTTTAATTCGTTTCTCCAACTCCAGGGCGCGTCGGTGGAAATTCTGGATGGAGATGCGCCGTCACTGCAGGCGATGACTTCCGCTCCGCTGTTAGGACGAGCCGTGTGCGCGAGCTGCAGCGAGGACATTGTTGACAAATATTTATTAAAGGTAAACCCTGCGGAGACGCGTTACGTCCATCCCCTGTATTTTAAGACCTCATGGCAGTTGCTGAATACACAGCACGTATATATTTATTTTTTTACACCGTCGCCGCTCACTTGGATGACTCCCGCTGACTTTCGCTGTGACTTGTTGCGATCGTCCCCGCTGCAGGTGAACGACCTGTGCTGGCATGTGCGCTGTCTGTCGTGCAGCGTGTGCCAGACCTCACTTGGCAGCCACACCAGCTGTTACATCAAAGACAAAGAGGTTTTCTGCAAGCTGGATTACTTTCGGTATGTGAGACAGCTCCGAAATAATAATAATAATAATAATAATAATAATAATAATAATAATAATAATAATAATAATAATAATAAACGACTTAAGAAAACCTAAAAAGTAAAGTTTTGCCAGCTTAAAGTAAGACACTAATTATTTTTCTCCGTTCGCTTTTTCCTACCCGGCCTCCCCGCTGCAGAAGGTTCGGCACCTGGTGCGCCTGCTGCGGCCGCAACATCCACGCCACGGACTGGGTGCGCCGGGCGAAGGGCAACGTCTACCACCTGGCCTGCTTCGCCTGCTTCTCCTGCAAGAGGCAGCTGTCCACCGGCGAGGAGTTCGCCCTGGTGGAGGAGAAGGTGCTATGCCGGGTGCACTACGACTGCATGCTGGACAACCTCAAGCGGGCCGTGGAGAAAGGTACCGGCCTACTTCCTAGAATTAAAATTTGTATTTTTTTGTTTTAAATATTCTTTTATGTCGAGGCTGGAAAGAAAAAACAGAAATATAAATTAAATTCTAATTGAAAAAGGCTGCAAACATATTTACAGCATGATATACATTTTTGGCAAATAACTTAAAAAGGTTTTATTTGAAAATAATACATACAAAATTATAGATTGAGCAAATAGCTAAAACTACACTGACATGGATAATTCTGGAGCTTTGGTTTCATTTCTCTTCACTGAATTATAGTTAGTGAAACTAAATAAGATAATTGTTTCACGTGCAGGGACCAGTGTTAATATGGAAGGGGCCGTGCCCACCGAGCAGGAGATCAACCAGCCAAAACCCTCCAAGAGAGCTCGGACCAGCTTCACCGCTGACCAGCTGCAGGTGAATAATTCATTTCACAGAGAGACTGTTTCAGATTGGTGTGGTATTCCTTCAGAAGTATCTGCATGCTTTGAAATGTGATGGGATGAATCACATTTTAGGTCTCTTTAAATGATTGTAAAATAAAATGATATATCTTTCTCTCAAAAGAGTAATAATTCTGCCCACTTTTCAAATCTGACAGCTTGACAAAAATTAAACATTAAAATACAACCATTCAATAAATAAAAATTAAGACCAGCAATGGTTTTACTTTGAAGGAATCGTGCTCATCTTTTGAAGATTTCTGCTCTTGAAACTCACCCCGCCGCCCTGACGCAGTGGTTGAGTGCTGTTCTCCCTCCGGCTGTGCAGGTGATGCAGGCTCAGTTCGCTCAGGACAACAATCCCGACGCCCAGACACTGCAGAAGCTGGCGGAGCAGACGGGCCTCAGTCGCAGAGTCATACAGGTGAGAGGGACGTGTCCCGTTCCTGCCAGTCTGAGGATGAATTTTTTCTTCTTTTTTTTTGTGGAATCATTTTCTTTTATTGCACTATTAATATTATAGAAGTCATGATAATCTGTCGAGAACAAAAGGTAAACTCATTTTTTAAAAATATCTTGTAATGTCTTTTTTACATGCTTTTTTTCCCCAATTGTTCATATAGAACATTGAGACTTCTTAATTAGTAAGAATCAATATTTTTTTATATATATTTTTGTTATACTTTTGTTAAAGCAATAAAATATTGTTTCTGGAAAACAATTGATAAACTGATAGTACATAGGACGACATGACAAGGAAATTAATTTGATTATTAAGTGAGATGATTTAAGAACGACGTGGCAGAGAAAGATACATTTTTCTTACAAAAATATACGAGTTTGCAAGATAAAAAAAAGTGTTGAAATAGTTTCACATATTTGTGTAAAAGAATAGTTAGTCACACACATGACCACCCTCTGAATTGAGGCGATGAAAAGGCCTTACAGTGACACTGGATGTACGCTGATGCGCACTGAGCCTTTGGCGCTAATGTGACTTTTGGATCCAGGGGGCAGGTGTCCGATTTCTGAATTATAATGCTAATTCCCAGTGTTTGTGAGCGACTCTGTTTAAACTGTTGGAGTTTCCACCGCTAGCGGCGCCGCCTCCAGCAGGCCCGGCGGCCGCGGCTGTCAGACTCCACAGTTTACAAATTATCATAACTACACATTTGTGTACAAATGTGCCTTTTCCACCCCCGCCGCCGAACTGCAGGTGTGGTTCCAGAACTGTCGAGCGCGCCACAAGAAGCACGTGAGCCCCAACCACACGTCAAGCGCCCCCCTGACCTCGCTGCAGCCCAGCCGCCTGCCCCAGCCCACCCCCACCCCCGAGGAGCTGCAGTACACGGCCTACGGTGGCCCGGAGGGATCGATGCTCTCCGCACTGCACTCCTTCATAGACAGTGAGCCCCCGCCTTTCCATTACGTTTCCTGCTAGGACTCCAGCGGGGGGTCAATTCAATGATTTTCTTTTCCGTCATCGTTACAGCCTTGTGGTAACGAGCATTAAAAATGTCCATGGGCGTCGAGAAAACAGGACAACTAGCCCTCTGTTTACAGCCTCCAGCAAAAATACTGGGTTGTAGCTCCCTGCTAAAAGTGATGCTTGGAAGAAAACAGTGTTTGGAGGAAAAAAACACTGTTGGATGTGAGACAAACGACACGTCAGTGGGAGTGTTAGGTGTATCTAATGCCTTTTGTGACATCACAAAGGGTCCATTTACAAAACTGTCTCACTGAGGAGCGTACATTCCTCGTCAAATAAAGAAAAAAAATGTTTTCTTGAGATGCCTACAGGATAGAGACACATTTTTAGTGTGAGAACATGTTAGTCAATGGTTGGTTGGTGGACTTTGTGAAAATATCGTGTCCTGTCTCTCCATCAAGCAAGTGCGTTATCCGGGAACCGACATGTGAAATGTATTTTCAGTAATTCCACACACTCAGAAAAATAAACCCCCAACTACTCAAAATTCTGCTGGTTTAGCTAAATAAAAAAAATAATAAAAAGAAGATCTATTATTTATTATTATTCTACTGTTGCTGGCTCAGGCTTCCAGTCTAGTTTTTAAGAAACAAATTTGTCGTTTTTCTTGCTATGACTACTGTGATAATACCAGAAAGGGAAAAAAAGGGGGGTATTGTTAGATAATGGCATTGTTTTTAACGAGGCATCGTAGTGAGTATGAGCTGCAGGAGCTTCAAGAACGCCGCCTTGACTGACATTTTAATGAGAAACATGCTCTCTGTGTGCCCACAGTGCACTCGCCTCCATCTCTGTTTCAACCGCTCCTGCCCGCCCACGCCATGACCTCCTTGCCTGTGTCGCACACCTAAGCTGCTCTTTTCTCACTCACTCACTCACTCACTCACTCACTCACTCACTCACACACACACACACACACACACACACAGAAGCTGCCTCAGACTTGACGGTCCATTAATTACCTGCCGCAGTATTCAGATCTGCATGGTTAACGTTCAGTTTTAAGTGGAGCTTAAGTGTAAGCTTTTCTTATTAGGATGTCGGCATCAAACAAAGGAGACGACAAGGTCGGCGCACCTCACACAGGATTGCGACATTATAGGCGCACAACATCCGTGTAAGGTGGTGACACAGTTTTGACCGTACACAAAAAACAAAACAATCAAAAAAAAAAAAAAAAAAAAAAAAAGTCAACTCGTGATGAAGGTGAACTTGAACGTGTTTTTTTGTTTTGTTTGTTTGTGCGTGTTGGATTATTGCTGTTTTTTTTTTTATTTATTGTTTGTGTGAAGTCCGAAGTTTGGAGAAATAAATGTCTACTTTCACAAAAAACATGTGTGCCGAGTGGATGGCTGTCACACACACACACACACACACACACACACACACACACACACACACACACACACACGTGGGAACAAAAGAGTTTTGTTACATAAATAATTTATTGATGTGTGTATATGTATATATGTATAAAAGTACATTTTATGACATGCAGCTTTCATCATATAAAACACAAGACAGAGGCGTCCCTGCAAAACGCGACAAGGTGCGAAAAGGACCAAACAGTCTGGAGCGTCGACACTGCAGAACATCTCAGAGGATGAAAAGCAACTCAGAGGTTCTTTTCTTGTGTCTACTTGCTGAGTGTGGTTAACCTAAAGAATCTCACTTCCAGACACGAGAGAAGGAGGGAGGCTATGCAAAATAAAATTAAAAAAATTAAAAAAAAATCGTATCAGGTCTCAGGTAGTCACCGTTGTGGGGAAAAAACAACAACCTGGGACTTGCAGTTGCACAGACGTATGCACAATGAAAGTGGGACTTGTAGCGTGAGACAGAGAACAGCAGCAGCAGCAGCAGCAGCAGCAGCAGCAGCGATACTGTCCGTTCTCCAGATACACAGCGCGAGGTTGTTTTGCTTTTATTGAATGCATCTGATGGACGTGTCGGAGCTCGCTCAGCTAAAATGTGGGCAGGAGGTGTGTGTGTGTGTGTGTGTGTGTGTGTGTGTGTGTGTGTCTGGCACGGCTGTCACTCGGAGGCACCATGAGGGAAGGTTCTCCGCATTAGACGGCACAAAGGCTCCGCGGGGCATGAGTCACATCTCGAAACTGCATGGGCAACAATCCTGCGCGCCGGCATGACGACATTTAGGGAAGAAAGGAAGGAGACCTCAGCCGCCCGTCCGTCCGCCCGCCCGCCGCTGTGCCAAAGCGCCACAGAGAGTTGCATCACCGCTGCAGTTTGAAAAGTGAACCAGGGCTCATCTAAAAAGCGACGTAAACAGTCTGACATCAGTGTTTGTAATGCCTGAAGCCCAGGTGATGAGGAGGCGGAGGCCATCAGATTGTGGCGAATGATTCCTTTCACCTCACAGCTGAGCGAAGGTCAGGTGACCACAGCTCCACTGACATCACTGGCAGTCAGAGTGCAGCCATAGGCTTTATAAAAGTAGATAATTCAGGCAACAATGAGAAAAAGCAAAAGAAAATTCTCAAGACCCTGACTTGGTGTTTAACCCTGATTCCAGACACGCTTACACACCTTCTCTTAGTTTCTCCTTCCGCTGCTCCTCTGAGATGGACGTTTGAACATCATAGTAAACAGACAATAACAATAATACCAAAACAAAAACCTACAAACCCGGTGAAAAAGTACATTAGAAATATTAAGGATCTTTTCTATTGTTTGTCACTTCAAACTACACAAATATACACAAGTGCTTTTGCTACACAACAGCTCTGCTGAATATAAAACTCGAACTTTACAGCCGGTGGGATTTTAATCTCTTTGGACAATTTTTTTTTTTCTCTGTCCTTCTTTTAAATTCTCAAAATTCCACGATCATCTTTCAAAGTTACACGTTTAGCTGCGCTGAATATGGCGAATCACTCCCAGAGTGGATTTCACAGTCCGTTCATATTAAATCCTTCATTGCTTATGATAAAGAAAAAAAACAAACATGTAAAAAGTTGAACAGTGGCAAAAGCTTCTCAATGTGAGACAAAACAAACTTTGTGAAAGGTCATCAGAGGAGATTCAAACCAGTTCAATCATGTAGGAGCTGAGTTACAACACAAGGCTGTGGTTGACTAAAGTTGCACCATTTGGTGGACAGAGGTGAAAAATGCAACAGATTCAGGGCCTGAAATCCCCCAATCTGTTAGTGTTGGTTTGACTTTGTCAAATTAAAAAAAAAAAACAAAGAAAACATCACAGCGAAAAAAGTTGCTGCATTGTGTATTTGCATCAGTAAATAGCTCCATATTTACATGAAAATATATCTGCATGAGGCAGGTTTGGCGTTCTGAGCTGATGAAGACATTCTATCTTTAAGAAGCAAAAAACTAAAAAGTTCTTAACTTAAAAACACGGGTTTGAAAAAAAAAGAAGAAAGAAGCAAACTTTGTCCCTTTGTCGTGAACAACAGGTGCACACTGGCCTGTAGAAAACGCTTGTGGGCCCCGTGGCCTCGTACCGAGCTTTGACCAGGGACTCTCAGTCGTCTTCCTCCCCCTTCCTCCTCCTGCTGCTGCTGCTCTTCTTCTTGGCGTTCTTCTTCTCCAGGATCCCCATCAAGTCTTTGCTCATGTAGTAAGGCCGCTCGGGAGAGCCGGTGTTCACCTCCAGATCCCACACTAGGGGGCAGCAGTAGCAAAGCGTTAAAACAGCTGACAGAGCAGTCAGGGACTTTTGGGGGAATTGAAGGCCCGGTGTGTGAGCTTTAGTGGCATCTGGTGGTGAGAAAGCGTACTGGGAGTGAATGACCACCTCCATTTAAAGGTTAGAGGTGAGAGGTGAGTCATGTAGGCAGCAGAGGACTTCAGCGTCACTCCACAAATATTTTTCCGCCATCAGCTGATTCCACTTGTCACTCTTCATAGTTAATCTTTAAGAATTATAATTTCCCGCCAGCAGATGCCTGTAAATGCCACACTCTGGGCCTTTGAGCAGTTGTCGCAACGCAAGGTATTAATTACAAAGGAGCAGCGGGCAGTACTCAACCATTTATGTTTATTCGAAAAAATGATTCACATTTTCATTGGATTTCATTAATAAAAAACTTCTCCTGTACAAAAAGAACACCGACTAACCCTACAGACAGATGTGTGTATTATACTTAGTATTAAAACAGCACTACATCTGAACCATCCAATAAAAAAATTTACCAAAATGGCTTTGACATCCTTTTAAAAACGGTATCCCAAAAAGGTTCCTGGTGTTAGGTCTAAAACCACATCATAAGAGGAACAATACTTCTTTCTTTTCTTTTTTTTTTTTTAATCTTCTCACAACTAGGCACATAATAAACTAGTGGGTTGAGCATTCAGAAGTTTCCTGGAAACTGTCAGGTTCTGTTAGCCAAAGGAGAAAAAAAAAAGTCTTGTTTACAGTACAGTATAGCCATAGTGGGAACTTTTTTTACTTATTTGTTTTCTAAAAAAAGATTGCAACTTATTTTGAAAAGATGTAAAGTAAGAGAGAGAGCGAGAGAGAGAGAGAAAGAGAGAGAGAGAGAGAGAGCGAGAGCAAGAGCGAGAGAGAGAGAGAGAGAGAGAGAGAGACCTGTTTTGGTAAGTGCACATTTACACACCACTTTTTGAGTCCGTGTTTCTGTGTTAATTGGGCAGCTCAGCCTACGAAAACCAATGAGAAACATCGACGACCAGCAACGTAATCATGCTCGACAGAAGAATTAAAACCCCATGGTTCTTTTCCCCACATGTGAAGGTGCATAACACTTTTACACTAGAAGACCAAAGTGCGACACCGCTGTGTCCCGTAAGTCCGCCATAGTTCATCGGTGGCATCTGTACATGTTGAAGTCCTCGTTTTCTGTTTTTTTTTCTTTTTTTTCCTTCTCGTTTTGTTTTGTCTTTTAGTTAGGGCAAAGAAATGCATTTTTTTGTGTGACTCATCTGACGTTCACCCTCTCTCAGTAAGGCCGAGGTCAGCGGAGAATAAAGAAAAAAGGAGGGGGGGAAGAACAAAAAAAGGGGCGGCAGAAAAAAAGGCAAGCATCTGAGTTGTCTGGAGACAGGAAGTAAACAGAGGTCTTTTCTAGTCCTCGATGCCTTTTTCTCTGCAAACTGAAGGAGAACAGTGTCCCGCCGTGTCCGTCCACCCTCGCACCGAGCTGGATGCATCCGGTCGTGTGTTGTTGTTTTTTGATTAATAGCCCTACGATTACTGGCTCCCCCACACGTACGAGTAGATATGGAGAAGTGAGTTGCATTGAAGAGAAAAAAAGGAGAAAGAAAGAGAGAAAAAGAGGGCCTGCACACCGCTCAGGTGGCGGCGTAGATTTTGGCACCGTCCTCTCCCCTGCGCAGGATCTTGTGCAGTCCAGTGGACATGTAGTAGGGCCTGGAGGGGGAGCCGTCGTTCCTCTCCAGGTCTTCGCCTGGGAGCGACGCCCCGGCGCCAGAGGTGAGGAGGACGAGGAGGAAGAGGAGGCGGGAAAAGGCCGAGAGGGCAGGAGCGTGAAAGCCAGAGCGAGAGAGAAAAAAAAAAGAGAGAAAGAGAAGTGAGGGCGGAGCAACGAACGAGAAAAACACAGGAGAAGTGGTGCAGAAACTCAGAGAAGCCAAGCAGCCGGTGTGAGTTTTAACACTTGGAGACAGATTCAGCAGGAAAGATGTGAGTCTGGCTTTCTTTTTGTTTTTTTTGTTTTTTTTTGCGAGAGGATGCATGAGGCTTCATCTCTGCCTGTTCTCTGAACAAACGTCCAAGTCAAGCACGTGCGGAGTGAGGCGTACTTACAGAAGCACAGGAACAACGTGTCCACACACATGGCGTAGACGTTGAAAAAGCCGTGCGCGATCAAGTAGGACCCAAAAATCACCGTCTGGGATAAAAAGAACAAACGTAAAAAATTAGAGCAGGGATGGACTGTTGGGCTCGGTCGGATTGTGATAATGATACGCTGCTTAAATTGCGTTATGGATAACGAAACCACGCAACAGTTAGACAAGCTGTCAATAGTCCTTCCAACGAATAAAACTTGACCACAACATGGTTTAAAGCACCATTCAACCATTTCCAGGGCTGAATATATTTGCAGATAGAACACCAGTGCTTTATGTTCCTGGAAGAGCAGATGAGATATTATGGGATGTTATATTGAATATGGAAATAAAGCACATCAGGGGTGTTTAGGGAAACCTGCAAAATAGTTAGGTGCTTAAAAAACAAAAAAAAAAACAAAATTGGAAGGTGTGATATTCATCCCAAATGTTCAAAGTCACCACAGAGCTCATCCCTGCACTGGTAATGTTAGTAGACATGGTAAAACACTACGGAGGCCACAGTGTCTCTCACCAGAGGCGGGACCCAGAAGTAATTGAGGGACGGCACCTCCTCTTGAAAAATTGGTATTTTGCGAGTGAAGAAGAAAAATGCGAGCGCACCTGGAAAACAGGAAAGTGGCAGAATTAATAAAAAAAAAGAAAAAAAGAAGCAGAGATGAGGTCAAGTGTCACTAAGCAACAGTGTCCTTCTAAATAAAGTTGTTTTTTTTCTTTCAAAAAAAAGAGGAAAGATGAAGGATGTGAAACTCACCAACGCTTCCAGAAATAAATAGTTTTCCAAGGAAGAGCAAAAAGTCCGTCACCTTGTCGAGGACAGCCACCCTGCAGGGCAGCAGAGTGACAGAGAGACACTGAGGTGAGGAAACTAGCAGCCGCTTCACTTCATCACCTCACTTAAGGTCCTTACACACCGGGAGCAAATTTGCAAGGTGAATAATTCGCAATTTTTTAAAAACCTCTTGAAGTCAGTGCAACTTTCCACGCCGGCAGCGAACTTCCACGGAGCGAAAAGGCGGCTGTTATTTTTTCGCTCTCGTGTCGAAATTTGCTAAGGCGAAAAGGCGAACGGCTGGACCTCTGACCAATCAAAATGATGTTGACATGTCGATGACGTCACATCAAAACGACGCTAATTTGTTCTCTCCCTCGGCAAAAGTGGAGCCAGTTGACGGAGCAGTCCTCCAAATTGTCTGACGGACATTCCAAAGCACTGGCCAAATTTCACTCCTGGATCGTCTGCAAACTCACCCAACTCCTCTTATGTTGGCTTTGACTTGTAAAAGCCGGAGTGTAGAAGGCGGTTATTTGTTTTACACACGTGATCAAATCTTTTATTCTTTTAAATCTGTTGCGAAAATATTTACAGTATAACTGATAAGCACATCCAAAAGGAAAACTAAACAATGTTTTTTGGCAACAGGAACTTAAATAACGTGGTTAAAAAAAAACACCACAAACATTATTTCGCTTAGCGAATTTTATACGCATATTCGCCTGCCCCTGGGTGTGAACAAGAAAAAATTGCATTTTCACGCCGTTTATTTGCGTGGCTTTGCCTATTGCCCAGTGTGCAAGAACCTTCAGTCTTGTGCATTTGACATAAAAACAATCAGCCTTCAAGGTGACAGCGATGTGAAAACATTCTTACCGGATGACGTTTCTCATCAAGAGGCAGAACGCGTCCTTAGAGGAGGTGCAAAAGTTCTTCCCATATATTGCTATCTGTTGAGCGCAATGTTTGTTGGGAAAAAAAAAAAATCAAGTATTAAAGTGGGAAACCAAACAAGAAAATCAATTGACCCTCCCAGCAGAGAGCCTCCAACTCACCATAATGTACGCGTTTCTGTTTATGAACTTGATGAAGTGTTCCAGGCACCAGAAGCAGCACTTGAGGCAGCAGAACACGAAGCGGGTGCACGGGTTTTGAGTGCCTGGTGAAAAAAAACAACAACAACAACAACAACAACAAGGATCTTCAACATCCATCCAAAAATAACCTTGACACTGCGCAAGACCAGCAGAGATGCGAGTTAACTCACCTCTGAGCTTGCTGTCCAGGTACTCCAGAACTACTCGGACGGTCTGCACCACAGCCAGGATCAGGGAGCCAAACGCCAGCGAGCCTGTGTGGTAACTGTGACAACAGACACGCAAAAAGTTGGTGAGCAAACTCACTTGCGCAGAAACAAGCACAGCTAATTCGAGAGCTGCTGCAGCTGAAAGGTTAAGTGTGGAATATTTGGGAGATTTTGAATGAGAAACAGTGACATCAAGTGGTTACATAGGAGATTGTCCTTCACTCTCCCTCCTCCTCCTGAGCTTGCCAGTGAAGTACGGTGGACTCCCAAACCTGGATACCACTTAATTGGTTCATTGGCTTATTTCAAGACATGAGCATTCACCCGAAATACAAAATGCAATGTTAGGCGGACTGGATTGACCACACCAGGCTACCTTAAAAATATGTCGGTGGAAGATGCCAGTTAGCTGGGAGCAACATCCTTGCTATGTGTATATTATTTTGTATACATATGAGAACCACTCTAAGGTTATGAAAACCATAATACTTTCATTGTACTGTGATTATACACTTCAAAAAGAATATATATTAATTAATGACAGTTTGTTAAGCTTTAACCAATATAAAAATCCTAAAACAAGGAAAACTTTAAACCTTGGACCTTAAAGACGTAAAAGTGTGCATTCTGTCCTAAACACATAAAAAAAACTTGACGGGCAAAATAAACTTTTGCATATAAAGTCTCAGCAGATTTGATGCTCTGGTTTCGGTCTGGTCTCCTACCGAATGGCCCGGCTGAAGGAGGAGTAGAGCGGGCAGGGCGGGATGTCGTGCGGCTTCTTCAGGGCCCAGTAGTAGGAGGCGAAGGCCCCGGCCAGCGTGCACTGTCCCAGGGCGATGGTGAAGTTGACCAGCCAGAGGAACACAAAGAGGTTGCACAGGTGGAGGAGCAGGATGTATCGGTGGTAGGCGCTCTCGCCGCCGTAGAAGGCAAACATGCACTGCGAGCCGGGGCACACCTTGGTGATGTTGGTCTGACTGAAGGTCTGCAGGGACACAGACAGGTTCACTGTGGATGTGCAGCCGGACAGGAGCAGATAAGATGATGTTGTTGTTGTTGCTGCAACACTCGGCTATGCGCTGCTCTGCTCCACACAGGAAACATTTAAAGGTTCCATATTAGAGTGATGTTTGTATTCCTGCACTCCAATGGAGGGGCCTTAAATTATTCATTTGGTGAAGCTTGTAAAGATCCACAGAAAACAAAAATGTAGCCCCACTGTTTAGGCAATCCGTGCAACAAAGCTTGGTTTTGGCTTCCAGCTTAAAATGATGCTTAGTTGAACTTCCTTCATGTTTAGAAGGGTAAAGACAAAACAACAAGGCTGGATGTGCAACGTTAAAACATTGTTATGTCACAAAAGGCACATAGAAAAACATCAGATATATCCAGATAAAAGGTGTATCTGATGTTTGGGGGAAAGTGTGCTATGATGGTTCAACAGTTAACTGTTGGTTAAAAGTGTCAGTGAGCCAAACAGCATTTTAAATTCCAGGCTAGGACAAAACAACAAAAATGGAGCAATCAAAAGAAGAAATTATTGAGAGAAAAATAATAAGGAAGGGAATTTTAAATAATATGGGACCTTTAAAACGAGAACAGCTGCCAGGTTCTAATACGAAAATCAGTCTGAAAGAAAATTGTCCACCGAGTTTTGACCGCAAATGAATTGCAGTGTTTCAGGAAACGGTTGGCTCACTTTTGGGTTGCATGTGAGGTTGGCGTATATGCATTTATCATCAGCCGGTGTGACCTTGTACACTGCATTCCCAGATGACGCCAGAAAGCTGCGTGATAAACGAGTTAAGGTCAACACAGACACGATATCAGAGCTTCAACACTTTGGTTTCCTGTCACTCTAACTGTACTGAACGACTACAGTGTAACATACACAATATTGTATTGTAATGTACGCATTCATTATTGCAGCGGGGCAGAATTTAGTGTCACCAGAAACTATTTGTGCACAGAGCAGAGTAAAAGGATACATGGCTGTGACGGCCCAGTAGGCGATGCAGATTGCCAGCAGGAAGAAGGTGATGATGGGGTAGAAGAGAGTGGACATGATGTTGCCGATGGCCCTGAGAGAGAGAGAGAGAGAGAGAGAGGGAGAGAGAGAGAGATCGCACGCGTCACATCATCTGGTGTTGGTGAAACAAACAGACCAAGAAAAGCCTCCTTTCATCCAGACTCACTTGCTGCCCTCCTTCAGCAGTGCAATGGCGATGCGCAGCCTCATCCTCAGGAATATCAGAATCATCACAATGATGCCCTCGATCACAGACAGCGAGATCACTGTAAGGGGTAAGAGAGAGCGAGGGAGAGCGAGAGAGGGAGAGAGAGAGAGAGAGAGAGATAGTCATTGAGAAACGGGGGTGGGGCGAGTGAGGGGCGTTGCAGTGGCCAACGTACGGAAGATGAGCCACGTCTGGCTGAGCTGCAGGTACAGGCTGAAGTCGGTGTGGAAGCCGATGTCGGAGATGGTGACGTTGGCGCCCGGCTTGCCGCTCAGAGCTCTGTACTCCCAGTAGCAGTGCCAGATACCTGCAGGACACAACCGCAAATGAGATAGGAGAAAAAAAAAACTTGTGGAAAACCAAAGAAAAGGGGAACCAAACTTCTCCGTTTGCGGCGGACTCTCACCGTAACCGATGGCGGCGATGACGCCAAAGATGAGCAGCCAGAGCAGCACGTCGGCGGTGTAGCGCAGCAGCAGGATGAAGAGCAGGCTGACCACCATGGTGATCACCAGGCCGCTGCCAAAATACACAACATGGTGGGACTGGAAACCAGCTTGTATTGGCGGTTTATTATTAGGGAGGATCGCCTCCGTAATCCACAAACACAACACACACACACACACACACACACACACACACACACACACACACACACACACACACACACACACACACACACACTTACATAAGAATCCAGTCCCAGGAGTTTGCATAATCCTCGAAGATCTTCATGCCCACCTCGTTAGCATTCAGCAGATTGGCGATCCCTCTGCGAGGGCCAAACGAGGTGAATTAGGGGAGAAGCGATAGGGAAAAAAAAGCCGTCGAGCTGATTAAACGCGGGCATGAGCGGTGAGCAGAGCCATCCGAGTGGGACTGCACACATTAGTTTGGTTAATGGTACTTCTGCAACGTTTGGATCATTTTTATTGTCCGTGAGAGAAATAACAGGGAGGAATAAATGTAGCAACAGCAGAGTTTAATAATGAGGGAGAGGTGTTTTTAATTCAGAGGCATTTGTGGAAGAAGCGGCGGAGGGAAACAGCTGCTGTATGGAGGTGTGTGTGAGAGAGAGAGAGAGAGACAGATAGAGAGAGAGAGGGAGAGAGGGGGAGAGAGAGAGAGAGAGAGACAGAGAGAGAGAGACAGAGAGAGACAGAGACAGAGAGAGAGAGAGGGCGAGAGGGAGCGGGAGAGAGAGAGAGAGAGAGAGAGAGAGAGAGAGAGAGAGAGAGAGAGAGATCACTGAAGCCCTGGACAGTGGCCACCGATCTGAAAGCTGCACGGCTCTTTCGCACGGGAACCAAATGTCGATCAGCACAATGTGAAGCGCTCCCCTAAACCACCAGGGGGCACCACATCACCGTCTCAACAGGTTTACAGCGGCTGATGTGTTGATAACTGAAGATGAGGAATGCAATACACTGTTCTATTTTTCTATTTTGTCATATTTCCTGTTGCAGTGCTGCAAGGGAGGAGGGGGGGGGGGGTTAACAGATTCCTCAGTGTGTAGAGTGTTAGTCATTGCGACCTTAGCGTGCACTGTATTGCAAAGTTAGAGCGGGGGAAGCCGGCTACAAGGTTGATATGATGGGACAATTCATTTTCCTTTTTCTTTAGACCTTTTCACTCCTTGACGAATGGTGGAAACTCGGCTACAAGGAGAGAAGCCAAAGCAAGTGTTTACTTTTCTGGAGAGTAAATTGCAGAAAAAAACCCACACAGAATCATGTTGACAAATGTCGCTGGTTTAAAGGGACAGTTTGGTCCAAATTAAAGAACACTTAAAAAAAAAAAGAAGCTAATTCAAACATGTTTTCCTCCTGTGCAGATATGTGACCTCTAACTCTGTCACTGAGTCATGGTCACTGATCCATGTCACAGGTGGTGCTTCTTGACATACAGTATTGTGTTTGTACTGTATGCGTCAGTGTCTTTTGTTGTCCTGCTTTACAAGTTGCTTACATGTGACTATGCATGTGACACACTAGACTATTGTCCAGTTGTTTTTATACAAGTGGACTGCTGTCTTTGCTTAAAGCTGCAGGAATGCAATGAATGCGCTTTATCCCTGAAACAAAGAACTGATGAACAAACATACAGAATAACTTCATTTGTGAGTCTATTTTCTCCCAAAAGGAAGAAACATACATAAGCTTTTAATTGTAGACCAAAGTGCCCTTTAAATACATGATTTCTCCGCTATTCTAAAACACGTGAACCTGCCGTCATCGCCAAAAGGGCAGAGCAAGGAAAACACAAAACAGCTGCTTGAAGCTCCAACAGCGACCCCTGGTGGGTAAACTGCGTTTTTTTCCTCCCATGCCGTAAACATGCAAACGTTCTGAATGTGATTGGACACATTCCAGGGCATGAGACACGAGGGTGTCATGTCCTCAAGTCCTACCCGGTAAAATTTCCCCAGAGGTCTGTAGGTGCGGAGGTGACGTCCCTATTGAAAACGGAGGGAGTTTATTTTTCGCAGCCGAGGCCGAACCACTGCGACAACTCGCCTCTTTAACTAGATGCAGGTCAACTGGAGGGCAGGCGGGACTGAGTTGCTGCAGGACGGGGGTGGGGGGTGTGGTCTTACTTTGCTGCGTCTCGGAGGTCGGTGACGCTCCTCTCGTTGTTGTGCCCGTCTTTGAAGATGGTCTGATTGGCTACCGTCAGTATTCCGTTCCTCGTGATGAAATCGGGGAAGCACCGTTGAACGACTGAAGTGAAAGAGACGCAAGCAAGACGCGATGCATCATGACGTGACAATAACAGGGTCATTTGTTATGAATGTTTGTAGATATTCAGATTTACTCACAAGTTCTGCTTGGGACAATCATAGAGGGACAATCTTCATCTCGAATGACTTCTGAAACTGACTGAAATTGAAGGCGATGATAAAAAAAAAAAAGTCAACTACAAACTACAGCAACACTTCAAACAAGGCATTCATCATACCACCGCCAAAGATAAGGCAGGTTTTCATACCATGCCATTCATTATTCATGTGAGCTCACGTCTGCCCTGCCGAGGTTTGTTTGCCAGTCTGATTAAAGCCCGACTTCTAAGGTCTTTTTTTGGCCACACGTTTCCACAGTTTCCCACTATGACGTCGCGAACATGCCTGCGGTTGTCAAGACTTACCTGGCTGGCAATCTGTTATCTTGAAAAACAAATAAACTAAAATCTGCACACCGTGCGCGTGCACAAAAACTCATTAAGCAGACAGAGGCATTTATCAGAGAGCACAATCAGTAAAGTGGGAAGAGCTCTGGCGAAGCCTCAGAGGCGCGCAGTCACAGATGCGTTTGAAAAATTTCATCACATGCACTTTATTTCTTCATCTAAGTTTTTCTTTTTATCACTTCAACTGACTTTCCAGGGGGATTTTTATTTAAAACAACCCCCCCCACACACCTCAAAAACACTCCAGACAGGCACGAGTTGGACTATGTCCTGTTTTATGTCACAGTGTTCTATCTGACAGCGTGGGATGGTGGGATGGTAAAAAAAAAAAAATCAAAGTATGACAAAGCTGTTAGATGCTCCCACACAGCACCTCACTCTCCAGTTGTCACACACTATCATGCCAACGTCACCGTCGCTGAACTGCAGCCAGCTGACAGAACTGGGCTGCGATGTGCATCAGCGCTGCCGCTGCTAGCTCGCTCGCTAGCTCGCTATGACTATCGCTCGCTAGCTCGCTATGATGGCAAAGGATGGATGGATGGATGGATATGTGAAGGCTCTGGCAGACGACCCGCTGATGCACAAACAGAAAAAATAAAAAATAAAAAATAAAGCATGTTTCCATCGGAAGGAGGAGACGAAACTGCAGCAGTTTTGTGCGTTGTGGCGAGCTGTAAACACATTCCCAAGTAGCTGGTGGGAAAAATGCAGAGGAGGCCTCTCTCTCACCTTCCTGCCAATCTCGAAGCCCGGCTTGCAGAACTGCTTGAAATATTCCCAGTTTTTGGTATTCCACGCGTCGAGGAGGGTTGCAAATCTGTCAGGGCACTTGGAGACGCAGAGCTGCGGGAGGCAAACACGTCCTCTTAATGAGAGCGCCCATCAATCATGCATAATCAAAGCACGGAGGGCGAGGCTGGAGGGGCGCGGAGAGAGAGGGGGACGAGGGGGGCAACAGTCGGCCTCTCACCTGGGTCGTAGGGCACTGGAGGTTAATTAGAACTGCAGGATTGGCACATTTCAACATGTTGAAGTAGAATAATATGGCTTTGTTTCTGCGGAGACACACAAGGGGGTGGGGGAGAGACAGGCAGCGTGAGGGCTTTGATGAGGAGCATTCAGAGGAACAAAAGTAGTGCTGCCGCCGCCGCCGCCGCAGCCGCTAATCACAAAGATTGCGAACGTCGCACGACGTTGGAATGAAAAAAAACAAAAAAACGATATGTGCAATCATTTCATAAGAAGTGAGAACTCACGCATTCGGGGTGTTCTGCTGCCCGCAGAATTGACCATGGCTGTCGGTGGGGTAGACAACCTTCCGGGGGTCACCGTGGATCCACGCTGGAAAGAAGGAAAACACATTAGCATCAGTGTAGCTAAAGTTTCTTCTTTTATGAAGGGCACTGGCCCACACACTATCCTTCCATGTCGCCCCCACGCAGGCTCTGTTTTCCCCATCACGCAGCTGAAACTGATGACGTTCCTGAAAGCACGGCCTAATCATTTTGGTCTGAATCAGTTGGATTTCGCACAGACGCAGGTGCGATTAGCAAAAACAGCGGAGGAAATGAATTCAGTGATCGGGAAGCATGCACGCAGAGCAATTTATGGGAAAAATTAAATTGAGATAATACTCAGGCACCCATAAAACAAAGGCTCCCGGCAGAGTGACCACACTTTAAAGTGTTTTGTTCACCTGCAATTCAGAGGGGAAGGCAGGAAAGAACCAACAGGGATAAAGTCAAAGGCAGCCAGGCAGGGAGTGACAGAGCAGAAGACTGCGGCCTCGCCGCTCAGACAAGGAGTGGACTCTCTGTCACACTCAAGGGAGCAAAACGGCTGGCGGGAAATTTCAATGAAACTGCAGCCGCAGGGGGGGGCGAGCGGCCGGACTGCTGACGAAAAGCTAAAAAAACAAAAAACAATAAGAGCACTTTTTTTTTCTCTCCACAATGGAAGAGGAAATTGCCTGTGGACGCAGGTGTGTTAAGACAAAAAAAAAAAAAATCGATAAGGTTCAGTTCCATTTAGTGTGTGCGTGGTGGACCCAGGTTTTTGAAGTTGAATTTATCGCGTTGCGACCCAAATTTATTCCACAAAAATAAAACCGCTGGCCCACTTTCCATCACGTCTAGTGAAGGAAAATCATAGAAATTACTGAAAAGAACTGTCTTTCCTGCAAAATAAAAGCCCAACATTTTCTCTGTGAAAATAAATATTTTCAAATCCCTGAAAAAAAAAAACAAATAGGGAAATTGCCAACGGGGCCGTGACCCAATCAAAAAAGCTCTGTGACCTACTTTTGTGTTGCGACCCACCAGTTGAGAAACACTTCTTTATATATTGAGCCAACAGGTGAGACAGCAACATGTGGAAGATTTTTCTTTTTTGGAGACAACAGGTGAGGTTGAGGTCCACCAGTGAACTGCTCGCTGTTTTTGTTGTTTGTGCTGGACTCACCGACGGTGCCCAGGGCCACGTAGCCGAGGATGACGACGATGAAAATGACACAGCAGACCACATCAGTGCAGCTCCTGGAGAGAGAAAAAGAAGACAGAGGACAAGAAAGAGGACGATGATGATGATGATTGAGGTGGGAAGAAGAAAATGCAAAAATAAAAAAAAGAGGTTTTGGGAGAAACTTTTCTTTTCCTCGCCCTCTGTGGTGTCTAGGTGTTACGCTTCTATATGCTGCCGCCGCGTTATGAGGTGTCAGTGTGTGTACAATATTTTCAGAGACTGCAGTGGAGCTCCGCTGACTTTCTAATGAGACCCTGGATCCCCCCCCCCACCACCACCATCCTCCACACACACACACACACACAACCCCCAGAGTTAACAGTCCCACAGGCACACAGGCAGCTATTTGAAGCCTGCCGCACTCCCCCCAAGTCGCGCTCACACTTGTACTTTCATGATTTTCTCTCGCCGAGCTCCTTCCCCCGTCTCACCGTCTGTCTCCCGTGATGGGCTTTCTTCAGCTCTCTGTCTCGGAGCTGTCTTTAAAGGCTGTTTAGAGGAGCCGGCGCCGACTCTGAGCCCAGCCACAGACTCTTCTCCCCCCCCCCACACTGCTCACGCTCCCGCCCGGCCCCCTGGGTGAGCTCAGTCGTGACGTTGGCCTTCACCTGGGCGAAGGCTGCTGCTTCCCAGGTGAAACTGGAGCAGTAGAGAACCGCCTGGCCCATCTGGACGGATGGTTCTGAGACGCAGCTTCGCTTGGGAAGGACCTTCACAAGGAGAGTTGGTGCAAACATAGAAACTAATAGAGGAGACCTAAAAACACTGGATCTACTCAACTTTTTTTTTTTTTGGGGGGGGGGGGAGGGGGGCAAATAAGGTAAAATATTGCGTGGAGGTAGATTTCCTGCAGCAGTGAAGGTTGGAACAAAACAGTGGCAGAGCTGCATCCTGAAGCATTCGCAGGTTTATATTGGACGCCGAAGTCTCAGTTGCACTCTTTGCTTTCATTTCTGTGTCTTAATTTGTGGGGGGGGCACTCAAGTCCAACTAGCGATAGGAATTATTACAGAGTGCTGACAAGTTTGCCGGCAATTAAAAGCTATTTTTGCAGCCTCCTCCCTCCCGCACACGTTTTGCATCCATGTTAACAAGCTGCTCTGAGATACAGCAGCACTGGGGCGGCTGGGAATTCTTCTAGGCCCCAAAAGCGCTGCTAATAGCGCTCATGTTTGTCTCAGCACAACACATAGCTATGATTATTATCATCAGCGCAACTCTTGTCGGGGTTAGTGAACTGCGGTCGGGGCGAACTGCCGGTTATAAAATAATCTTGCATGCCGTCGATGAGAATTATCGATGTGCGGATCAACGATCACGCGTCAGTGTCAACCACCCCCCCCCCCCCCCCCCGACCCCCCATTCCCCACCCGGCTTGGCGGAATGCCGCGCGTTACTGGCGAGCTTTCATTTAAGAAAACAATCAATGCCTTGCGAACGAAGCGCAGTTGGGCGTCTGTGGGGTGAAGAGCAGCAGCGACGGCGTGGAGATAAAAAAGAGGCAATAACTCAGCTCGAGTGTCCGCAGCGCCCGGTCACAGACACCGAAAGCCAGAAGATTAAACAGCCTCGGTGCCGCTTGTAAAGGTGAGGCCGATCCGAGTCCCACATCATTTCATGAATTATAAATATAAAGGGAAGAAAAAAGAAAGAAAGACGCATCTGGTCTTTGATTCCCTCCCCGTCTGTTCTGCCAGCCTCTGGATAACTCATCAGCCGCTAGCAGGGAGTGCAGGGAGTAGAAAGCTGACACAGTTTCTCCTTCGCCGGCGTTTGACTGTTACGGTGGGTTTGTCTCTCTTTTCTCCTCCTCTCCTCCTCCTCCTCCTCCTCTCTTCTCCTGCGGCTCCATCGTGTAGGCGACGCTGCATTATTAAGACAAAGAGCAAAGACGGCAGACGGCACAAAGCCGTCTTTGAAGTGCAGGTGAGCGTGGCAGCGGAGACGGCTAAACCCGAGTCCGAGAGTCTCGGAACCGGGACGGGGCCTCGCTCCCGGGAGTCCAACCTCCTCGGATGTCGTTGTAAAAGAAATACTTTTTAAATGAAGCGTCTGTCTTGGCTGCAGGAGGAGATCCGCTGCTGCACGTTTTTGCGAGATGATGGCGACTATGAGCAGCAGGGGCCAAAGTGACACAGATGGCGGCTAAAGCGCTACACAATAGCAGGGAGGGGGCGGGGCGGTTGGTGGCGCTATTGTAGTGAGGATCTGCCCTGCTTCAGTGCAGACCTTCCATTTAGCAGGTGGAGGTAAAAGACAGGCGATTAACCCCCCCCAATGATGATGAGGTGCCATAAGGCAGCCGTGGCGCTAAGCTACGCTAATCACATTTAGCCTGTTATTGTTTACAGCCGGGCCGACTTTTTTCCCCCCTCATAACTCGGCATCATCCACATTCATTAGGTCGTTAGAGGAGCCCGACGAAACGAGCGCTCCTTCGTTTGGGCACCAAGCTCGCCTGCACAGAGAGAGGCTGGGTGGGTGGCGGGGGGGTGGAGGCAAGGAGTCGGTCCGCTCCCAGCACTCATTAGGAAAAAAGAGAAAAAAAGAAAAAGCCCCCGAGCCACAGCGAACTTCAAAGTGGCGTCGGAGCCTTCGCCCAGCTGTAGCAGCGCAATGGGCTGGAGAGGCTCCGGATAAAGAGACGACTGAGAGACGCCTTCGCAGCAGCGCCGGCAGACTGACGCCAAGCACAATAATAAAAACAAAAAGATGATTTCTTTTTCTTTTTTTACCAGAAGATCAGATTATCTGGTAATAATAAGTGCATCATGAAGAAAAAAAAACAAAAACCAGGAGGCCGTGACGCCCTCTGGGCCTTTGCTTCGATGCAACATTTGGCTCTCCACTGTGTCAACAGGATGAGCTACTGTTCTTCTAGTGCTTTGCGGAGAAGGGGGAGGGGGCGACAGCATCAAAACATTCACGGGAACAAATGCATTGTGGGATCGATGGAGTAAGAGATGCATTTTGTCTATTGAGTTTTATGTTATAAAGACAATATAAAGACAAATGGGATTTACATTGGATCTATGCAGATGTAATTGACGGCAAGCAGTCTTCTTCAAGGTTCAAGGTCTCTGGTGCTTTCTGGTTGAATGATATCACATAAGAGACGACTTCACCGCGGGCTACTCACCATCGTGCCTCCCTACATTTGGAAACCTAGCAAAACAACTCAATAACTGGTGTGATATGCAACTGATTGGAATGGCCGAGAGCGATGACACTGTTCCTCAGCACTGCAGGAGGGGGCCGACTTTAGAATTGGCTTTGATTTAAGTCAGGCCACAAACTCCTTTTTAAAACTCATTTTTAAACTTTTCAAATCACTTTGACTGGTACGTCTTGACAGCACTGGATGGGTTGGACCCAGTTCCCCCCCCCCGGAGATGCATTAATTCCTGGTGGTATGAATTCAACAGGGTGCCTGAAACTGGAAAATCCCTCAGAGATTTGGCTCCACGTCGAGACAAAAGCATCACACAGTTGCTGCAGATTTTTTTTGTCTGCTGCATATGTCCGCGACGCCGGTCTCCCTCTATCCACCACATCCCTGGGTGGGTGGGGATTGGGGGGGGGGGGGGCCGCTCTGCTCCATTTGGCCACTGTGGAGGCCACTTCAGCGCAGTGAACCCGCTGTCAAAATGCCCACTTTCGCCCCAGAGAGCCGCCGCTCGCTGGACATTTTCCTCCTTTTGGAACCGTTTTCTCCGTAGCTGCTTGAGAAGGTGACACGTGAGGATCCCGGCTGATCAGCAGTTGAAATGACCCAAAAATCTTGTCTGGGCGGGTTGGGTCTGAGCAATCGGATGGCAGAGTGAAGCAGACGAGTCGGCCAACGACAATTAACCCAGCGAAGCAGATAAGGGTGTTAGTCAGAAAAGGATGAGACTCTCCACTACATCCCTGCCTTAATCCAGGTGAGGTCAGCGCCATGTAACGGAGTGTGTCATTGGGTTCAATCCGGCCACCGGCTCAGACAGAGCTGCCAGAGCGAGGCCTGGATGGCATGGATCTTTATCAATGTTGCATGACAAACCGCTAATCCATCGGCCGCCCTGAGCAGCGAGCGTGCAGGACAGTTCGCTCCGTAGGCAAACAGAAAACAACCGCGATTTAAAGCTACAGTGTATAAAAATTTTTATGGAAACCCCGCCTGAAAACACGTTGTTGTTTTTTTTATTTAGGGAACTGACGGGCTTCCATTAAAAAATGCTGGCACAAGATGGCAGCTAGCTAGGAGCGAGACCCTTATTGCTGTGTGTGTATTCTTATTTATATGAGGGTAGAATTACCAAATTACTTTTATTGCACTGCGAGTTTGCACTTTCATTAAAGTATTTATGGGCAGCTTTTACCAATATAAAAATCATAAATCAAGCCAAATTTTACACAGCGGACCTTTAATAGTCAGATGTTGCCTCAATAAATGTGGAGCTATCGCTACAGTGTTGAAGAGGAGTTTTCAATATGAACTCAGATTGATTCACTTCTCTTTCTTCCATTCAAAGCTACATTTAAACAGCTATTGAAGAGGGTTAGAATAAAACCGAAAACGGTGCAGTACCTGTTGTGAACAGGTCCTCTGAAGTTTGGGTCAAACTTGCGCGGCTCACCTGGAAGACATGAAGCGAGAGGTGAGGTTAGATCGAGGGGAGAGAGAAAGGGAGAGAGGATAAAGACCACAAATCACCGCCGACTGAGTGCGTCGGTTGAGAAAAATGTTCCATTTTGTCGACAAGAGTAACCACATTAGAGAGCAGGCAACATTAAGAACATGAAAAAATGGAAATGGATGTTTTCCTCTCAAATAATGACGCAATTAATTCTCGTGTGCACAAAAGAACCATTTAGTACTGTTTGTGGTGCCATAAGAGTTTTTTTTTTGTTGTTGTTGTTAAGAAAAATGGGGGCCTAATTTCTAATATGAACTAATCACACGAGCCACAGCCAAACAAAAACAGGATGAGAAATAGTTCTCCGTGGCTGCCGTGCCCGGGTAATAGAGGAACAAACGGAGCAACTGCGGGGAATTGAAGTGAGGAGCGTCCGCAGCACGGGAGCAACAGAGGAACGGGGAAACTTCTCCCAATTCTTTTTCTTTATTGTTTTTTTTTTTCATTTGAAAAGAGAAAACGGCACAAACCAGGAAGAGAACAAGAGAGAGAGAGAGAGAGAGAAAAAAAAAACTTGCATCCGCTGGATGAAAAGAGCTCTGGCGCAGAAGCCGCCCCACGTCTACGCCTTGATGCGCTCCCTCCGTCACCGCGGGAACCCGGTTCAAAAGTGACATCCTCGCCTTCATCAGCGCGAGGCGACAACCGTCTGCGTTATTGATACAGCTGGGTATTTGCTTTTTGTTTATCAAAGCGCGGCGGTGGCTTCCTGCGTCAGCCGCGTTACGGTCTCGTCTCTATCAACTCTGACGCCAGCAGGAACAACACGTTGAAACCCTTGGAGGAGAAAAAAAGTGGCTGATTTAAAAAAAAAGAAAACCGAAAAAAAAAAAAAAAAAGGTTCCATATTAGGACGAAAGTCACTTCACCAGAGTTTTCTAAAATAAGCTGCGTCTGTATCCTGCCAGTGAACTCCCCCAGAATTTAAAATGATCCCCTTTTTTCTATGCCCGTACCGCTCTTCAGAACATGTGCGCCAAAGCCCGTAGCTCTGATCACAATCCCCCAGGTGATGTCACAAAGGGCACCGATGCTTCACCGACCACTCCCCGGGTTAGTGAGAACCCACCCCCACACAGGCGTTTCCTTTACTTGTTTCTGTCCTCTCACAACAAAGCAAAGCAGCAGTTTTAGCAGGAAGCTAACCAACAAGAGGTTCCGCTTTGGGCTGAAAGCAGAGGGCTAAGCATGCGGCGAAATTGGTAGAGTTTTTCATGCTACGTTTTTAACGGCGCAAGGCGGCGTCGTCTCGGATGGAAAGTTTTAAAACCCGTTTTTAGAATATCGCCCCTTTAAAGGAAGAGGCATAAATGCAAAACGAGGTATCAAACGCAGCGGCGCAATAAATAATAAATAAGCCGAGAGTCGAACCAGGCCAAAATAGAGATTCTCCCGTCTGACGTAGCAAAATAACTGCGTCTCCCGGCGGCGCTCGTCAGCCGGGGGTCTCACTCCCTGCAGGTGCGAGTGGGCGCATGGATTTCCATTCCTGCAGTCTAATTGCTGCTGCTTCCTCAGCGAGTCTCTCACCCATCACGGCAGGGCAATATTCTCAGGCAACTAGGGCAAAGTAAAAAAAAATTGAATAAAGAAATACGAAGAGAGAAGGAGGAGCAGGAGGAGGAGGAGGTAATAGCGCTGCACTGATTGATGTAATCTGTCAGTTCAATGAACATGGCCGGCACGGGAACAAGTCCACAGCTGCATTTTTGATCTTTGGAGAGTAGCTTTCAGTGTTCTCAGGACGCTGGTGAGGTGTGTGTGCGCGCGCGCGCACGTGCACGCACGTGCACGCACACACCAGGGGTTCTGTGTTTTGTGGGTGTGGAACAGCGCCGTCGCAAAACCTCCAGGTATCATCAGCATAACATTCAACCTCAAACGTATGACGATCGTGTGAAATGAAAACATGCTGAGTCACAGTTTACCTGTGCCGGTTAACGACCCCCAGGACCCAACAGAGACGGTCAACTGAAATAACTCACTTTCCCGTTGTACATCGGTGTGTCATGCTAGCACGATGGTAGAGAGGCGTGGTCATCACATTGCGATGTTCCATCAAGCCTGACGGCAAAGTGCCCACGGGAAGGGGCGACCAGTCTGACCTTCTGTCTGTCAAGCTGGCCAGTGAGACCTTGGGAGGTTGAACCAGTCTGAAGGTCCCTTTGGAAAAACCCAAAGCCAGTGAAGCGAAGCAACGTGGAGTGAGAGAGCCTGCTAGGCTATTTTCCTTTTTATTCTTTCAGTGCCCAATTAGCGCAGGTATAATAAGCGCACTATGCTATTAGCAGCACTCCTTCCAATCTCTTTAGTTGTAATTATTGTTTACCACTCGCAGTAGGTTCTTTAAAACAGAAGTGCTGTATCTCACTTCTGCCACGACGAAGCTAACTCTCATTCCTCCTTATGCTTAGACTATGTGTAGCCAGTCCTGGCTCACGCGCCGCTAACAGAGATATATTAATGACCCTTCAAAAAAAAGGGGAAAAGTCAGAGGACGATTAGCAAAGCCACACCTGTTGCTCATTGCCAGTGTCTGGATAATGAGGCAGGCTGGCTTCCGCTTCCTCTTGCCGAGCCCCCTGGTGGCGCCGCCAATCGGAACTGCCACCTAGTGTTTGCCCTACCCTACAATGGTTAATCTAAAACAAGAAAATTGCCACCATAATAAAAACATAAAATAAAAACTCAACTAAAACACATTTTTGTGAGTTGTTAGGTAGGTTGATCCTAGCGCTGTGTTTTAGGGCTGAAAACGGAACTTGCTGAAGTGTAAGAATTTTTCAGCCAAGGACGTAGTGTCATCCCGAACAGGTGCTCGCTGCAGTGCACCGTCTGTCACGGCACACGGGAGGATGCTCCTTAACCGTGCCCAATAAAAACTAGTCCTCAACGTTGGGCGTGGCACGATACATCAAACCAATTATCCTTTACACAGATACACACTGAATATCAACGGCCTGTCAGCATTTTGTCGTGATAAACTGCTAGGTATCCGAATCGGCACGTACTAGGACACAGTGCGGGTTAGCATCCACGCACACGTTTGGTTGGCACAAAGGTACTGAAAGCAACATTGGCGCGCAAGGCTTCAGATTCTGTCCCCTTTCAAGTAGCAGCGGTGCAAAAAGTACTCCGAGGGTGAACTTCTCCTGTACTGCGACTTAAATTGCCTTCGGACGCTTTAATGGAACATGACTAGCAGGCCGCGTCGCATTAGCTCATATCAGAGCTAATTAACGCCAAAGCTTCTGGGGGTTTGCAAAAATGTGCAACTGCAGGAATAAGACCAGAGATAAATTCCTATGGATTTCAAAAAAAGAAGAAGAAGAAGAAAGAAAAAGAAAGAGTCCTTTCATTGATCTTCTCCCGGTGTTGTGCGGCTATATGCAAAACACGCTGCGCTCTCTGCAGACTCGGCGGAGCGGTGGAGATAAAAGGCGGCCGGTCCATATGGTGGGTGTCAGCGTGATCACGCTGAGATCAGGGGAGAGTCGGCACGGCCGCGCCGAGTGTCAGGGAGGAGAGTCAGGTCAGTGGTTCCTTGATAAGTCGTCTGTTCGGAGCCGCTGCCCGGGAGCCCAGCGGGACGACCAGCGGGCAGCGGTGAGGAGGGAGGACGTGCGGATGGAGACGCGGAGCGCAGAGCAGAGCTGTCGACGTGACGGCGGAGCGGAGGACATTTAAGGCCGAGCTAAAGTGTGCCGCTGAAGGTGATTGAATATGCTGAATCAGGCCAGGGCTAAATTTAGCTTCAGGGAGCCGTTGGTGAGCACACACGGCATCGGGGCAGAGCAGCTCAGCGAGGCCGTCGTGCTCTCCTTCCTCTGCCGCCAACAAGAAGAGATTCCAAGGTTCTAAAAAAAGAACGGTGAAACACCTCGGGAGCCTGGACACCAGCAGGCTGGGAGCTGAGCGGGACACCAGGCTGCTGGGTGTGTGTGTGTGTGTGTGTGTGTGTGTGTGTGTGTGTGCGTGTGTGTGTTGAACGAGGCTGCGTGCGTGTGCTCACTGTTCAACATCATCTGGAAAAAGCCTGGCAGGCATGTCGCACTGGGACGGCAGCAGAGTCACGGTTAGCTCCACAATCTCTCTACTGTATTGACATATTGGCGAAAAGATGCACAACACAGTCGGAGCGGAAATCAAAAGTGCTCCGAGGCAGCGATAGTGGACGGGTAGAGAGAATCACGCAGGTCAACTTTGGAAAAAAATCTCATTTCATTTGAAACAAGTTGGCCGGAGTAGACGTCCTCCGGATCAAAAGTGCAAAAGACTCAAAAGTCTGTCTGCGCAAACCTTGAGGGGGAAGAAAAAAAAGTTCTGAATAACTAAAAAAGTGTATTAAGGTCCGTAATTAGCCAGACAGTTGAGGAGGTGAGTGACTGGACGGACCGCTGAGGAGGAATTGGAATGAAAGAGTCGCCATCTGGACTAAGATGATAAAGCTCCAGGGGAAAGTCACAGTGGAAGTTAATCAATTTCTATTTCACAGAGGTCCAAACACACACGCACACGGTCCTGTATTATGCAAAACCGACTTCACCAATGTTTTGTAACAGTCATATGCGTCTCTTTTCAGAAACTGTACAGAGTTTAGTGGGTAATAAGTTCAGCCAGACCCTCTGAGACCACCTGTTTTTTCTTCCCTCACAAACATGTGGAAGAACCAACAAAGGATCTACTGTATTTTAGCTGGATGTTAAAAAAAAAAATCCAGCATTTTTCCCAGGAGGCTGTAAACAGAGGGCTAAATCCACTGTTCCAGGGATTTTAAGGATTGTTTGCATATTTAGCGCAAAGGCAGAACAGAAAATATGTAGAAAAATCTACACGTAAAATAAGCAAAAAAAAAAAAAAAGTACTTAACTTGATTTCTTTGGTTTTTACCCAACAGCGTTGTCATCTCACCTTTCTCCTCCTTTTTTTCCTCTGGCCTGCCCCTCCCTCCCTTCACACATTTCTCAGGCCTTCTCAACAAACACGTCCAGGACACACACACACACACACACACACACACACACACACACACACACACACACACACACACACACACACACACACACACACACACACACACACACACACACACACACACACACACACACACACACACACACAGGCACTAGTGTCCCCTGGCTCCACTGTCCAACACAGGCCTCTTTCATGCCGTGGTCAGGCAAACAGCTCGAACACCGCAGGTGCTCTACATGGGCTGGGTCAGAGAGGCCGTGAGAGGACGACTTTTTCCTGTGCTGTCTTTTTTTTTTTTCTTTGCTCCCCTCCCACACCTCCCATCTACAAATGTGCTGATTCACACACACGTCCCAAAGGAGAGGAGGGCAGCAGGCTCCTGGGAGACCGCACCCCCAGCGGCTGCTTCAACGGCCTTCAACTAACGCCCGGCGACGAAACGGACTTTAAAGGAAAGAAAAAGAAACGTTAGACAAAATAAATAAATAAATAAATGAATAAAATAATCCTACACAGCGCGGCTCGGCAGAACGGGAGCGTTCTGTGAATCGGAATGCCGCGACGTTCGTTCATATTTGATGAGAGCGGTGGCTCCGGCCAATCCGCGGAGGGATGCGACAACAGGAACACGCTCCGGGCCACTGTGTTTTATCTCTGGTCCGTATTAAACAATTAGCAGGGTGGAGGTTCCGTCTGCAGTACGAGGTGCAGCTTATAACAAAGCAGCTTTGGGGTGGAGGATCAGCGCTGCTGGATAATAGCGAAGGTGGGAGCGGTCAGCAGTGGGCCACAGCAGGGGGGCGTTCACTGAGAACGGGAGTTAGAGGATGGGAGGAAGATTACAGAAGTGTATTGCTGCCATACTAAAAAAAAAAAAAAAAAGGGGAGGTGGTGGCTCAGAATCAGTTTCCTGTTTTTTCTGGAGAATTTCCACATTATTTCATGATGACGAATCGAAACTAAAGAGACGATGCAGAAAAGGCACCGTACTGTACTGGACCGTCTTTGCAAGCGTCTCCAACTGAAGTGGCACGTGTCCCATTGAGCTCCTGCTACCTTGCGATGGCTCAAAATGTGGATGTGCTTTGCGTGACAACATACCCAGCTTGGATGGAACTGGGATGGTGGAGCTTGCGCCCGCGGAGCCTTCTGCGCCCCGCCAGTCGATCAATGAGGAACGACGCTACCGCAATACGGTTGGATTCATTTTTTCAATGGTACAACCGTCCATGCATTTCAAAACCCTCCGTAAAGTATGCATACTAATATTAATGTTATCGACGGTGCTCAACAAGTTGGGGATCTCATCATGTCTCAAGCCGATTGCGAAAACGAGCTGCAGTGCCTCGCTTCGGCCATGTTTTGTTGAGTTTTGATTAAAAATAATGTGAAAATAATCCAGTGAAACGTGAAACTTCTCACGTAATTACTTCATACCGAGCCCTTTTTTTAAAAAAAAATATGGCAGAAATATGCTTCCACAGAATGTAGTTGGGGACGATTAGCTTTAAAAGTCCAGTGTGTTAAATTTGGCCTGATTTCTGATTTTTGTATTGGTATAAGCTTAATATAATGCACATCAATACATTGATAAAAGTGTATACTTATAGTTCTTGTATATCTATAAGAATATACATAGAGCAAGGGTCTTGCTCCCAGTTGGTTGCCATCTTTTGCTGCCATATTTTTAAGGCAGATGGTCTGGAGAATCATGTCTTGACGGCTCGTTTCATCTTTAGGATGAACACTGGTGTCCTCAAATAAACCAACGAAGAAGAAGGCGGATGAGATATCCAGGTTTGTGTGCGCAGGCCACTGTAGCTCACTGGCAAGCTCGGGAGAGGGAGGGTGAGCGAAAGAGTGCTGCAAGCTAAAACGCAACCACTTGATGTCGCTGTTTCTTCTCTAAATTGTCAAATATTACACGTTTGTCCGTTAATTGGCTTCATTTCACTTGTGTCACAGGAGGGCCCGTGTAGACAACGTGTTTCACAACCCTTGTTGGTAAAGAGGGGGTAAAAAAAGATTTGGAGTCCATCTTGAAATCAATGAATCAAATGAAAAAAAAATGAGAGCGTCAAAGGAGCTCCAGATGGCTCCTCTTCTTCACAATATTACGATGTGGAGAGAGATAAAAACGAGCGAGCGAGCTCCGTGCAGCACCAGAATGCTTTCTCTCCCTCTCTCTCTCTCTCTCTCTCTCTCTGCCCTCTCTCGTCTATCGCACTCGGCCAGATCCAAAAAAGCATCTTTTCCTGCCTCTGTGCCGTTCCCTCCTCTCCGGAGAAGTGAACAACCTTTAAAGTGCTCGTCTCCTTATTGAGACAAGACAACAACATCCAGATCTCGGGGTGTAGTTTTACTTAGCGGCGGTCCCTCGGGGACCCCCTCGACTATTAGAAGTCGGTGGGGGATGTGGTTCGGCGAACCACAGGGTTAACGTTCAACATGACTCACCAGCAGTTTTTTTTTTCACCGCGGATATTTTTCTGGAGGAGAAACAGGGACACGTTGCAGGATGGTGTCCCCCGCAAGTGCCAAGAAAAGTGGGATACAGGAAGAGATCGGAGCCCCCGAGAGGGGAGTTAGCACCGGAGAGTGTCAGCCTGCTGCTCTGGGAAAAAGAGGAGGTGCTGTGGGGGTTTTGTGACCTTGGTTACTTCTGTGGAGGCCTTCAGGCACGTCGTCCTGCTCCTGCTACGGCCTCTGTTGATCGGTGACAGGCTGGCCGGCTCGGACTGGAGCCGGCGATGCTAAGACTGAAGACAGAAGAGGACACGCACTGTCTGCACGTCAAAATATGCAAACCCCTCAAATACCACGGCATCATCCCAGCCTCAAGAAACAAAGTTTGCACAATAAGTTAGTCGAGCAGACCGGCTGTGCACTTTCACACATGAGACATGACCTGTTTAAATCTGTTACTACGTACATGATATTTTATTTTTCCATTAATCCAACTGACAAGAAAGAGTAATTCTCTTCTGTGAGAAACTGAAACTAAGCTTGGTGCCAATAGTGTTTAGGCCACTTAGTGGTCATGTTAGTAGTGATCTGGCGACAGCTAACTGTACAATTAAGAGCAGCGACCTTCTAACTTAGCTGCGTTTTTCATTACATACCAACAACTACCACGTTTTTTTTTTTTTTTACAGAAAACACAGACATTTCTGCCGTTGCCCGGAAAGCCTGTCTGCGGCTAACTGGCGGCTAACTAGCATCTAACAAGCAGCTAAATGTCCCGTTTTCACAGCCTCGTACTAATTACTTTCCAGTTCTCGCTACTGTGCAAGTGCGAATCTCTGACAAAAATGACTTACTGACACACCCTATCATGAGTGCGAATAAATATCTCCCAAGTGCAGGCACTGACACATTTACCTCCTTATCAAAAACAATCAGGGAAAGAATTAGCAGCAACAGAAGGTGGAGTTATTAAGAAGACTGCACAGAAATACCAGAGACTAAAGCCCGTGGGTTCTACTCTGCGCAGGAGAATTGTCAAGTGAGCATTGGTTTTCATTCAAGGATGAGTTTCTGCAGAGGACAATGACACTTAAAAGGCCAACATTAGCAGCGAGTCTCGGGTGCAAAGTGGGCTGTTTGAGCTGCAACCGCCTCGGACTGCAATTTCCCAAGACAACTCTGTGAACGTCCGTCAGGACCCGACACTGGCTCAGTGTAGAAATACAACATTGAGGGGGAGCCGCTCACTGTTTAATTAACATTGTGCCTGAACACTTTCAGCGGTGAACGGAACTCCTATCAAAATTGCTGCTTGCGAAACCTTCACAGAAGCGTGTGAAATATTTGTTCTATTCTTCCAACGTTGCATGTGAGCGGTGCAGCGTTTGCCCACGGCGACTGCTATATAGTTAGAAGCGTTATATAATATACGAGCCACTGGAGTACACTTGAATCCAGGCTGTAGAAACAAATGCAGAAGTGCTGAATGGGGAGGATGCAGCAGCCAGCAGTTTTCACACACAGCTGCTGTAATGTAGTTCAACTTTTATTTTATTAGCGTTACTGCGGGTTTCATAAATGCACCCTATGTTTTTGGCAGCAGCATTGACACAGATCAAATGACGTTGCGTCACACTCAATCTTAATTGGTATCTGACCGGCTTCCAGAGAATCACACAAATTGTGTCAGTAAGCACAGCCAAACCTTCGGACTCGTGGAAGCCTAAATAGACGGCATAATTGGTCTTGTTCCATTTTAGATGACATTTCTCGGAGGCGTTGCACATCTTGAGGGGGAGAAACGTCTTATGTAAACACAGAATGGAAATGGTCTTCATTACTATACCAATCATTCCAAAAGAACTGTTCTGGAGAAAAAAAAGTTTTGGATTGTGAGCCCTTTTTTTGCTTTTGATTTAGTGAATGGTGTTCCATCACAAAATGGGAACATTCTAACACTGAATTCATATTTTCCTACACCCACTAAGATGTATATTTACTGATATAAAACCAATTGGCCAACATTGAATTGATTCAACGGAAGTAATAACTCTGAACTTCGGGAATGAGATCTAAACATGTTTGGTAAAGGAAGGACTCCAGCAGAAGGGACTGCTTTTAAGAAATGCTGCACTAATGCAGACATGTTTGTGAAACAATGGTTGCGGTGAAGGGAGGGAGCCAATATAAAACTCGTCTCAGTTGAAAGCTCCTAAAATATTCTTTCAGAACTACCCTTGCGCTGAGCTTGCTGACAAAACACAAACGCAAGGGAGCCAACAACACAAAGCAGCTGACCTTAACCAATAAAGCAGCAACACTTCATCCCAAGCTTCACTGATGTCACTGGACGTCGATGGGGCAAAATGATGGTCTTAATTAAACCATCCCATTGCGTTCCACACTGTTTGACGGAGATGGGCATTAAGTTAAAACAAGAAAATGAAATTCATGGAGTATATGCATGGAATTGCCTGCTGTTTCAATTTTCACCCACAACACTTTCCACCAAGTACCAGCTCAGAGTTTAAAACCTGTGCTCGTGTTTTTTCTGCGTGCCTGCAGAGAGTAGCCAGAGTCTGCTGCCTGCTGACAGGCTACAGTCGTGATTGGCAGAGTGCTGTCGTCATGAGATTTGTGTGGGATATACGAGGTCAGCATGTGGAGGAATAACAGAGAGGAACAGTAGCCTTCCCCACCACGAGCTGTCAGGAGCCGACTCCAAAGTGTCTGTGTCACCGTGTATCGGCCAGGCTACTGTACCAACCTCACTGATGGTGGGCCCGTTCTTTTTATTTTTACCACTCACACATTTTGGCTGATGGTGATGATTTGGAGTAATGCGTCTATTACTTTTTTATTGGGGGTTGGCAAGACGGATGAGTTGGAATTGAAAATCCAAGTGATCCCGCTGCTGTACAACACCAAATGATCAATCAAAAACCAATACATGCTTAAACTAGAAGCTGAAGTGATTTGCCAGCTGTTTATCTTTTTTGTGACAATTCCAACTTCCTGAGATGGTGAATCACAAGCGGCACAATTTTCGCTGACAAAGGCCAAAGACAATCAGTAGTAGAGAAACTAACGACAATTCAGATTCTGGGTGAGACTAATTGTTTGATGTTGTTTTTCTTGAAACACGTTTCATTAAAAGGAGAAAGAAAGGGAGAAATGAATAGCGACTTCCTGCTCAGGAGGAAGGCGCAGCGCTGTGTAATCGGGTGATGATGACAAAGGGATTATGTTTCTGTGATAAACAACGTGATTACCAAGGCAGGCTAATGGACACAAAATCTCTGGGCGGATTAAGCCCTAATTGCTAGCCCGGGGCACCGGAAATGTCACTCGAAGACAACAAATCCCCCCCGTTTCCATCAGTACTGTCCCATCGTCCAATGCACCTGGAGCGCAGGTGTGATTACCTCTGATGAGGACACGACATTTCTGTTTACAGTCTGCCGACGATGGCCCATTTTAGCACTTAAGCGCTGCAAAAACAGGAAGGTGGGGGAGAAAAAAAAAAAAAGCTCCCGTGGTGTCCGAGGGAAACATTCAAGGACAAATACAACACGAAGCTAACCTGGCAACATGGACAGTTAAGTAGCTAAAGGTGTCCGCAGCAACTTTGACAGCCACTTATGTTAGCTAGCTAGCTACGAATAAAAAATACCATAAAATATACCGAATGCTTACGAACGGGGCGATATCCACGTTGAAGACCATGGTTTAAACAGTCGACGTTTAACCAGAAGTAATTAGTACTGAGGAGATATGTGTATTTGCGTGACAAGGGCAAAGTGTGTGTGTGTGTGTGTGTGTGTGTGTGTGTGTGTGTGTGTGGGAGGGGGGGTATGACTTGCTGGACATAACTCCAACAGCAGAGATTTCTCCCCCCCATCCTTAAACGGAAATAACGGAAATGCATGCCAAGAACAATGTCTGGAGGTGATGCCAAAAAAAATGCTTAAACAAAACACGCACACAAAAGAGGTGCACGGGGAAAAGACATCCTGCTCCTACTTATCCGAGCGTGATGAACGTAAGAAAGAAAAAAAAACCGTCGCGGTGGCCAAACTGCGTAACATATTCGGTGTCAACCGTGATAAACAGTTTGGCCAACCGCGAGCGCCGTGCCATTAAATCACGACAGAGTGTCAAGTGGTGTGGTGAGAAATAAATAATCGTCATCGTTCAGGTGAAGTGGGGGGTAATGTCGTATCCCGTTGTCTCGGCGTCGAGGTGGAAGGAAAATATCTTGGCGTTCACAACAAAGACGGAGCCACTCACCGTAGTAGGAGGAGGAGGGAATGTCCGTCTTTCTAGCCATGGCTCTCGGTTGGGCAGATGCAGCACCGTCGCCTTGGTTTTGAAGACCGCATATGACACTCGAGGCGAATTATGTTCCCGTTCTGTGGTCCCGGCCGAAGCAAAAACAGTACCTCGGGAATGTGGAAGGGGCTCTTTGGGCTCTTGGAGGATGCCTCGGCCACGCAGCTGAGCGTCAGTCGTGTTTACAGCGCGACGTCATTAATTATTCCGAAACGGCCTTAAAGGGGACGCCGTGCGTCCCGGCACCCTCTTTGTTCAAGCGGCGTTTCATCCCGTCGTTTATCCAGCCAGTGAACGGCCATATTCATAACGTCAACGGCGTAAGAGAACGGATATATTTTTGCTACTTTGTGTGCCCTTTAATGACATGGAATTTCTCGAGGGTATTCTGTCATAAATATGACCGTCGTTGGCGTTTAGCGGGGTTAGCCCGAAAGTACCTTTGGTCAGTGGAGAAACACTGACCCCTTGTGGTTGTAATGTGAATTTGCTAATCCAATTCATTTAGATTTATATTAAAAACAAACAAACAAACAAACACTGTGATTCACTGTGATTTGATTTTCAATCCATCAGAAGTTATTCTGAAAAACAGATAAAACATTACATGGAGGCGGGGGGATTTTCTCGCTTCAAAAAAAAAAAAAAAATTACATACTTGCACACACACAAAGATGCTACTGTAAGTCCACTACTGTGACTGTTGGGAGCAATCTTTTACGGTTTGAACTGAACACAAATTATTTAACAGCAAAACTTATATAGTTCGGTTTAATGGATCTGTGACGGTAACCAATGCTATAAACATAATCTTACCACATCCAAATGGCCCTTGTTTTGTTTTTTTTTATTAAGTAAATTAGAAAAAACAATTAAACAAAACTACATGCACTTTCCTGTGTGCCTGAAAACAAAGTGTGACCTTATGTGTTGAATTGATCAATATTATGAAAAAGCTGGATGAGTTGAGTTCAACTCTAAGAATAAATGATTTTCCTGAGTTGTCGGCTTATCTGCTAGTCATTCAATGAAAACTGTGATTGTCAACAATTTGCAATTACAAAATCAGGAAGTGCAGAGCAGTATATCCCATTTTGTGTTTTTGCTTTGTTTTCCAGCCTCATATTTTTGATGGGAAGGTTTCATCAGGTTTTGTTTTTGGGAGCACCAGAAAATGCACCCCAAATACCCAACAATCTGCATAGTCATTCAGTTGTTGTTATGGTTGCTGATGAAACAGGACAATACAAAAAACTGAAAGTGACTCAATAACGCAGCAGGTTAAATGTGAGACAGTAAACGCTGTGGATTATTGAACATTTTTACCCTCAATCAATTAGTCAAACAGGGCAAATGGGGGGAAAAAAAAAAAAAAAAGAAACATCCACGGTAAGTACCAGGAAATGACATCCATGATTGATGGTGGTGCTGTGAAGGAAAGCTTATCCCACCTCTGGGTGGTCTCTCTTTGAAACACCAGGGCATGATAAAGCATGCCACACCACACACACTGCTGCCACATTTGTTTTGTAGACACGGATTTTAGAATCACATAAACTGATCATACACCTTTGACGCGAGCCTACACTTCTGGAGCAAGCAAAATAAGTAGAGGGCAGTCTGGGAAGTTCAGTGACAGGGTCAAAACACACAGTTAATTGTGGCATGAAATGGTACCTTAGTTTTCCAAACATATGCACTTAGCTAAAAACTAAATATTAATTTTTAAAAAGTCTGTATCAATTCATCCTAACGTTCTCCAGTTGGAAGAGTTGTTGGTTATTAGTATACAATACAGTCTGAGTGATGAATCCCCCAGACTTTAACCTTAGTGCAGTTTCTTTACTCATGCCCTACAGTATCTTCTCCGCAAGTTGGGAACATTACACATATTCAAGCAAACAACTTCAGGGAACAAACAACAGGCAGCATACAGAAAGAGAGAGAGAGGGGAAGAGAGAGAGAAAGAGAGAGAAAATTATTCCACACCAGCATTGTACTTGGCTCAGGCAGCTGTCTGGCGCCTCACTAGATGAGAGGACCAAGTTAATTAAAAAAAAAAAAAAAAAGGTTGTGTTTCTGTCGTGTCCATCTGTGCGTGTAGGTGTGCGTGTGCGTGTTTGTTTTCCAGAGCAGTGTCTGAGATGCACTGGAGACTTAGCAGACACCTCCAATCAAAAAACAGACAACCAGGTCGTCAGAATGCACAGTGCAAAGTGCAATGTGCAAGACTACTCCTCAGTTAACAGTGATTAAATGACCCCACCAATGATTCTGACATATGATGTCAACAAGGAAATAAGTTTGTACATTTGTATGTGTTATTATTATAAAAAGATTTACATTTTGTAATAACACTATTTAGCACATATATGTATAAACATGTTGCATATTAATGCTGTTTGTGTGTGTTATTAAAAAAATCAACCTTTTGCTGTCAACTGCGGCTTCCTTAAATCTGAATAAAAAAGCAAATAAGGACTTCTCTCTTATTGGATAGATGTACCCTTCACTTTGAAATAGAAAAATTATTTTTCCTGCTGCAGAAATCATCTGTCAGATTTATTTTGTGACCTGACATCTCCACAGTTATCAAACATCAGAGCATCAAAGCTGAATCCTCGTGGAATCCCTGTTTTGTTTCCATATCACATTGCATGGTTGCATGATGTTGTATTATCAGTTGTTATCCTGTTGCACATTGCATTCAACACAAATCACTTTGTCTGGCTTGCAGACAGAAAGCCAATTAGTCAAGCAGTCAACTGTTGTGCAAAACTGGGCCAAAGAGATGAAAGTGAATAGTTTGTGTTCCCACTCCAGCGCTGCTTTCAAATAGGCTACCCTGAATCAGATTTTTCCCTGACAACATTTGGCCCAATATTCTGTGGTGACATGAATAACTGATACATTCCATGAAGGCCAGCTGTTCGGTCTGTGAAGAGAGACTGGCTGAAACAACACATGAAAGAACAGAAGCAACAATAGTTGCAATAAATAGCAGCAATTTCACGCCTCTTACCAACCACATTGCTGCCTCAAGAAAATAGCTCTGGCAGTTCAGGTTGCTGTGGTGAATGAGGTAACACTGTAATGGAACGTGCAAAACCTTGGCTCAAATACCAGCAGAGATGATTGACTTAATGCGGAGCGGTTAGTGTTTTCTATATGACATGAAGTCATTATTAACAGATGAGGCTAGGCAGTCTCAGTCTTTTGTTGCAAGATCTCAACTGTGCACTTTCAAAAATCTGAAATATTAGTTGCTACATAAGAATGTGTGGGGGATAAAAGTCACTGTAATGTCAAGGCGTGTGTCTTACCACTGTAGTGAGCCATACACAACATTCACAAAGAGATGTACGGTCTAGGTCTAGGAGATGATGATGATGATGATGATGATGATGATGATGATGATGATGATGATTATGATGATTATGGCACACCTGATGTCTCTATGAGGAGCAGGATTTTGCATTTTTATGTATTTATCATGTATGAAAGGAGCTATACAAATAAAGATTGATTGATTGATTGATTGATTGATTGATTGATTGATTGATTGACCAGTGTGATTCGATTTTGGATGCCAGGGAGGATTCTGGGGTTGACTATTATCTTTTGCATCTGCATATACATGGAGGGGACAATTAGTGGCCGGCTGGCAGCCCATTGAAACTGATAATAATTATTATTTTTTATAGATACTTTGGGTACACTTGATTAAATAGTTGGTAAGGTGGAGCTTGTTGCACTTGACTCCAAAGTTTAAAAAAAAAAAAAAAATCTTTGGAGGGGAAAAAACATGCTGAGAATCTGTAGTGACGCAAGAGCAGGGACCTGCCTTGAGACGGATATTACTGCGCAGTTGTCATAACGTAATGTGCGTAATTAACATGTCATTAACCCCGCTATGTGAACAGGGGGAGGGGAAAGAGGAGGAGGAAGAGGAGGAAGAGGAAGAGCAGGAGTTGTTTAGGACCGCGAGGAGCTCCGCGGTGAGTGCCGGCGTCCCTGTGGAGGAGGAGCGGGGAGAGGAGCAGCGGTGCCTCGGCTTGTCTCAGCCCGGAGATGCCGCCGCCGCCGCCACCGCCGCTCAGGAGTCCCGACGCTCCGTGATCCCAGCAACCCCACCAGAGGATGAAGGCTGCACCTGCGGTCGGAGGAGCGGCGAAATGAAGATGAAGATAAGAGTGGTGATTATCCAAATCCAAGTCCCGAAACACGCGCGATAACGTCCCTTTGTTTAGTTCTTAATGATCTTGCAGCTATAGGAAGTGACTTGCAGGCTGTTTGAGCGACCCGGTTCTCTCTTTGATCGTTTTGTATTTTAATGTCTCTCTTTTTTTTTTGGCAGTTCTCTGAATAGATTTATGCATTTCACAGCACGCCTCTGTTTTCCCTCCTCTTTTTTTCTTTCATCATAGAACAAATTTAGAACAAGCAGTGATTTTCTGTTCTTTTTCTGCGCATCTGAGCGTGTTGAGCTCCCTGGATCTGATCTCAACTCTCACAGGGAGGAGAAGCATCTCTTAGAATTCTGTTCCATCCAATTAGCAGCAACACAGTTGTTTTCATCACTGGCTCCATGCTGCTTTTTATGGTCTGTTTGAACTTTTTATTTTTTTTATTTTTTATTCCCCCCCCCCCCCCCCCCCCCCCCTCCCATATGTGTCCTCCAGTGCCAAGGAGTTGGTGGCATTGTCCTCATCACCACGGCTGCCAGTTTTATGTTGGTGTACAACAGCAGCTCGGGACGCAGGGATTCTTCTTCTTCATCTTCTTCTTCTGCATCTTCCTCACGCCGTTTGGATGGACCACCTGTTCTGTCCACGGAGAAGCCAAGGAGCGGGGTAGCAGCCGCCGCACTGGAGGGGTACACAGGTGTCATGGATCACAAGGTAAATGCACCATCTGTCCACTGATTGACAATTCTTCCTCTTGATTGCTCTAATGAGATTGTGTTTGCCTTACATTTAAAATAAAAAAGAGTGAGACATAAGAAATTAAGAATATAATTACAGGATATTCTGATTTTATTAAAAAGTAAAAATGTATTTTAAAAAATCGAGAAATGCAGGTCAGACACGAACTTTGGGAAGTTCAAAGATACACAAAAGACACATAGGGATCAGGTTGTTGACACTGTTTAAGCAGGTAGATTTAGTTATATTGGATTTTTGCTAGATTTCAATAGAAGCTGATTTTGTCATCTCGAACCGTGGAGGAATAGTGCAGTATTTGAGATTACAGACACAGGCTTTGAAGTCTCCATATTAAGCGGAGCCATTGCCGAGCTGCTCCAGTGGAAGAATTTCACTTTCCCTTGACAGCTTTTTTGGACATAATATCTGTGATGTGTGTTGAGGGCGCTGATTTCTGTTGCACTCCTGTACATGTCTAATACTGACTGCACCTAATCTGTATTCCACCGTCATCCGGCTGAAGTGCAAAGAGACCAGCATGTAAATGTTGAGTTCAGGTACCCTGAAAAGGGGATTTTTGAAGCTTTGAGTCCTGGCCTGGTTTCCTTAGGAACCAAAATATCCTTCTCCATGCATTTGAGTTGGCTTCTCTATTCTCCAAAAAATAAAAATAAAATATGAGGCTGGGGGTTTTGACTTTTGGTTTTCCATTGATCATTGGTATGTCTATAACTCATTTGATAAAGTTGAACTCTTTCTGCTTAACATGAAAAGTGAAGCGGAAGTCTAACTGCGGCAGATTTGCTTCTGAAATTCCACATGGAGATAATCTTGCCAACTTTTCTGACTTCAAAAAGCTGAATTTTGCTGTGGTTACAGCAACTTTTCATTCTCTCTGTAGTTTACCCTGTTTCTTGATTCATTATGAATGGATCAGTCATGAAATATTTAGTGACAACGGCCCTTAAAAACAGGACGGCTTTTCTTCCAGAACACCCACTCAAGCCATCAACCGCTGTAATCTTCTGCAAAGTGTGTGGAACACAGCCGGCTGTTGCCGTCATGCAGGAGGCCCGTCCCTCAGATCCGGGTGCAGCGGCGCAGACGGCTGATAGATAATCTAGACGACGGCAACGTGTCGCCCTTCGGTGGGAGGGATGTGCAGCGAAGCTCATCAGAGCGGAAAGATTGTTATGTTATGGTTGCATCACCTGGCGGGAGAGGATTTGGAGGCGGGGGAAAAAGGGCCAGTTTCCGTTTCGCCTTTCACAGATTAATGATCAGTGACATGAGAGTCTGAGAGAGGTCTGATCAGATTAACGCTCCCTGTTCTCTAACTATTGAGTCCAACGCAAAGGCTCGGCTGAGTTGTCGTAACCCTCCTGTGAACGTCTTCAGGGTAAGAAGACGTACACATTGTGTAAGGTTCACTCTGAAACCTAATAGTAGTCGACGTTTACAGCTCTAAAATGAGAAAAGTCCCTCTTTGCCTTTTTTCCTCCTTTGCTGTTAAAATACACTGTTCTGGAAATTAACACCCAGCAATACCCAGTGTTTACATTGGAGGAAACAAACACAGGGCTAAATATGCTGCTTTCAGGAGGATCTTTACTGTTTTTTTGGGGTCTTTGGGAGGATTATCCAGTGAGACTCCAGCATGAAAAGTGAAGATCTGACAGATGTTTTAATAGGGGCCCTTTAAGGTTAAATAAATACAATTTCTGATTCTTCAAAGAAACGTGAAGCAGCCTCGACTCTCTCTGACAGTGCAGTCGTTTTATTATTCACACTTTCTTGGCCGAGCGCCTCCTCCGACGCTGACGGCCGATCTGTGATGGATCCACACTGCGACATTTTCATACTGCTTAGTGTCACTCTGCCCTCGTCTTCCTCGGGGGATTCCGGCTCCTCTGCCAAAGATGGAGCAGGGGAATGACTAACTAGACCTGCTGCTGAGAGAAACAAGAAGTGGGATCTGCATCCGTCTGTACTCCCCCCTCCCACTTCAGGGTCCTTCCGAAGGTTTGGCTATAATGTGAGGAGCACCCATATGGATTACAGACTTCCTACACTAAAACAAAAGCATGTAAAGGTGGGAAAACATGCAAATGACCAAGTAGTTGGTATTCCATCAGAGCCCAGATTGCTTAGAAACATGACTAGATCTTGAATTTAATGTGCTCCTTTCTTTGCTTAGTGACATATGGGAATATTTCCTTTCGGCTTGTGGCGGGTCCGAGCTGCTTTCCCCTCAGTTATCTCTCGAGTAAGAGGCAAAAACGCACCCAAATACAAGTTAAACTGTGCAGCCTCCGTGCAAAGGAGGGTCGATACACATTCAGCCTCTTCCTTCGTTTTCCACTTCTTTATCAGGGGGAGGAGGAGGAGGAGGAGGAGGAGGAGGTGGTGGAGGGCAGGAGTGAAAAGCGGCGCTGAATCCCACAAGTCTATTTATTGAGAGATCGTAGTTCAGGCCCACAGCGCTCTGTATTTATGCCAGGCATCCTGAGCGACTATGAAGAAGTCTCCCTGTTCATTATATTTCCTTCTATCTGCCCACAGTGTCTGCCGGGTTTGCAGAGATGGTTCTTCTTTCCTTTCTCTCTCTCTCTCTCTCTCTCTCGCTCTCTCTCTCTCTCTCACCCCCAGTGTACTTTTTTTTCGTTGACAAGCTAATTAGAGCTGCAGGGTTGAAAAGACTCTTTCAAATGCGCGCAGGGAGACGCACGCACGTGAGTGCACGTGCACCGAGCGACTGAGATTTTGAACACCTTGCCACGCCGATCTCGCTCCCGTTCTCCCGCCCGCCTCGCCTCCTCATCCACGCGCCGCCTCTGATGTTTCGCCGATTCCAGTTAAAAAGGCGTTGACCTTTGAAGAACCGTCGGCAGAATCAATCTACAAGGGCCCCGGCACGCTCTGTAATCACAAAAGCCCGCGCACAGGCGTGAATGTGAATCCTCTGCCGCCGCCGGCAGTTTATGATGTTGCCTATCTCCCCATTATGGGGCCATATACCTCAACGCCTCCAGACAGCCTTTAATGCAGCCACAGTCGGAGAGATAAGCGCTAATAGAAAAAGTCAGGTGCGCGTCCGTCGACGCCGGCTCATCGCGACTGTGACCATTTAAGATGGATTATGAAGCGGGTGTTAACACGGAGCTCGCCGGGCGGATACTTTACAATGGAACGCCGGTGTTGAAGTCGAAGATCCAATCGGATCACTTTGCATTTCATACCTGCTGTTCAAACGAGTTCCGCTTTCAATGAGGATAGATTCAATGAGGTGGAGCCGGTCTACGCACATGCACACACGCACGCTATGATGTTGACTGTTTGAAGAAAATAACTAGAGACCAAACAAGGAGCCAAAGAAGATAATGACTCAAAAGTATTGCGTCGTTGAGGCTTGACGGTGACATGACGAGTTGGGGAGATTTCAATGTCATTTGCTCGCCACAGAGAAAACAAACACCTGAAGCGTTTTATTTAGCTCCAGCCGCAGTGGCGAGGTACCAAACGATGTGCTGACGGTGAGAGGTAACAGCCGTGAGCCGCCTTGAAAAGCACGGACAAAGATAAAGAAAAGGAAAAAAAGTGGCCGTGGGGCTTGTAAACAATGGCTGCTGCTACCAAAGAGATTAGTATGGATGCTGAGGCGGCAACAGTTTTATCAAAGCTGGACGGTGCTTTTCGTGTGGAAAAAAGGGAAACAAAGCATTCGCACGGAGGTTATTTTCTATGTGGAAAAACATTTTCAGGAGGTTTTGACAAGAGTTTCCTGAACTACCGCAGTGCAGCGCGTCATGTCGTTGTGTCATCGCCAGCTCTCGCTACCTGGCTGTAAGAAGACTTCCATTTATTTTTTCCTCGCCTCCATTTCCAACTGTTCTCTAAATGGGCTCTTACCCCAGAACGCACGAGGTGACTGCAGCAGACTGGGGAAATAGACACAGCAATGACCATTAAACCTTTGAACATCATAACATGCCATCGAATCTTCTCTCATCCTCTTTATTCTCGGCTGAACCATTACCTCCGAAAGTGCACAGCTTGATGATGAAACGCGTCACTGGAGGCGTCATGTTCCTAAAATCTCATTCAGAGTGTCTCTATTGTGAAAACAGAATGCTGCAGAGCCGAGCGTCTCCTGAGAACAAGACGCACGGTGAATCCGGCCGCCATGGTACTTCACCCTCTGCGGGTGATTGCCCAGATTTTTTTTGTCCTCTTTTGATTACCTCTCGACGCCTGCCAGAGCCATCGTGAGCATTTTGCATTTCGTGCATTTCGGTGGCCGAGCACTGCGGCTGCCGAGCGAGGTGGCACACGGGACGCTCCGCGGTGCAATATTAGAGGCTGACTGATGGGGTTCGCTCTGAAAGCAATTATGATCCTGGCTTCCCCTGGGAAGTATATAAACTGGATAATACTGATGAGTCTGGAGGCCGTGTCAGCCATAATTGACTGCTGCTTCAGCTCTAAAGGCCACAGCTTTGTCTTTCTCTTCACGCCCTATTGAATTTTTCAGGTTGGGCGGCGCAGACAGACCCTGAAAAGTGCAATCCTCGGGGCGCCGCACTGTATTTCTGCTTTATCTTCCAAGGAGTTAATTCAAACGTGAGATAACTTATTCGTTTTGCGGCGCTGCATTAACAAACAGACAACGAACAATGTGACCGGCTGATGCTGCTGTTCTCTGAGAGAACAGTGAAAGTGAAAGGTGTTCAAAAATATGCAAAATTTGATAACCATGCATCCATTTCTCAGTGCTGCACCCTTGACTGGACAAATCACCAGTTTAGCACAGTGACACATAGAGACACAAACAACAATTTGCACTCAAAACACAAATTAAGAGTTGGCAATTAGCCTAATGTGCACGTCTGAGTATCTGAGAAGAACCCATGCACAAACATGCAAACTCCACACAGAAAGGCCCATGTTGGGAACCCGACGCATGATCTTCTTGCTGGGAGGCAACAGTGCTAACCACTGACGTAATCGCGCAGTTTCCTGAAATCTTTCCGAAGAGGCAAGAGCGTATCTGCCATTTGAATTAGAAACCTCTTTGTTTGCTGCAGGGAGGATGAATTATTTATGGCTCTGTCTTGAATGAAAAAGTTCTAAACGTTCGTTGCCCGATTTACAAATTAGCCCCCGTAAGAAAAGAAAAAGATATCTTGTAGATTTCTGAAGTTCCGGACGAGTGCAAAAATGTAATTCCAGCCATGATCACGGTCCTCTCTTCTTTTACTGCATTAATCAAGTATGAATTTGCAGCATAGATCCAGAAGCGGAGTCGGAACTGCTGACTTAAAAGCAGAAATCCAACGTCTTTATATTGTCAGAACGCTTATGGTCAGAAATATACATGACTGTGTTCAAATTGCATTATATAATTTATAAATATGGTAATGAGGGACATAAATCAAGCCTTTACTACTTTCAGAATCATTAGACCAGCATCTGCAGTACGATTTACTCATCCTGTAATTTATCAAACTGTTCCTGTAGACGCACATTCATCAGAATCAGGATCAGAAAAACTTTTTCATCTGTCGTGAAAGAAAATCGTCTTTGACGTGGCCCATAAAACCAGAGAGACCTCGATTTCTGTGAAAAAACTATTAAGTAAGTTAATAAGATTAAAACTTTTAAAATGTTAAAAGAATAAATAGACATTAAATTGATCACATTAAGCTGTTATGTTTAAAATGCTAGTGGCAATGGGTATGAATGAATTCATAAAAGTCTCACCTCTATGTGTTCAAAGAGGTGGTACAAAAACTTGATTCAATCAATTGGGGAAGATTAAACTGCCACATAATAGCTTTATTCTATTTTATATGAAAAATCTTTTTATTAATCTTCACCTTTTTTATTATTATGGTATATCTATATTTAGGATGATGCTGTTGACCTTGTTTTCAGACAGAAAGACAGTGCTGGCATTTTACACAACAAAGACATTTTTTTTAGGTTCATCGCAGCCAATGTTTTTTCTTATTTTGCTGCCATTATGCAAAAAAAAAGAAAAAAAAAGAAAACACTCATTCATGTGTTGCCGCTTTGAACCGTCGAAAACATCCTCTATACCCGCCCGTGAGAGTCCCTCTCACTGTGATGCCGCGCCGGCAAGTGGCTATTTCCCGGCATCATCAAGCTGTCAGCGGCTCCGGGGAGGAGCTGCGCCGTACGCGCCTGCCTCCACATCACCGTCAAGGACGCCATTATCATTTCACAGGCACTCGAAACTACACGCAACCTTCGGTTGACTTCTACCAGTCGCACGCGTCCGATGACTTTGGGAAAATGTCGAGAATTGCTCGGGAATGGATGTTTGCACAGCGGCCAAATCTCTCTTGTTGTTGCCAAGCAAACACGCAGTTTAGAGGACTGTGATTTTTCTCCTCTCAGACAGGGGGGGTGTGTTTGTGCAGTCAAGCGCGTAATTTGCTCCAGTCTACCTGTTATAGGAGTTTGTGTGCAGGTATGTGTGTGTGTGTGTGTGTTTCTGTGTGTGTGTATAAAATATGGTCACCAGTTGCACAATTGCACTTGCCTGCACAGTGGCTTTAGGGGGTGTGGCCACACTGCTGCACAAAAATAGGAGACCATCTCAACTGCCACTCGCATACAAACCCCTCCAACGTACACACACACACGCAACAGCAAACACACACACACACACACACACTTGCAAGGCAATCATTCAGTGGGGTCAGAGATAGTAGAGGAGTATTATAAATATAGCAATGGGAGCAGCACAGCCTGTGGCGCCAATAATATCACCTGTTTGGGTGCGCGCGCACACACACACACACACACACACACACACACACACACACAGAGTAAAGTAGCTGAAAGAGAGTGAAGCCCAGAGCATTGCTCAGAATGCCACCCATTACGGTGGAGAATAATTCATATGAAGCGATTCCCCCCCCCCCCCCCCACCCCCCCCATCCACCCCGCCTCCTGTTGTGATGATTCAATCTGAGCTCTTCCAACTCTTACAGTTCAAGTCAGATATAAGAATACCAGGCCAGCAGGGTCCAAGCCAGAGCCGCAGCTCTGCAACATACTCTACTTTGATCAAGTATGGGAATGGGAACTCTGAATTGGTCAAAAAAATGTCAAATTCTGACTTCAGAGGGGCATTTATGGTGGCGCGGTCAGCTGGGAAGTGTGAAATTCTGACTTCTAAGGGTAATGGAACGCACCATCAAGCTTAGCTAAACTGCAACATTTAGAAATGCCCTACAGGTTGGTTGGCAACTGGCCACCACTGCAGCTTCCATGTTCGGGTCTCTGTCACCAAACCTCCCTATAGCTTCTGTGTCTTTCTACCTGATCCCTGGATGCTAATTGCTTATGTGAAGCTAAGATCTGAAGATGCACTGCAGGACTTGCGCCCTGGTGACCAGCTGTGGTCATCTCATCGGCAGCGAAAGGGGCTGGGACATTGACAGCTCCGAGTGCTCAAGACCAGCGGTCCCCAACCTTTTTTGCGCCATGGACCGGTTTAATTCAGGCAGCAGGGACCGGCCTTTATGGTGTGGTGGATAAATACAACAAAAGAACATGATATTGTTGGAGACCACTGCTCTAGATGGCTTTCCCTTATTTATTTTCTTGTTTTCCAACAAAAGGGTGACCTTGTCTTCCAGGAAGGAAGACATTCGCGAATTGGTTGAAGCTAAGATCCGCTAAAAAGGCTTCAGACAGGAGGCCGGTGAGATGTAATAGTAACATTCTGCCGCTCCGCCGTCTCTCCCAGCCTCTGAAGATGCACTGCAAGACCTGCGCCCTGGTGACCAGCTCTGGCCATCTCATCGGCAGCCAAAGGGGCCGGGAAATTGACAGCTTCGAGTGCGTGATCCGCATGAACGACGCCCCCGTCGCGGGTCACTGGCGGGACGTCGGCCGGCGCACCAGCCTGCGGGTCGTGGCCCACTCCAGCCTCCAGAGGGTGCTGCGCAACCGGCAGGAGCTGCTCAACGCCAGCCAAGACGCGGCGTACATCTTCTGGGGGCCCAGCAACAGCATGAGGCGAGACGGCAAGGGCCAAGTTTACAACAACCTCCGGCTGCAGAGCCAGCTGCTGCCCAGGCTCAGAGTGTTCGTCATATCGCGCCTCAAAATGCTCAAGTTTGACGAGCTGTTCAAAAGGGAAACCGGGATCGACAGGTAAACAGAATCCACGTCGTGATCAGACCACCCCACACACCACACACCACACACACACACACGAGTCAGCCCCTGCTAAGAAAGACCAGAAGCCAAAACATCCTATGAAGTGCTTTTAAAATGCATAGGGGTTGTATTTAAAACTTGGCAAGAAAGCTGCAAGAAGGTGGAAGAAAAGAGAAACGATCATCAATATTTTACATCAAATAGGGTTTTTATGCATCAAGAGACCCCAAAACAGCAGGCAAATTTCTAGATAAGATATTCACTGGACATGACCAGCAGACCTCTTTTAACTCGAGGTAGAGGCTGCAGCTGGGAGAGCACAGACTGATTATGGAATCATAACACGCCAGACAGATACAGTCATTTAGTCAATCAAGGCGCTTACATGCTTATCTGCCTGAACAGTAAACCAAAGGCGAAGATAGGAGGATGTCACGCATGAAGAATGAATCCAATCACCCTCGGCGCCGTGTAAGCAGAGTCATTGTCAACATCAGTGCTATTTACACATTTAGATTTTCTTTATTGTTCCTCAAAAAGGCAAAGATAAAAAAATAAAAAAAACAGCATGGCGTTTTTCTTTCTGCCATTCATTGAGGTGATTATTGCGTTTTTACAGTCTGTCTTCTGGATGCTCCAGCAAAAATATAGACGGCTTTCGCTTGTTTATTTTCTTGTTTTCCAACAAAAGGGTGACCTTGTCTTTCAGGAAGAAATCCAACTCGTGGCTGAGCACCGGCTGGTTCACCATGGCCATCGCCCTGGAGCTGTGTGACAGGGTCAACGTGTTTGGCATGGCGCCACCGGAGCACTGCAGGTACCGTCACATCTTCCCCCAACATCTCAAAAATGGATGTGGCTAAAGTAGCTTCAAGGAAGTAAAGCCGTTTCCTCTGATGTCCATTTTGATCATCGGTAGATTCATTCTTTTGTGTACCCAAATTTAAAGGTCACGTATTATTCTGATTTTCAGGCTTTTGTATTTGATATCTGGCCCCTCCAGAGCAGCAACGCACGATTTTCCGCGCTGAAAGCTTTTTAGATTTGCGTATCTCGCGGCTCGTTTCCTCGTATTTACTGCATCCCGCGAAAACGCTCTGTTGCACTTCACTCCACCCCAGCCTTGCCGGTGCACGCCCCCGCCCGGGGTTACACTCTTCGTCGCTGCTGAGCCTCACTTCCTCAGTTTGCCGGTGCGGGAGTGAAAAGGAAACGGCAAACTTTACGAAACAGGCACAATTTAAACACTTACCGTCGTGAAGGCTTCACCCTTTAGCAGCTGTTTAGCGGCTAATCCAGCTTCGTACGGACCCAGCGCGGGCTGAGTTACGGCCGCAAGGCGGACCGAAGGTCCCTGGATGGTTTTTGTGCCTTCCGTGTCCCCGGAAATATATTTTACTTTGTGTACTGACCGTGTTTTTGTTTTGTATTTTTGCGAGACATTTTAATAGGGCTTAGAATGATTTTGTTTCATACTGTTGACTTGTATCAAAACACTGTCCGAGCAGAGAAAATATGTACGCTGAAACGATCACTTCAGTCATAGAGTCGTTTATTATTAGACAAGAATATCTGCACAACTTAAGTCCACACCGAGCACAAAGCAGGAAGAGCTCTATACAACCCATGTTACCATGCTGGCAGCGTGAACATCGCTATAAGGAGTGAAACTTGCGAGTCAAAATCGCTGCCTCTTCAGTTTCGCTGCCAGCGAACACAACACACATAACAAGCAGAGCACGGAGTTAGCAGTGGTGGCTAACAGTTCATCAACACGATTCAGCGGTTGTACATTGCAAGTAGTTTTAAAACTAATGTTTCTTGAGGTCACAATACATTCACAGTCCTCATACATGTTTTCAAATATTGCCGTGGCTGACTATTCTCTCGTCGTTCACCAGGGGGCCGAGTCGAGCCCGTCTCACTCCCGTTGCTGACCGGATGAGAGGGGTCTGGCTGCAGACCGGTGTTCCATCGCATCCGCATTAGGCTGAACAAACCTCCAACATTTTCTCTGTTCGTTCCACTCGGACGGTTGTGGTCCTTGGTAGGCTTCGGTAGTCGCTCGCTATTTTTTATTTTATATTTTTTAATTTCCCTGACACCGAAAAAAACATTTTCTTGGAGCAGCGCATTGCGGAATCACTTCCGGGGCAGAGCGGGGGAGGGCGGAACCAGTCCGAGAGGGTGCTGGAGCTTGGCCATGAAAGGAGATCCGGCACACAATGGCGTCATTCCGTGCCCAGTGTTGAAAAAATCTCCGTGAACAGAGCGTTTAGAACCATGCCCAAGAATTTGCAGGGCTCACGTCCAAACGCATGAACGTCATTATTTGACGATATCGAGATCGTTTGACGATAGGGTTCAACATTGTTTAGCGTAACAGTTTTTAAAGCTCAGAAAAGTGGAAAAGCATCATAGGTGCCCTTTAAAGTAAAAAATTCAGTTTTTTAATTTTAAAATTCAAACTTAACAGATGCAGAATGTTTGTTTGTTCATAGCTGCATAACTCTTGCAACTTCTTGTAGCTTTGGAAACAAACAGGAACAACGAAGCTTCAGAGAGTTTGTCAGTGTTTCTGTTAGCCACTTAGCATTAGCATAAGCAGGGAAACACTGCAAACTTTGCCTCAGCACTGCCGAGTTCAATGTGTATAAATATTCAATGCTATAAGTTCCGAAGCTTTCCAAGGGTATTTTCTTCCAAACAGCGCCTCACACATCAAAGAAGATGAAGATGATGTGTGAAATTTTTAACAGCAAACCTGTTAATTTCAGACTAGGTGTCAGAACACCTAGTTTTATTGCTGCTTTTTTTCTAATCTTCACAAACTCTTGTGTGAAATATCTGGCACGTGCTGATCAAAGTCTCACTCTGTTAATTAGTTAGCTGACAGCAAACTTTTACCACACAGTTATTCTTAGATTAGATTAGAACATCTAATCAAGAAATAAAAAGTCTTCCTGATGAAAAAATGAGACGACGCGAGTGTAAGTCAACACTTTCTTTGCTCTCCATCAGGTAAAAAAAATAAACAAATTCAGTAAATTTGATCACACGATGCAGACGAAAAATCACTTTAGCCGCACTTTCACGTCATGTCTGGTCACGTCTAACGTTTCTTTGAAGCCGACTTGCATCCAATAAACAAGATGAAAGCAAATTGTCAGTGCGGGAGCCACAAATGAAATCCTGTCTTTATTATCTTTTAATTACTAACGTTTGACACACAGAAGAAACCTAATTATTCACTCAGTATTTAAAATAAAACAGGGTCGTGTCTGCTTTAATGGTCAGTTTCCTAGCAACCGTGTTCTTATAATCCACCTTAAAGCTAAGTCCCTGACTTTTATAGCTCTAAATTGTAGAAGTTCCATCTGGAGACCACCTGCTTTATAAACACATCTTTGTCCAATGCAGCTGGATCAAAAAAAAAAAAAAAAAGAAATTAGATTCCAAAATCTATTCAGAAATGTTGATACATCTATCTTGGCAAACTTGAATCCATAACAGTTTAGGTCAGTCTTGTTATGCTATAACCAATCAGAACTGCTGCAAAGTGCTCGTACAAACCACAGAAGAAGACGGAATAAAAAGAGGAAGCGAGCTTTGTTGCGGAGATATTAGCTTGGAAGCTGCTGCAACGGCTTCTATTATTTCAGCACAGAACGGTATTTTTGGGTTTGTCTCTGTGACAAATAGTACACAGAGACAAAGAGACACTGACTGGCCTTTGGCCATGGTTTACCACGTAGCTAGCTGCTACTTTAGCTGGTGTTTTGTTATCAAGTAACCAGGCTGGTGAAAGACTGAGGAGATGTTTGTCCTTGCCTGGTGTTAAAAAAAAAAACAACAACTAAATGCACACATTTCACCAACTGGACGCGCAAGTATTTATTTATGGTGGGAATGGCGTGTGAAGTGTTTCAAGAGCGCCATTGAAGAGAACCTGAAGAGAACCTCTGGGTGGATGTGACAGTGTTCTCCACAGAACCCAGTGTGACGGTGCATAATGAACACATCATTTAACGATCTGCCTGTTTTCCTTTGTTTTTCTTCCTCCCACTCCCACCCATCCTCCCCCTTCTCACCCCCTCGTCCTCCTCCTCACCGCGCAGATCGCCCTCTCATCCCTCCGTGCCGTATCATTACTACGAGCCCTCCGGACCCGACGAGTGCTCCATGTATCTGTCCCACGAGAGGAGGCGCCGAGGCGGCCACCATCGCTTCAACACGGAGAGGGCCGTGTTCGCCAACTGGGCGCGGACCCTCGACGTCCACTTCTACCAGCCCGACTGGACGCCCACTTCTGGGAACGCCAGCAGCGGCTTTTCACTTTCTCTGTTTCAGCCCTTGTGAGCCGAGCTCGACTGGAGATGGAAGCTAAAAAAAAAACCAAAAAAACAACAACAACTATGACTATGAGGGTGGGCGTGATGAGAACACACCAGACAGCAGTAGGACAGGACTTGCTGCTGCTAAAGCAGCTTGGCAGAATGAGATCGCCTCATAGTGACGGCGCCGAGCCTCAGCTGTGTGTTGACGATTTGATGAATTTCATGGAATCAAAGCCGCAGGGCTTGGAGGGTTTTTTTTCTGTTTTTTTTTTTAACTTGGCTTTATTAAAGCCAGGAGCTGTCAACAGACAAGCCCACACAGCAATAACTGCGGCAGCATTGTTTCATGATCCCCCACCGCCATCAATTGTTTATGCACTAATCCAGTTTTCAGCTTGATGGTTCTCGCATCAGACAGACAGTAGGAGGGTGATGGCGGCAGACAGGCGCTCTGTGATGAAGATGGAGGAACGTAGCGCCTGCTCATACTGTACGTCTGTGTCAGCAACAGGACTGGCCAAACGCATGGCAGCAGAGCACTGTAGCTAAACCCCAGCCGTTAGCGTGAGTGATGATCTTCACTGCATCGATGCAAAGAGGAGAAACGTGCTGAAACACACACACCCGCTCGGAAAGCATCTTTAATGAACGTCTTGGTTGGTGAGCTTGTGCTTCAGTTAGACTCTGCTCTAAATGTTTGTTTTTTTCTTTTCTTTGTTGTTGTTGTTTTCCACCTGAATAAGGGGTGGTCCACCCAAACACGGACATTTCACCCAATTACTGCCGTCACTCACCGCTTTGTGGCTGTAAGCTCTGGAGACATTGTCTGGTCCACGGTCTGAAGTTTGATGGATGGAAACATTTCCACAGCACAGAGCCTAAAAAAAAACAAGCAAAGGAACAAAATTTGTCCAAATTGCTTTCTGGTTGCTCCACCAAACGACAATACAGAAACATGCGTCTTTTCCAATGGAGTCTGTGCTCAATGTTGGTTGCACCGGTTGGATTTCAGTCAAATGATCAAAATCCAAAAGAGTCAAATACAAAGGAGGCAAGAGTCGACAAGGCAGCACGAGATTTGAGCGCAGACCAAATATTTTGAACTAGGTGTGACTTTTTCTTTTGTTTCAAACCGTTGTTTGACACGATTGATCGTTGTGTCAACAGATGTTTGAAAATTTGTGAAACAATGTCTTTGTCAATGTCAATGTCAAGGTCCATAATGGAACAAATAAAAGAGATTTTTGATTTTCAAACTTTTTTCTAACAACTTATGAGCATATGTCTGAGGAGAAGGCTCTTTATTGGTCCCAAGAGTTGAGTGGGACCAAAGACCTCCTACTGCCAGCACAGAGCTACATCATGCACAGTATCCTGAAGCAGTGAATTGCTACAAAATGAAAATAAAGCATAGAATAGAATAAAAATAGAATAGAATAGAATGCCTTTATTAGTCCCACAGTGGGGAAATGTGCATAATTATAGCAATTGTGTAGTGCAAAAAGATTAGATTAAATAAGATTAAAGATTAAAAAAAAAAAAAAAAAACATTTGTAGGGCATAAAAGGAAAAAACAAGATATTTACATCTATTTACAAGCATGTGGTACAAAGCAGGCATGTACCACTTCAAAAGGCATTTATTTGTGGAACAGTCACAGACCAACAGAGTAACAATAATACTTCAGTGTACTGTAGTGTACAGTTTACTGCCAGAAAAACAAGATGGTGATGATGACACCTATCTCAGTGTGCGTACACAAAAAAAAGATGCAAAACTCTACTCTACTCTGTCCAAATGAAAGTGGCATCATTTAAAAAGACATATCTGTTCTCCTGCTCGATGAACAGATGGCTGCTGCGAGGAGTCCGTCCATGTGCCTAATTATGTTTTTTAGGGCACAATTTGTTGCAGTATTCACGCCAAATGTCACAAAAAGGCCTCAGAGGCATTTTTCTTTTCCTCCTCCTCCTCCTTCCCCTCCTTCTCCTCCCTGACATCCAAAGAGCCAGTCAGCCTCCACACTGCCAGTGCAAATGATTACATCAAAGTGTCCGGAGCGGCCTCTTCTGTCCGGTCCTCTGGCCTCTTCAGCGCACAGTGAGGAGCTGGTGATTAGCCAGGGATTACAAAGTGCCATCCGGACAACGGGCCACCACTTCCGTTTCCCGCAAATTTTCTGAAATCAGCGGCGAGCGCAAGAGTCTCCTGGTCCCCGGACGGCGGCATGATCACACTGTCTTGTAGAAAAGCCTATGCAGCGCTGACGTGTCACGTTAAAGTGGTTGTAAGATCAGCTCCGCACACCAATTAGCGGCTCACCAGTGTTAGAGGGGCTGGATTTTTTAGAGGCTTCAAAGGGGGGAGACGGATTGCATGTGCGAGGCTCGTCTCTCTGGGTTAATCACACGCTGGAGGCACATCCGCAATGTTCCATGACCTTGGAGAAGTGAAGGGAGAAGCTGTTGCAAGTGAGATGTGGTAAAACCTCTTCAGGCACTTGCAGGATAATTGCTCTGTTCTGTGTGTGTGTGTGTGTGTGTGTGTGTGTGTGTGTGTGTGTGTGTGTGTGTGTGTGTGTGTTTCAACATCGACTTGTCTCCATCACAGCATGATTTCTAGCCAAAAAATAAACTCCTGGTACCACATTACGAACAACTTTGAATTCCTAATCTGCGACATTTTTCAAATCCATTCCATGATTTTCAACCACATAATTTATTTTAAAATAAAAATTGAACCATTTTAAAGAATCAAAAATGGGAACGAGACAAACCACTTGTATTTGCTGCGATGAGCTGTCGGCTGAACGCCAGATGAGTGCTTTATGAGTCTTTACTGACACCTGGTGGCCTGACGTGACTTTGCAGCACTCGTTTCTGACCACTAACCCACTTCTACTGCACTGACATCAGTTTATATCGCCATAAAATTCAGCCCCTTATTTCCCCCCCACTCGTTTTAAGTGGCTCCGTTGGCCGTAAACCTTGTAGATTTGCAGAATGTTCAGAGCTGTCACTGGGCTTTTTACTGTCGTCAGTTTGATGAGGCTCAGATGTTCCTTCCCTGCCATCTGTCTGGGGGTTGCACCATAAGCTTTTCCCACAAGGCACCTCACTAATTAAAGTTGTATATCTGAAGCTTGTTTGTGTTGTCTCTCTGAGGGTCAGTTTGCATGTCGTCATTGCTCATCGGGACTCTCTCAGATACAACCCAGCCCCGAGTAAAGGCAATTTAAAAATCCAGATATTTTCCAATCAGAATATTCCACATTTGGCATTCGCGATACTACAAATCCAGCATGGTCGCCAATTTCCATGACACTCTTTTAAAATGAGTCAGATATGATGACTTACATTAATCAGTATTAGTTTTCAAATTCTGGTCAAAATGTTTTTAGTTTTGACAGGTAGGAATGTTTGTCATCAAGCTCTGCCTGTTCAGAAGCCTGCCTAATGAGTTTCAGGTGACGCACACAATTTTTAACAGCCTGGAAGTTAAGCAAACCCATTTTCTCCACAAAGACAAAGTTCTTTCTGCAAGAAAAACTGGCCCCCAATAAGGATAAACAAGCTCCCTGTGCGACAAATTTGTGCAACAGTTGGCAAATTCAGTTTATCTGTCTTAAGAAAAGGTGGTGCAACATTCACTGTCAGTGTAAACTATAGAGTTTATTTTTGCTTCTCTCTGTCTCTCTTGCTCTCTCTCTGAATGATTCTTGACATTATACTTGCATTTGAGTTTTGTTACATCAGACCAAATCTCAAAATGTTCTCACCTGTCTTAATGTACACACTCTTAGTATTAAATGTAGGAGAAACAAAAATAACCACAGAAATCAAGAATGTGAGGAAAATTGTCTGATCAAATTGGGCTATTATTCACAAATGCTCTGGGTTACCAGGAGCTGAAAGCTAAAAGCCACCACTTGTTGAGGAATTCTCTTTTTACCGAGTGCTTTGACCTTTCGGGGACCAATTTTTGTGTTGCTCTCTGGCAAATGTGAGCCATTCACCAAAAAGCTCAGAAGTTTCAGGATGTTTTTTTCTTTTCTTTTCTTTTTTTTCCCCACACTCTCGCCCATCAGCCGTTCCTTCCGGGCTTGATAAACAGTTCTGACACATTTTATAACTTGCCGCCGCAGTTGCTCCATTACCGATTCACAAAGAGGCTGTTCGGTCAGGGTGACAGACGGCAATAGGAGATGATGATGACAGGGACAAGATGAACAGAAGCAGGGAGAACCAGCACACAAGTACTTTTGTTACCTGTGAATCTTAGCACAGAACATTGTGTGTGTGTGTGTGCGTGTGTGTGTGATTAGTCCGTGATGCAGGGGAGGAGGCGAGAGCGCTGCAAGCTGAAAGCCTGCATTACAGCTTGTTTCTGCCATCTCACTCGATCTCCTCGCGGCTCCCTCCGAGTCTCGCCGAGGCTTTCAATCTGCCGCAGCAGCCCCCATCCTACGCGGCCGGCTAAAAGGATGCGATTGTGTGCGCACGTCTCACATCATTGTCGCCGGTCGAGCCATTGTTGGCCATTACCAGCGCACGGCGGATAAGTCGGTAACACGTGGAGCCGTAATGTCCCGCGGGAGGAGATTGCAGCACTGAGTCGGATTAGATTAGTGTCAAATTAGTCGACGGAAAGAAGCCTTGAAGGTGTGTGCTGCCGCCGCCGCTGCTGCGGCAGGACAAGATACCCTGTGTTCACAAATCTAGTGTGTGTGTGTGTGTGTGTGTGTGTGTGTGTGTGTGTGTGTGTGTGTGTGTGTGTGTGTGTGAGAGAGAAAGAGAGAGAGAGAGAGAGAGAGAGAGAGAGAGAGAGAGAGAGAAGGATTGAGTGCTCAAGACAGCAGCTTGACACTTGACACCAGCTCTGCTACGCTCAGGAGTCGACTACTCTGGCCTCTCCTCGGAATGAAACAGTTTGACTTGAGATGCGAAACCCAACACAAGAGGTACAAGCTAGAAGCAAGCTAATTAGACCAACAAAAAAAAAAGAAAAGTATTTTGGGCTGTTTGTGTCTGACGGATTTCGCAGTTGATGATGGTTCACAATGAAATTTCTGTCAGATTTAAGTTACCGGTACTATGTCTCCAATGTCACCTCTGACTTTTATGCTAACGATGATGTTTTCACTGGTCCTGCTAACCACATGTGTCAGACTAAAAGGAGACATCCTGTAGCATCGACTGAATTTTGACCCACTACATGGCTTGCAAGGCACAATAATCATTCATCCATCAAGAGTAATAATCATCTAAACAAATATCAGGGTCATTTAGGGTCGTTGGGGTTATGGAGTGTGTCTCAGGAGCAACTGGGGTGGTCCATGCCCGTCAGAGAGAATCGTTTGTGCTCACACCAACAGCCAATCAAGAGTTACTTATTAACCTAAAGTGCATGTCTTTGGACTGTGGCAGGAAGCCGGAGCACCTGCAGGGTATGCACAGACACAGGGAGAATGTGCACTCTACACATAAAGGCCCAGAGTGAGAATAAAAAACAAAGCAAAATACCACTAGAACATACAGTCCTGCAATATTTATCTCTGGTGGAAAAGCAGATGTGTTCAAGCAGTTTCGTCAACATGATATTCGGGGTTTGGTGAGTGTTTAAATGTTGCCGTTGCAATGGGACAACATCTCTTTGTAAGTGCACAGACATGCGAGGCTCCATCCAGGGACCCCAGATGGTTTGCCTAACAAGTACCAACATCCTCCGAACTGACACAAACAGCAGCAGTGTTTTTTTGGTCTTAAGAAGAAAAAGAAAAAGGTTATTTTATGACTTTTTAAATGAAGCTATATAATATTAAATCAAATGGTGGTCTTACAAAATGTAGTTTAATTTGGTGGGTATTTGTTTTTGGAGAACTTTGGTTTCACAGTTTTGGACCTGAGACGTTTACCTCCAGGTGATGTGTGCATCTGTTACCTTGCTTCACAGTGAACACCCAGGAGCTGTTTTGTTGGGTTGTTCTCTTTTCTCTTACTTACAGGAGGTGAGGGACACGAGAGAGAGATATTTCTGCATAATCAAACAACAATTATATAAAGGCTCAAACTTCCTCTGCACTCAGCCAAAACATCACTCCGACATCCTGTCTGGATAGCGAGAAAAAAAAAACCAACCAAACACTTTGGTGCTCATAAACAACTGGCTTCTAAAAGAGATGGTTGCGCTCTCTCAGAAAATAGAATCCTCTGAACCAAATTGAGTTTGTGGCACAAATGAAAACTTGTTGCAGGAAAACAATTTCAGATGAGCTATGGCGTGGGCAATGTTTTTGTCTGTTAAGAGGCACTAAACATCTTCCTGCTGGAGATGGCCCACTCCTCACTGAGAGAGAGAGAGAAAAAGAAAGACAGACCAAGACAGAGAGAGAGAGAGTAAGAGGAAGGGAGAGAGAGGGAGAGAGAGAGAGAGTGGGAGAGAGAGAGAGAGAGAGAGAGAGAGAGAGAGAGAGAGAGAGAGAAGGATAATGAGGCTTGAATGGCAACAACACCAAAGAAACAGTCTCATATGCAGTCAAATCATAAAAAGTGATGTTAAACTTTATGGATTTACAGATTACATAGGCAGATCTCCTGTTTTAAGACATTTCAAGGATATGTGATTTTGTCCATACGTAAAGGGTTATGAAATAATAGCACCGTTTACAGCTACAGTCCATTTTTCAGTTGACACAGTGAACTTTTAAACTTTTTTTTTCCCGCTTAACGTGCCGAATTTAGGGCAGAGATGGAAAACAGCATTAATATTAATGGGTTCAGGCTGTGTTGCCTTGTCTGTTGTCACTTACACTAAGACGGGAGGGTGAGCCACGCGGCATTCAAATGGTTTTGATATGGATTCTCACTACTAGATGATGCTAAATCACACAGACATAGAGGTGTTTTTTGTTTTTGTTTTTTTGTTTTTTACAAAAGTCAGAAATTAACTCATGTGATCAGCTAGGTGATAATATTACTAATATTATATGAATAGTAGTTAATAGTTTATTTGGATTTGGATTTTAACAAATAAATAATAAAACTGTACTTTTAAGACAACATGAAAAATTGTCTTTTTGAATCAAAAAGATTTTTGCACCACATTCGCAAAAAATGCATGATTCCTTGAGAACAACTATTCGAATTTGCAAACTTACATAAGATGTTCCAGACAGGCAAATTTGTGGAAAAAAGAGAGGTGGGGGAGGGGGGTACAGTGCACGCCCCTGATAACAAGAAGTAATCAGCAGGATACAGCATGATTTTTACTTTGAATCACAGCCAGAGTCTAATTTGCAGCACAGAGATAGACCTGGGCTCACTGTGCGAAGCGGCTACACCTCTGAGGTGGGCTCACCATTTTACAAGTGCTGCCTCGCGGGCTGAGCCTCCACAGAGAGGGAAGCGCGCACAAGATGAGCACGTCGCAGCCTCAGCAGCGTGTGGAACAGCAGCAGTTGGTGGAACATCAGAGGGACTCGATGCTGAACTGACATCACTGCACAGTGATTTAGTGACGGAAAGCTACAAGATCTGGGAGAGAGTGAGGAACAAGTTCACTCATGTGAACAGAAAATGAAAGCTGAGGTAAGAACTGGCTGAGATTTTTGATCAAAGTTACGAACGTATTGTTTGGACATTTCTGCAGCCTTCACTTTAGTTGTAAATTCTGACAGAAACTATTCAAATTAAAACTGATTTTGTGTTGCAACAGAAATAGACCCTTAGTTACAATCAGGTGTTTTGTCAAGTGTTGTTGGACCTCCTGATATTTCGCTATCAATCTTTGCACTAAATCCGTTTTGGTTGTATAAGATTATTGATCATTTACCAAATTATCCTAGAATAGAGTTCTAATCCCCCAAGGATAAAGTTCTGTTTATTCTAAAACAGACAGGTTAAAAGTGATTTCCAGAAATTCATGACTTCCATTCTCTCTTCTCCATATCCCATAGTCGACCATGGAAGCCAATGGGAGCTCAGAGGGAGGTTGCAGGTCAGAGGTGAAACCAGGCAACAGCAGCTGCGGCCAGCGGGAGGTGTCGGTGGCGGCCTCAGCCGTCTCCATGTCTGTCGGCATCTTCTCAAACAGCCTCGCCCTCTTTATCCTGCTCAAGTCCTACAAACGCATCCGGCTCAAGTCCAAGGCGTCCTTCCTGCTGTTCGCCAGCAGCCTGGTGGTCACGGACCTGCTGGGCCACCTCATCAACGGCTGCCTGGTGCTCTACGTCTACAGCTCCCACAAAAGGTGGGAGAAGTTTGACCCTCACAGTGTCCTCTGCAGCATCTTCGGGGTGTGCATGGTGTTCTTCGGCCTGAGCCCCCTGCTGCTGGGCAGTGCCATGGCCGTGGAGCGCTGCATCGGAGTCACCCGGCCTCTCTTCCACTCCACAACGTTGGCCACCCACCACATGAAGAGGCTGCTGGGGCTGACCTGGCTGCTCGCCGCCGTGGTGGCGGCGCTGCCCGTGGTGCTGTGGAGGCCCTATAGGGTCCAGACCTCCAGGAGCTGGTGCTTCTTCCACATGGAGGAACCCCGGGACTGGCTGGACGTACTGCTGCCTCTGCTGTTCTCCATGCTGGGGCTGCTGGCCCTGCTGCTCTCCTTCGTGTGCAACACGCTGACGAGCTGTGCCTTGCTGCAGGCCAGGCTGCGGCACAAGCACCACTGCAGAGGAACATCCTACCACCTGGAGATGATCTGCCAGCTCCTCATCATCATGATGGTGTCCTGTGTGTGCTGGGGCCCTTTGCTGGTAGGGAAACAGCTGGAGACCAGGCTGCAGCTCTGTCACTAAGATTATAATGTAGCACCATTTAGTCTGTTAGTCTTGTGTGCATAATCATTTATCATATCACATCATTTATACTTTTTTTTTTAATTCTAATCATAACAGGAATCTGCTGACATCAACTTACAAATCCCTATGTATCAACACTGACACTTTCTGCACACTTCAATGTTTTCTCTGCTGCTATTAACAATATTTTATGGACCCCTCTGCTAGATCCACGTTATCATACTGAGCATCAGAGCCAAAGCCGAGCCACCGTCAGTCAGTCTTCTGATGGTGGTCCGTATGGCCACGTGGAACCAGATCCTGGACCCCTGGGTTTACATCCTCCTGAGGAAAGCGGTCCTGAGGAAAATCTTTGCGTTGCTGTACAAATGCAGGAGTCCAAAGTCTCGCCATCACCTGCACCTCTGGAAACGCAGCGTCCTCCGCAGCTCCACAGAGACTAACATCTCAGGCGCGGGCCTGCCAGACTGCCGTTGCCTCAGCAGATTCCCTCTGCCTGACACTGTCATCAAATCCATCGCTTGAGTCCATTGTTTGTATGGTCCAGTTTCATCCCGACGTCTTTCCAGTTGTTGGACTGATCACAAGATGCTTACTGCGTTTTGAGTAGCAAGATTATCGCCAAAAAGTGTCAGTATTGTTGTGGGACACTGTTCTATCAGGAATTACCTGTGTGGGATTCAAGACCTGTCAGTCAGCACTCTGCATGTTGATCTTTTGTGTCAATGTAATGTTTTGTGCCAATGCTTGAGCAGCACGTTAAGCACCTTCTTGTTTTTTTTAAAAAAAAATGTTGTGAATAAAAATGTTCAAATTGGTGACACTCAATTTTAATTACAATTTTGATGTGGATCGTGGAATTCAATTTGGATTCAATATGGTCATCATTAAATATACTGTATACCTTAAACTGGCGTGTTGTGGTTCTATTGTTTTTTGTTGGAGTTGCCATTTATGTATCCTGTCACTGCTATTGTTGTTGTACTACTGTTGCCATAGCAGCAATAACAGTAGTAGCACTTATATATATATATAAAAACATAGTAAAATGAGCTATAGTCTCCCCTTCATAATGTTGGGGGGGAGAGGATGGATTACGGCAAAAACAAGCTTCGTCATCTGCAGCACTCTGTAATGTCTATTTTTGTAATTTCTACATTTCCCGCTAGAGGGCAGTGAAAGCCCCACATCCAACTAGTCGCGAAGAGAAGAAGAGTAATCTCCGATTTGTGACGTAATTGCTTCCTCACAACCCTCCATCTTTCACTAGCGCATGCTACACTGGACCTTTAAGCAGGTTTGAGAAGAAAAATAATTGTGGATGTTTCTCGGTTTATGGTCGATGTGTGACGGAGCCGTGACACGCCGTTAGCCGCGTCCTCGCCCGCTCCCGTGTTGTGTTTTCATTCGTGCAGCCGCAAAGCGGGACCGCACACACACACACACACACACACACACACACACACACACACACACACACACACACACACACACACACACACACACATATACAGCTGTCTATCTGAACATTTTATCACCGCAACATCTCGTCTCCTCAATTCGGCTTTTACAGTGATGTGATTTGCTTGTTTAGATGTACCACTAATTCGTTTGCCTGTAAACTTCAAGGTTAACGCCTGGTGCTGTTGAGCTAGCGTCTGTCGACAGCGGCAGCAGCAGCAGCATGCTAACTCACGGGAGATAGACAAAACATTGGTCAGTGTATTTTCCTCTCCTCATTCTGCAGGGGTGATCATGAATCAAGAAAAACTGGCAAAGATGCAGGCCCAGGTGCGGATAGGAGGAAAGGTAAGTCGATACTCTGCTGATAGTGAGTAGGTGTTCGAGACACACATTTACAGTACTACCGCAGTCAAGTTGCTTTGAGGTTGGCGTGTGTGGGTTTTTAAGGTGAAGCAAACAGGGAAGCGGCGTCATATGGAGACCGTCGAAACTGTGGCGACACGAACCAATTATTGCTGAGATAATCACTTTCTCACTTAAAAAAAAAAAAAAAAAACGTGGAGGTTTTAATAGGTTATGTAAGTAAATTATATCGTTTATTGTACTTTTCTTTTGTCAGTTGAAGGCAGTTCTACTGACACCTTTACACAAATATTTGAACGGTGAACCAGTTCTGAATCATGTGACCTAATACAGTATGTATACACAGGATGCTGTTACTATGCAGAAAAGAAGAAAAATGTCCTAGCAATACCTAAATGAATTAATACATTGCTATATTTTCATGTAAAAAAAATACAATTTTAAATGTTGATTTTTTTTTTCTTAACTCATATATTGACAATCTTTTCCATTAAAAACATAATTACGATTAATCAACAACTTTTCATGCTGTTGGAGACTGCTGCTACCTCTTGCCTGTTCTCTAAGAAATGTGCATGCGTTGTAGGGCTCTGCACGCAGGAAGAAGAAGGTTGTACACAGAACAGCAACAGCGGATGACAAAAAGCTGCAGAGTTCATTGAAGAAGTTAGCTGTGAACAACATTGCTGGAATTGAGGAGGTAAATGGGCTAGCCTTACTTTTGAGATAGCTTAGTTGCTTGTTTGTTTAAAAAAAAAAAAAAAAAAAAAAACGAGAGAAAAGAAAAAGATCAACTGGAGTGATTTTGACCCCTCAGGTGAACATGATCAAAGATGACGGGACCGTGATCCACTTTAACAACCCTAAAGTTCAGGCCTCTCTATCCGCCAACACCTTTGCCATCACGGGCCACGCTGAGACCAAGCAGTTGACAGAGATGCTTCCCGGTATTCTCAGTCAGCTGGGAGCAGACAGCCTCAGCAGCCTGCGTAAACTGGCAGAACAGTTCCCTCGGCAAGGTGGGTACTATCCCACTGTACGAATTTCGTACTTTAGAACTGAATAAAATATCAGGTGAATTAAAATCATTACATTTATTTTTCTACCCTTTTTTCCAAAGCTCTTGAAAACAAGGCTCCAAAGGCAGAGGACATTGAGGAAGAGGACGATGATGTTCCAGGTACTGGTCATTAACACGATAAGCGAGCAGTGTCGAAGCTGTCAAACATGTGATAACGATCATCACACATGATTAGTTTTCTGGTCAATCATTAAAGAGCTATTTGCCTTGACTTCCACATTAGAACACATTACAAAGAATTGGGTTTTTCAAGTGTGATGTTTCACCACGTTTTGTCCTCCAGATCTGGTGGAGAACTTCGACGAAGCATCAAAGAACGAGGCAAACTGACACACGGGGAAGACAAACTCCACAAATACTGGACTGTAATAACGCGAGAGACCTTCTCTGCTGTTTTTAAGCCAAGCCATCCAGACATATCAGACACTACTACCCCAAACACCCGTGACCCCCAAACCCCCACAAAAAAAACAGACTTTTTGAAAAAAATAAATTAAAATCCATGGCCTGCAGATGTCCAAGTCTGAATGGCTGGCGCAATTATGAAAAAAAAAAAAGAAAGAAAGCTCTGGCTTTCAAGGTAAATGGCTAAATCCACTCACAGCATTATCAGTCATGTACTGAACAACCGTGGTCAATAAATAAAGTCTTAAGGTTTTTGTTTTGTTTTTTGTTTATGAAACAAAATAAAGTGTTTTAACATTTTACGTGGTGTGGCTGTGGTCATTTAGAATGTATTTTTCTCTTCAATTTGCACGGCAACATTACAACACTAATTAACTGATACCAGCTCTGTACTGTAAAGACACATCATACATTATAGCAAGGTATGTATGTGCACACGCTGGCTGGTAGGCTTTCCACATGTGGCGTATGGGGGCTGCACATCATCCCCACAAAGTGGAGATGGACATTGGTGCGCACCTCTTGAGTTTTCCTCAAAGAGCCGCAGAGACGCACAGGGGGAGGAGGAGGAGGGGGAAGAGGGAGATCACAGGCAGAGGGGTACAGAGAGGCGAAATCATCCCATCCTCCGCTGCTGAGCAAGGTGCTGCTGCCCGAATTCTCCTCCTCCTCCTCTTCCTCCCCCTGCTCCTGCGTCTCTTCCTCGGCAGCTCCAATGTGACAGCAGGGGGGGAAGATGCTGAAGTTCTTCTCCGCGCGGGATGACGACAACGAGAGTCTTTTGGGGGCAATAACTGAAGGTGAGCCGCGTTGATTTTACCGGCGTTCGTTCTGCGCCTTCGTGTTTTTGTCACACACCAAAACCGCTGACACAGCACGGCATCGCCTGTGAGGCGCGCGAGTGAGCGCGCGCGGGCGTGTGTGTGTGTGTGTGTGTGTGTGTGTGTGTGTGTGTCGGTGCGTGGACGCATTTCCACGCGCGGTTATCCGCAAACGAGAGAAAAATACGAAACGGAATAAAAAAAAATAATAATAATAATTTAAAAAAAAAAAGCTCACCGGGCTCGCGGTGTGTTCTGTGAGAGCGGGATGCGAGGTGAGTGTCGCATTGCCGCCGCCGGCCTCGCGCCTTGCCCGCGAGCAGATTCAACATTTTTTTTTTTTTTTTTTTTTTTAATGCACGTGTGTGTGAACGAATGCGTCAGCGTCCCGCGAAGCGATCGCTCCACTCAGCTGCATCGCAGGAGGAAGCTCACAAAACAGAGGAGCGACAACACCGGCACACATGCACACACATTTTCTTCCGTTATTATCATGATTATTTTTGATTCGCCCTGCCTCCCCTCCTGCAATGACCGGGTTCAGCCTCTCCAATCAAATGTTTCCGTGAAGAGCCACAGCGGCGCAACGATGCGGCGCGTGTGCGGCGGATTTCTGCGCTTGTTTTGAGTTGTGTTTACAGTCCTGAGTCATAACTGGTCACCACCGACCGATCACCGGCTGTTACCAGCGGCTCCGGATTGCGCGGACTCGCCGCTGCATTTCCTTTTGCTCGTGTGCAGTAATGGCTCTTTGGTGACGGCTGCTCGGTAATTGGCTGTGAGCAGGCGAGGGTGATTACCTTCATGGGGAAGCTCTTCATGTTGAGGCGATCAATGAAGTCTTCATGAGGCAACTCGCTCACTGGGCTACATGGAGCTGCAGCGAGAGCCCTCTATAGATTTAATGGTTCATTTGAAGGCAAAGTGCTAGTTCAGGTGATCAATGGTAACTTTTACATATTAACCCGCACTCACTGGTTCATCTGTGTTTTTGGGCATGAGCCAGCCGGCGTGCCACAAAAGGACCGATACTCAGCTGCAGAGCAGGCGGTGGTGAGCATCTATCATCTGTATAGGTCCTCATCCAGAAGAGCCAATTAAACTGAGACCTGAGACTGAGACTATTGAACTTTTTGTTCCCTGTGGTGCCAATTATACTAAATATTTTTTTGCATCAGTGTCGACGCCACAACAAGCCTTTACCCCCATTTTAAAGGCCAAGTGTGTAACAGCTCCAAATGGTCCATTGCCATCAAATGGAATAACAATACACAACCTATCCCCCTATCCTGGCTCTCTTTGAGTAACGAACAACCATCAGCACACTCACATTCACATCTATGGGCAATAAAGAGTGGCCAGTGAGTCCTGCATGCACGTCCTGGAAAACTGAGACCCAGGTTGAATATGAACTCACAACCTTTTTGTTGACAGGCCAAGCCACTGCATCTTATAGACACCCTACCAATCACTCCCTAATAGATGCAAGATCAAGTGAGACGTCACAAAATAAGAAATTACATTAACAGTGTTTGCATTGTGCTTCCGTATCATTAGACACTAAATCTTACACACTGCTCCCTTTAAACTAGATGTCGTTCAGTTTGCCTTGACTCACCTCTCAAGGGCACTGAGTCAATACAGCCTTCAGTGATGACTGAAGGCCGACAGGACAGGGTCAAGGCATAACGTACCGCATGCTTTTAAGCGGCCAATTAGCACATGCAACCGCAGCTTCTTCACCGAGCGCGTCATTACCGGGCGAGGATGCATGAAGAGCGCACGGAGGTCCAAGGCATTAAGTGCGTATGGTCTCATTGTCACAGATGAAGGGGACATTCCTTCTCTTCACGACACCAACCACCACTGGCTGAACAGACCCTGCCTGCTGGTGCTCAAGGACGGTGGCGTGTCCAAGGGAGGACTAGGTTGCAGCCAGATACAGCCAAAGACTCTGACAGACACCTCCTCTGAAACGTCAGGTCAAGGCAGGAGCGGGCTATGTGCGCAGAAAACACCTCACCACCCCAATAAAACTGGCCCTGAGCTGCAGGAAGGCAGCTGCACTGTGACCGCCATCTCCACATGGAGCGATGGCCGCTTCGGGGAGTCATCCAGCCCGTTGGCTCTGAGCCCTGCTGAGGCCGCATGGCCTGAGGAGGAGGAGGCATCAGAGGAGGAGAGGAAGGTCCCGCCTTTGAAGGAGGACTCTGTGATTGAAGAGAAGGAACTGGAGGAGAGCGGGCTGGAGCAACATGAGCAGACCTGCAGCTCGGAGGCCACGGCTGCACCCTCGCATGAGGGGCCGCACGACGGAGAGCTCGAGACGGTCAGGTTTGATGGAGGAGACGCGACTGGCAGCAGAAAGTCAAAGGAACAGGAGGGAGCAGCGGGGAGCTGTGCGGCCACCCCTCCTGATCCCGACAACGCATCAGAGCAAAGCCCCACTGGTATCCTGTCCCAAGACCAGGGCGCCGTCCTCGGGGAGGTTGCTCCAGTGTGGGTTCCTGACGCTCAGGCGCAGGTCTGCATGAAGTGTGGCGTGAAGTTCACGTTCACAAAGAGGAGGCACCACTGCCGTGCCTGCGGGAAGGTGAGGACGTGTCCGTGCATAACATTTAGTGTAATCTTTTTGAAGGTTTCCCAGTAGCCTTAAAACATGTGTGCATATCGTTTTGTGTCAGGTTTTCTGCGCACTTTGCTCCAATCTGAAGTTTAGACTCACACATCTGGATGGCAAGGAGGGACGCGTTTGCATTTCCTGTCACTCCACCCTAATCAAAAGTAAGTCCTAACATATTGCTTTTTTTACTCTTATGATATTAAATAAGTAAACTTTGATATCTGCTCCTCAGGGACACCCCCTAGGATGAAAAGGAGGGTGTGGTTTGCAGATGAAATACTCAGTAAGCAATCCGAGTCGGCTCCGACCACACCACTCAGAGGGAAGGTATCATCACCGCTGATGACGGAAGTGCTGAGCGGCCAGGTCAAAAGTGCCGCGGGTTCACCACAGCTTAGGAGAGCATCGCGACCATGTCGGACCAATACTAATGTGAGACACCCTTAACTATGACGCTGGACATTTAAGATGATTTGGTTAAAAAAAACAAACAGGAAAACACAATTGTCTGTGGGTCTTCCAACACACTTAATGCTTTGCACCCTTCCTCCTCTAGGAGGCATGTGGTCCTTATGGGTGGGGTACCTCAGCTTTGGTGAGCAGCTCGGCCAACCTCATCCCCATGGATGGTCTGCCACCCATCCTCACCTCAACAGGGGTCAAAGGAGGTAAGATTTCTTGAGCACGGAAAACTGATTTCAGATATCAGGATGCGGGACCTTCTTTTCTGGCTCAGTGGCACAAGACAGGTGAGGGCCAGCGTGAAAACTAGATCACTGAAGATTTAGGACTGAAAAATCAATGGCAACAAAAGATGTCGTATAAATGTAAAATTGCATGCATTAACCAATTCAGTAAGAAGAGCTACTGTTTACTTTAACAGGTTAGAAACCAATGCAAGTCAACAGTTTTTCTGCATCTTGCAGGGTTGGAGGAAAGCCTTCAGGGGAAGTGACACTATATTGATTGGTGGATCAGCTGTAGCAGACACTATAGTGTAACGTCAGCATTCCCCTGTTCCAGCAGCGTTTCTGAGGCAAGATTTGATTTCAGGTCTAGTGAGACACCCGGGGGTGGGGGTAGCTGGCAGTGGAATAAAGATGCATTACAGAATTTCTTTACCGACAAAAGCCTATAAGGCTAAGTAAGAGTGTAATGTATTGGCGACACAATCAAGCTCAACACCACTGAGAGCCACAATAAAGCAAGAGCACCATTTTTTTTTTACTAACCACGTCAACATAATCCTCATGAAACACTGCCTTTAGCATATTTGTCAGGTAATCCAGCACATTACTGATACACGGGCCAGGATTTCATTCACCAAAGGTTGAGGGCTCTTCTTTCGGTCGAATGTCTTGAAGACTTTGGGGACGAAGCCGGTGCATCTCCAGAGCTGACACAATAACCAGTGCGTTGAGTCTCGGGCCCAGTTTGCTAATAGCAGTTAGCCACTTTTTCTCCGCGTTCAACCCACGGTGATTCTATCCAATTGGTTTTAGTGAGCACAATGCACTAACTTAGCTTTCTTTTCTAAAGTAAAGTAAAGTAAGTTGCGCCAGTGAATGACCTACTTCCCTAATTTTGGTTTTGAGCTGTTTGCAATAGCAGCGCATTTGAGCGGGCGTTTGATTACGTTTCACTCTTTTAATGTTAATCAGCGGCAGTCGGCACCTACATTGGCGCCAACACGGCACATTGAAATGGCGTTGCTTGAGTGCAATGCAGAATTTACATATGTTGCCTGGAGTCTTTTCTGGCGACAGCAGGTGGGGCTGTGCCCAAATTCCTGCATTGTTATTTTCTCCCCCAGACTACACAGTGGAGGAGCAGCCCTCCGAGATGGTGCTCATCCAGGAGTTGGAGAGTGGAAGGGCCAAGCCAGTGGTGTTCGTCCTCAATGCCAACCTACTCGCCATGATCAAGCTGGTCAACTGTATGTCCCCTCTCCTTGTTTGCTGGGTCAGATGAAGTGATTGTGAGCAATAATGTGGTTTTCAGAGATTCAAATGAATGTTCTATAGATAAGATAATTATCCAGGTAACTCTATTGGTTTCTGGGGGAAAAAATATTTTCTCATGTGTTCATGTTTTGTGGTGAATTTTGCGAAAATTGCCTTTGGTGGCTGAAGATTTATATTTTTACACACTTTTTGTCTGTCATTAAAAAAATCACATCACCTTTAAAGATCAACAGACTATCTTTCTTGACTGTTCCTCCACCTTGGTATTTTTTTATGCATTTTCATCCAAACCAAGACACAACATTTCTTTTTCTCTACTGGACCCCTGAATATTTGCTGTATGTGGGGCAGATGTGAACAGGAAGTGCTGGTGTGTGACGACCAAGGGGATGCACGCTGTGGGCCAGGTGGAGGTGGTGGTGCTGCTGCAGTGCCTGCCGGAGGAGAAGAGCTTCCCTAAGGACATTTTCAGTCACTTTGTCCAGCTGTACAGGGACACACTCACGGGTTAGACTACCCTGTACACATTGTTATTATGTGTTGTGGTTTTTTTTTCTGCTCTAACGTAACCTCTCATGTTCCGCCTCTCTGGATTCCCGCAGGAAAGGTTGTGAAACATCTGTCGCTGTCCCTGTTTGGCGACCGTTTCCTGGGCAGCGAGGAACACGCAGGTTTTCTTTACGTTCGCTCCACCTTGCAGTCCCTCCAAGGTCTACCTCTGCCCAACCAGCCCTACCTCTTTGGCCTGCTGGTGCACAGAGCGGAGGTGGTCTGGGCCAGAGCCTTTCCTCTGCGTCTCATGCTGCGATTAGGAGCAGAGTACAGATGTAAGGGAGGGAAGTCGTCAAACAATTCCTGGGTCTGGAACTCCTTATTAGTGACGCCTTTTGTTTCTTGTTCCAGTCTACCCATGCCCCCTGTACAGTGTGCGCTTCAGGAAGCCGTTGTTTGGGGAAATAGGCCACACCATAATGAGACTGCTAGTGGTGAGTTTGACATTTGTCTGTCCTTCCGTTGCACTCTAAACCCACCATGAATATATTGACCTTTTTTCCCACTGCATGACTTCCAGGACTTTAGGAATTACCGCTACAGCCTACCCATGGTGCCGGGGCTCATGGTGGATCTCGAGGCACAGAGGACCTGCATAAAGATACCAACCACTGGATATAATGAGGCAAAACAAAAACCTTTCTGTTGTTCACAAAGTTAAAACGAGTATACCTCCTTCCTTTAATTTGCTCTCATTTGTCTCTTTTTTAGCTCATGAAGGCTTTAAATAAGTCCAACGAGCACGTGCTGGCCATCGGTGCATGCTTCAACGAGAGCGCAGACTCCCATCTGATCTGTGTGCAGGGGGAGGACGGCCAGTACCAGACACAGGCCATCAGTATCCACAATCAACCACGCAAAGGTGGACAGCAACCCAAAACTCTCATAGAAAATTGATGTTCTGTTGTTTAGACATTTTGTTATGATCCAAGCAGTAGTTCGGAATGTAAATTAGGAATGGAAAAATGCTTTGCAAAGGCTACGTCGAGCCTAACCAAAGCTGCCACAAGGTGGAGCCAGAGGGTAGAATGAACACCTGGCTTGGATTGTTCTACAAACTTTCAAGAGGTGGCGTTGTGCTTTGTGACGTCACAAATGAAACTGATTTCCAGAACTGCACTAAAGACAATGAACAGGTTCAAGTGCACATGGGACCTTTAAAATAACTGTAGATCCTGGGGTGTTTAGATGTCTTGTTTTTGTCATTTTAAATTTCGTAATTGTTTCGACACTGTATTGTTATTTTCAAAAGGGTTTGCCAGTACATATTCATCACTGTTAAGTCCCACTTTGTTTCTGTATTTTTATTGTAGTGACTGGATCCTGTTTCTTCATATTCAGCAGTGCACTTAAAGCGTCTGCAGGGTACCTTGCCAAATCCAGTATCGTGGAAGGTAGGATGCCTGCTCAGAGGTGTCCGCCTCCTCCACCTCCTCTCCCACTTCCATCTTTTACCTGCAGGGAATGCACTGACGAGGTTCAACTTAATATCATATAGACGCATGTTAAAAGTGCCAGCTTTAACACTGGTTCATTCGGCCTGTGTTGATCTTTGTATGTGTGTGTCTGTGTAAATTTAAACAGACTGTTTGTCTAGGCCTGTGTACACGTTGGTGCATGTGCGTCTGGCCGTTGTCGTCCGCTTGTGTGTTGCTCCTGTACGGCTGTGTCCTCTCTCCAGATGGACTAATGGTGCAGATCACTGTGGAAACCATGGCGGAGCTTCGCCGGTCACTACGGGAGATGAAAGACTATACTGTCACCTGTGGCCGCCTTGACCAATCAGACAGCCAGGAACTTGTTTGTGTTCAGTGGGTGGAGGAGAAAAGCACGGCGAACAAGGGGTGAGCGTGGATTGAGGTTCATGTTGCAGCCTCCGACTGAAGCTTTGGTGCTCGACGAGAACAATGTCAGATGTAAAAATAGCTCAATGGAGATCTGACAGAGGGCAGGTACACACCTGCAAAATATGTAAAATGGGTATGTAACAACATCAAAGTCTCACATTAGGATGACGCTTTGATTTACAATAAGAAGACGAATAAATGAATAAAAGTGCTGTTAGCTATTCTGAAACAGTGACTGAAGTTAGAAGTTACTGAAGGCAAAGCAAGGGAAGCTTCACGCTATAAGAGCTCCTGACAGGCAGTGACTGAAGATGATTCAAGGTCAAATCCATGCTTTACACCTGGTGAAAGATTTTTAAAAACTCTCAGAAGTTGCCATTTCAGAAAGGAGAGATCAATAGAAGAAGAGCTATTTTATTAATATGGTATCTACTTATTGATATACAATTGCGCCGCTAAAGTCATGTCTCCAAACGTTTTAAAAAAAGAAAACCTATCAAATCAAAAAGAAGATGCCCTCAGCTGCGCTCAGGTGTGTCTCGGTTCAGGAAGAAAGCACTTGGTGATCTTCACGCCCCCTTTTTACAGACTATGCCGCTTTCCTAGATCTTAGTGATTGACATTCTGTCCATTCACCACCACAATGTGTAAAGTTTTATCTTATCTTTTATCTTTTCTAAAGCGCTGACCGCATGTCTTCCGTGGGTGTTGTGTTCCTCCAGCCATTTCAATCTTTGGTCTGAAGTGCTTCTTTTGTTTCTGTGCCACACAGAATTATAAGCCCCATCGATGGAAAATCCATGGAGTCCATCAGCAGCACAAAGATGTTTCAGAAGTCAGAATACAAAGAAAACGGAAAGATCATCCGCTGGACAGAAGTACGGCGATCCGTTAGCAACCTGGGTCAGACGCTCGGCCGTGTCCTGCCTTTATATTGACCTTTGCCTTTGTTTGGCGCAGGTCTTCTTCCTGCAGAGGGCCGCTCAGCCCAAAGGAGGAGCAAGTGACTCGGCCGAACACAATAGGCTCATGGAGCGGATCGCCCGAGCCTTTTGCCTGGCGCTGTGTCCACACCTCAAGCTGCTGAAGGAGGACGGGATGGCCAAACTGGGCCTGCGGGTCGCGTTTGAATCTCAGGAGGTCAGTGTGGCCGCTTGGTCCGACGTAAAATACAACACTCATGACAGAGATGTGTCTTTTCAAAAGCCATTCTCATTTGTAAAGTACGAAGAAATTTGTGACGGCAACCTTAGAAAATGCATCGCTGCGTGTATGTATTTGTACCTTGTCTGTGACAAAGTACAAATAGTTGGTCATACATTGAGAAGTAATTTATTGCAAGATTGAAAAGACTAATGTGTAACAATTCAATGAATGTAAACAGGAAATATAAATGTTTTAGTGAAAGTCAGCACAGATAACTTTTTAATTGCCTTTGTGATTTTTTTACAATGATGTAATATCTTATATATAAAAATGTTTTACCATTCAACTCCTATCTGTGAGTGTATTTTGATAAATGGTTTGTTTTGATATTTGTAGGTGGGATTTGTGGCTGGAAGCAACGGACTGCCTCTACCAGCTCAGTACCTGAACGCCCTGGATGGTGTACTGACTCCAGTCTTAAACAGCCGTGGATGTAAGCGGGGCGAAGAGCCTGTTGTGATGGAGTTCATCTTTTACATCCTGGAGAACATCACTTAAGAATGCACATGCCTGTTTTTTATTTTAAGTCTTAATTCTTCTTCAACACCACTGACCACAACTCTGTCTCTGAGTTCAGCTCAATAAAAGCGTAAAATAAAAGGGCGAACCAGACCACACGGACGGTCTGCATTCATCTCACTGACTCACAAGTAGAGGCAAAGGAGTAGTGCTGTTTTGGTTCGCACCCTGCCCTGCTACAAACAGACAATCTGGGAACGCATGAGACCTGGGACGCACCATCAGATCAGGGTACCGCATCGCACAACAGTAGCAAACTCCATCGCTTGATATCGTTCACGTCGCCATCTTCAGTAATATTTGCCATATGAAGAATACCTTTAAAAGCGAGGAATGGATTCAACCCCGCAACCTTAAAGAGAAAACAAGAATGACTCGAGGTATGCTGTAGATCTATAGTGACATTTGATGCACACTGAATGAATTCCTAAAGAATGTTTTAATATTGAATGTATTTTAATTGATTGCTTATGAGATGGAATATTAGTCTAGAAATAAACTAGTAGCACTGGGAAATACTATTTTGTCATCTATGAAATTATATTTTTCTGCACGTGACCGTCGCCAACAACATACTGCCTGCCAGTTGTTTCATGTCGAGTTTAACGCAGCTTTAATCGAGACGGACTTCTGTTTCAATTAAGAGGAGCAGATAGGCTGCTGTCTGACCCCACTGAACTGGTTGATGGTTGAGGTGTGTGGGTGGATCCGTGGTCTACAGGGTGCCTTCTTGCTGCTCAGTTCTTGTCGAACAAAGAAGAATGGGGCTCTTGTTCAGCTCCTACTTGCTCCACATACTTGGGATGCTCCAAACAAGAGGCACGAGCAAGAAATGTAAATAATTCCCCCTCTTTGTTGCAACAGAGTAAGAGTTGTCATCGTCAGATGGCCTGAGGACTCGCACTGAAAAGTGCTTCACTAACTAACGTTGTTGTGTGTTGTTGTGGGTTTATTGTACATCCACTGCTCGTAAATGAAAATACCAACTCACAAAGTGTTAAGATAATTTAAAATGAATTTATTGGCATTTTAAATTTTAAATACACCATGTAACAAAAATTTAGAAAGTCTAAGGCATACTAATACAATTAGTTTTTTTTTTGGGGGTGTTGTAAAACTATTTACAGAAGTATTTTGAAGTTTGATAGAAACTGTACAGTCATCTGTCCACAAGGGGGTCAGGAGGGCAAAAATAAAGAGTGAGTGAAGGAAAGTGAGGTGACATAGAAACAGACTAGGAGGTTGTTGCAACGTCAGTGAAGAACAATTAGGTTCAAAACATCTTCTCTTCATGCATTGTGTTTCATACATGGTTTTCCCAACTCAAAAGAAACAAACAAACCAACTAAAAGGTGGAACCCCCACTGTGGAAATCATTGACGTCATTTTCGGAATGGTTTGTGTATAAAACTAAAAACAAACAAACAGAAAAATCAGGAGGGGCAGGAAATCGTTGAATACTCTAGGCCTTTTTCATCTTGCCCATGTGAGAGCTGCCATTTTCATGACATGTCGAGCCGTTGGTGGCGCCGTGGCTGATTCCGTTGCCCTGCTCGTGGCGTTTGCCGTTGCTGTGCACAGCTGTGCCATTCTGGCACTGGCTATTGTCCACTTTTGGCAAGCGCTTGCCCTTCACATAAGCCTGCACCCAGAAGTTGGAGAAGAGCACGAAGAAGAAGGTTCCGTATATCCAGACAAGGTGGACGAATGTGGGGAACTGGTAGTCGCAGTGGTCCATGAAGTAATACTGGGTTGCGTGAAGAGACACGAGCACAAACTGGATCTGTCGGAAGACAATCGCATTAAAAGTTAGCTGAACCCTGAGCGCAGCATAGTGCCGACCTCGTGACAAAACATTTTGGGGATAGATGCGTACCAGCTGAATGGCGGTCATGTATTTTTTCCACCATAAAAACTTCTGGAAGCGTGGCCCAGCTGCAGAGAGGCCATAGTAGAAGTACATGATGACATGGACAGTGGAGTTCACCATGGCATGGAAAGAGCCCATTCCACCTGCGGCAAAGAGGAAAAACACAGTCAGTCCAAGTCAGAGGTACAAGGAGAGATAATATGTTCAAAAAAAAAAAAAAAAGGAACAAAGGTTTCACTCAGACTCAAGCTGTTAATCATTTTCTTCTATACAGAACTACAGCTTGACAAGACGAAGGTTTCTTTGACCGGAATACATTGACACAGATTCCACATGACACCGGGTGCAAACCGACAGCGCAATCTTTGTGACCCGCTACTGTTCGGCTTTATCAACCCACCAGGAGCATAGAAAACTCCCCACCACCAGGTCCAGGGCATTAAGGAGTGGTGGAAGATATGAAGGAAGGTTATCTGGCCGTGCTTCTTCCTCAGCACAAAGAAGATCTGATTGGGAGAGTATATGTCGATAAGTTAGGAGATAAGCAACAATGACCGAAAAAGGCGTTGATGACCATCAGGACTGAACTCACCGTGTCCATGAGCTCAATAATCTTGGAGAACCAGAAGAGCCAGGCAACTTGCACCATCTGGGTTAGAGAAGAAAACACTTCTGTCAGGTTTGAACAAAGCTCAACAGAGAACTTGAAGGCTAATCTATACATCATAAAAAAAACAGTTACTTTCCAGACAGCACATGAGTTAAATGAGTTTTACCCGTAGTGCTTGGGGACTGTCAGATGTATCGATTGCATCGCATCGCCAAGTATACGTTGTGGCCCAACCGGACATCAAGAACTGAAATACAAAGCAAATACATAGCAAAATTAACTGCAAAGTAGTGGAACAGAGAAAACTTAACTGGTCAACTTAAGTTGAAGACTTTAAAAAATGGGTGCTTACTTCATAGACAATGTATATAGACAGTGCCACGAGTGCAAAGTTATAGACTATCATTGGTCCTTTAAGCTGGAAGGGTTTCCGATTGGCCATAAGACGGGGTCCGAGGTACAGTACAAAGAACAGGTAGCACAGCAGTATCGCAGACATGGGAATGGGACTCTGCATGAGTGGATAACCAGTCATCCGTGGATCTGGGGAGGAGGTGAAACGAGGAAAACGACACCGTTCAACAGGAGATCGACAACACTTATGAAATGTCCGCATGACGTCAGGGTGGCCACTTACCAGCCCTCGCCAAGACGTAGTCGTAGATATCCACGGCGTGTGAGCCCATCTCCTGAATTCCTCGCAGCACGTTCGCCATCCTTAAGTTTCGCTACCCAATTTATCTGCCAAAACACACACACAAGGCTTGCCATTAGTTTTGCAGCAATTTAAAGACTTCACACACACAGAAAAAAAAGTTCAGCGTATGGAATCATTGGACAGAACAAAACGCATTACAACAAGTACAATGGTTGAGCGTGGCCAAGTTTTATCTGGGGGCCACTGTGGCGAAACAGAACAGACCTGCAGCTGCTTACGAGGAGTCTGAAGTGACGGGGTTGTATAGTGATAACAGGAAGAGAGAAGCTTATCCTTCAACAAACAAACACTCCCGATGACTCCCAACCTGCTTTGCCCAGACTCCAACCACTCAGCAGACACATGGCCTGACATTAGGGAGGAGGTGCTAGGTGCGAAGCCCTCCTCCAACCCTCAGGCAGCACTCTACCGGCTTTTCGTCCACTGCTTCTCAACTTCTGACCTGATTCTACACACAGACTGCTGAGTGGAAGTGGATTACAGGGAACGAGCTGGCATGCTGAACAAGGAGTGTAAAACAAAATAAATAAACATTACGAACAAAAAACTTGGAGAAACATTTACGCTAAAGTTCCTCGATAAACAACAAATGCCGGGGGGGAAAAAACTGTGTTGATCACATTTAAATTGGGAAACTGTCAAACAGAATGAGTTTGCCAAGTGCAAACACAAGTATGCCTGAGAGGCTTTCAGAACTGCCTGTCGTCCACATCTCTGTTGACAAAAGGTCTCCCTATCGTGGAGAGAACTGTTAGGGGGCCACGCGGGGCGTGTTCGCTGCTGTTTGATCTACATCCCACAATGCTAAGTTCACGCTAGCCAAAGTATCTCCCTCTCTCATACACAACACACTTCGGGGCAATGCTAACATTTAGGGCAAGTTCATCTAACCTGTAAAATAAAGGGAAGATTGGTGCAGATGCCTCAGCAAGACTGCAAGAAAGTTAACAGGAGTCACTGTCCCCACTGTGAAACTGGCAGAAAGTCATTGTTGTTGTTTTTTTTTGTTCTAATTCAAATACAGTTTTCAAAATTTGCAAGCCTGTCATGGTCCTCAGAAAGAAGATCTGCTGAGACAAAGAAGTATTAGTACATTAAATACGGGACTTGAAATGGACTCACTTTTTTCCTATTAGGCAGCCACAGGTCTGACAAGTCACAAGGAACACTAGTTCACCTCCTGGTTTTAACAGTTGTCACCCACAAGGCAAAGTCAGAAGTCAAAACCACAGTGCGTTCTTTTTTCTTTTCTTTTCTTTTTTTTGCCGTTGTGCTTCCAGGTAATTTGAGCGTAACATTCCAAACCCATTACTACCTGCCAAACTCAGCAGTCAATGCAGGAAGGTCTGCTGACCCGAGGAGGCAGGTGACAGTTTTGAACCTTTGTGTCATCGAGTGACAGTGCAGGAAGAAATGGTGCAGTAGAACAGTTGCATTGCAGAAAACTCTTACACAAAAAGCTGTGGTTGTTTTTGAAATAAAGTTGAGGCGGGCGGGCGCTTCATATTTCAACAACAGTATCATCACGACTGTTGTGCTGAGTCTGTCTTGTTCTGAGGAAAGATTTCCGACAGTTAAATTCATCTGATCATCCAGCCAGGCCAGCTGCAATGCTTGAGATGGTCGTAATACAGTGAACCTGAACTGTGGACAACTTCAGAGTTCACACATGACGCCAGGAGAAAAATAATCCAGTTGTTAAAAAAAAAAAAAGGGGGGGGGGGGCAAACTTCAGTTTATTTGGTGCTGCACTGAGACTCAATTTGTGCAAGTCTGTACATCCACAAAAAAAACTGATTGAGTTTGCTGGCACCGAAAGCCATCAGGTGAAAAGTCTTATGGCCGAGACGACACGGAGGGGAAGAAAACTCAGACGTCCACCTTTGAAACCCAGAGGAAAGCTTGGAGAAACATTACAACAAAGTCCCTTGCACTGTAAGTCAGTGAACCCAGGCAACATCCCAAGTGACAAAGTTCATGTTGTAAAAAACTTAAGTGGAGCCGTCCCTGTTCCTTGCCACCAGTACCAGCAATGGTGACGTCACCTGACTCTAAGCTGCAGACATTTCACGGCGCTGCTTTGGAATTCCACCTCACAGTGTTGAAAAAACTAAATTCAAAGTTCTTTTCAATGGTCGCCATTGTTTAGATGTAAAAATCCATGATGCTCCTCCTGACAGAGTGATATAATTACTCCCGTGACAGAGTGAAGCAGTTCAGCAGCAGACACATGACCGAGGAAGGCAGCAGTCTGCATTTTAAACACTGACATTTTGTCACGTGTCAGATGTTCCTCATTTACAGCTCGCTGCTCAACGGCCTGTTACAAGACTGCAGGTTTATGCAGCTCTGCACAAACACACATTCCTTGGATATGTGTTGCTACACGTCCCCCCCCCCCCCAGGACACTTTGACAATAGGGCGGCCGGTTTGCTACTACTGTGCAGATGTGGTGCGGTGGAAAGAGGGAAGCCGTGTCAATGAAACACACAGGCGGAAAAAGAGAGCTGAGGCTTAAGAGGAAGGAGTTACTGAACAAACTGAGAAGCTGACATGGAGAACGGGGGAATGGCAGATGGTTGAAAGACACGGTGAAAGAAAAAAGTTTAAAAAAAAAAAGAGTTCTAAAATGTTCCTGCTTAAAGGAGGTGGGTGGGGGGAGTGGGGTGGGGTTGAAAGCGTGAATGAACCAAGACCCAGAGCAGCTTACCAACAAGTCAGGTCAGCTCCAGATTGAGCAACTTACCTTGTTAAGACTTGAATTTTTCCTCTAATTCATCAAGAGCCTACTCAAGACTCCTTTCCTTTCTCTCCAAGCACAGCGATCTAAGAGGGCGAAACAGCAGCAGCAGCAGCAGCAGCAGCAGCTAAGAGAAGAAGAAGAGGAGGAGGAGGATGGGGGGAGGGGGAGACTTAAAAAAAAAAAAAAAAAAAAAAAGCAAAGCAGAGGAGAAACAGGGGGGAGGGAGAGAGACGCAGGAGTGAGCCAACGAGAGACTGAAACGGACAAACTGTAACTGGTACGGCAGTCTTCCGAATCCCCACCCTCCCTGACTCACACACACTCCATGAATAAGTGGCTCACAGAAAGAGAGGGAGGGAGGGAGGCAGAGCGAGGGAAAGGGGGGGGGGGACAGAGGGGGACAGAGAGAGAGAGAGAGAGAGAGAGAGAGAGAGAGAGAGAGAGCGAGAGAGAGCAGTGTGTGCCACTCGGCGTTCCTGACAGAGTGAACCAGAGCAAGGGTCAAACAGCCCCTATTTAAACCCACGCCGGGACCACGCCAGGACCGGCCGCTATGGGCCGCAACCAAAAGTTCAATCCCCCCCCCCCCCCCCCCCCACACACACACACACACACACACACACACACACACACACACACACACACACACACACACACACACACACCCTCTAATTTACTCCCAAGACACGCCCACTGAAACACACACACACACACACAAGGGCAGAGTCTGGGGTTGCCCTCTAAGTTTCCTCTGGGTTGGGCCGATAATATCGCTGGCAGTGAGCGAGGGGGCGAGAAAGACATGAGTGGAGATGCTGTTGTCATGAAGGGGGCTATTGTTACGCCCCCGGCGGCTCCCTCTCCTCTTCTCTCCTCTCCTCTCCTCTCCTGCCCTCTCCCATTCAGCAAAAACCGGCCGTTCTCCCCCTTCTCTCACTTTCTCCCTCCATCCGCAACAACAACAACAACAAGAAGAAAGTTGTGTCTAAAAAAAAAAAATCACTCTTTATCCCAAGACTTCTGTTTCGGTCAAGGGGTTCCAAATATAGTTTGTTTCCCTTAAGATAACGAAAAAAAAAAGAAAATGCTTTGTACACTTACCCGACAACGTGTACAAGTCCAGTTATCTCGGACAAGCGGACGGGCATAAGAGGGGAGGGGCTAATGCATTGGAGCTGGCATCATAAACGGTCATAAATTCTCTGCGTTTGCACAGGGTTGGCCCCGCAGGAACCGGCGGCGGACAAAACCAGTGTTGGCGCTGGGACAACTGGACATCGCACGCGAGATAACACTTAAGACTCTTTTGGGGGGGGTTTGAGTGATGAACGTTCACCCCCCTGACAGGAGTCACGCTGATCCCATCGCCGAGGCCCCAACAACGGCCTAGTGAAAGTATATCTGACTGGCAATAATACGGAAATAAATGTGGTCCGCATGGACTGGGGCTTTGGCAGAGGAGCTGACAGTAGACACACAGTTGGAAAGTCTCAGTTTTCCAGCAGTATATCTCACTGTGCCGACTCCAACTTTGCTGGCAGGCCTTTGATCCCCAAGCAAATATCATGTTGAAATAAAGCAATAATGTAAACGCAAGATCATGCAGTCTTGCATACACGCAAGTCTTTGCCAGAATGGAACTGTGCGCACTGACGGGGAATCGTAGCATTGTAGCATCTCCGGCTTAAGAGACGGCTACTGCAAACAAAGGACGCACGTCGTATTATATCGTTTTTGACATTATTTGTCACAGGTCATTGGAAATGCTTGAATTACTCAAAGTGTTAATCTGAGGACTGGATCTTCAGTTGAAATTGAAAATAATGATCAAACAAGAACGGCAGTCTCAGAGAAGACAAAGGCTTCCTCCAGGTCCACATACTGAACTGACGGAACTGTCTCACGATGGCAATGATGACATTAGACATATTTATACAATACACAGACAAACAACCGAACAAACAGATTCTGCAGTTTTGTCAACAAAGTCAATGAGCAAACGCATGAAAAAAAAAAGGAGCTCCGAACCAGCGAGTAACTATCTGCCTAAGAACGCATGCAGTCTTTCGCTGATCCTCGTCTCAACATGTGGCAGCCTACATTCAGACAATTAAGTGCTGATTTTTATCTTCAGAATTGGATTTTCTTCACTGTGTCACTACAGAGGAGAAACAAGTGTGTGTTAATTAGAGGTCACACCATAGACACAATCCTGGTTTAGGGTCTTTACTATTTAATTTTTGTCCAGTCCAGAGCAGCTGCCTTTGTTTGTTTTTTTTGTGCTGTATTACACAACTGAAATTTAAAAATAGCTAAAATCAACTTTTTAGCAAAAAGGCTTTAACGGCATGTCTTGCAATAAGAGAATGTTGCAAAGGTCTATTAGGTCTTTCTTATATCAGCAGCAATACACATGCATTGCATAAATATATTTTCTGCAATTTCATCCAGGGATCTGATCCATCCATTTGATGCCAACAGATACCTTAAAATGTTGCGCCATTTGGATACATGTCTAAGGTCTGCATTTCCTTTCAGACAAATTCACTTTTACATTCGGATGTTTTCGGGTCAACTGGCAATACTATTGTGTCAAGAAAACAAACTTAACCCCCCCCTCCCCCGCCAAAAGGAAAGCTGCAGGACTTGCCCCAGGACTGACATGTTTGCACCTTCTTGGATACACTATCTTGCATGGGGGGTGGGTGAGGGTGAGGTGGGCGGTAGTGCAGTATCGCCACCACCTATCAGTATTGAGACAAAGCAGTTTCATCCCAGTGGTACAACCCCCCCTCCCGCCGAGAGAAACTCAGACCTCCAAAGTTTTCCACAGATGATGGCAAAAAGTATATATACATATATTTTAAAGTAAACTTAAAATTTCATCTGACTTAACAACAGTCTACGGGAGATTTTCTGTATCTAGACTTGACTTTTGTACAGCATCTTTGCCATTTGCCTCTGACTGATATGATCAGCTGCTCTCGATGCATTTCCACAACCTCGATCGCACTCAATGACCAGTCCGTCCATAGTATCAGTTGATTAAGACCATGCCAAAAGCAAACAGAAGGAAAAGATTATAAACTACCCTCATAAAGAGGAAAGCTGAGCCAAAGTAATGGTTCTAAGAGCTTACCGTTTACTAAATAGTTGACTGAAACTGGGGTGGGGGAGGGCTCAAGTTAAGTGTGGCCATAAAGAAAAATATGATAAAATAAATTATTTATTACTAATGACAAAAACCATGTGAATGTCACCTAACCTACATTTCTCCAGCTGCAATGGCTAGAAAACTGACGCTAGTTTCCAAACCGCTTAGGTCTGAAGTTAATCATTGTCCTTTATGGAGCTGTTATACATTTAGTCATACATTATTGCCAACTAGTGTATGATTAACTTCATTGAATAGGGCAACAATTGTAGACTTTTAAGAGTCATAAAGCAAACTTAATTCAATAAAGTAAAAGAAAAGATGGAGGTGTGTTCTTTCAACTTTAGAAAATATTTGTTTCAAAGAGAAAGAAAAAAATGAATGAGAAAGTCGGGTTAAGCTAGTGAAAAACTCAACAACTGCAGGAATGATACTACTGATAAGAATAGACAACATGCTGCCAACACAAGCGTGTGGAAAGACTGCATCAAATTAAGTTTAATTACGTGTAGGGGGAAAAAAAGAATGCATTCATCCTCATTTTACAGAACCCTATCGCCTTTGTTGTGGAGAATCACGTCTGCGTTACTCTTTGAAATCGAGTTTCAAATCTTTGCAATTGTTACAAAGTTGCAAAAGGCTCTGTGATTGTCCTTACACATGTGGGTCTGTACAACACGACACGTGCAAAAGATAAAATCATTCCCTTGTCACAGCTTTCATGAAAGTAATAATGCCACATCCGTGTGTAAACTGATCGTGTTGAAATTGTGGCTGCTGCACCCTTGGCAGCATTGTTAGTTTGTGGTAATAGCTTATTAGACAGGAGCGCACTTTTATTACTCCACACCTGGCTGCATGACTGCACAGGTCAAAAATTTGGAGAGATGTTACGGTGTTCGCAGAGGACCTCTTAAGTGGAATTCCAAGCGCAAGTCTGACTGTCAAGGTACTTCCTCTCGTCAAACCACTGAAAGAAAAATAACCTTAAGCATCAATGATAAGACATCCACTCACACGCCACAGAGGAGAAGACATTGGTGGGAGCATAAGTCTTGCTTTTAAAACAGTTGTATAAAGGTAAACGTCTCACCCATCTTCTTTATAGCCTGCAGTACCTTTACAGCTTTACGATATGCAATAGGTTTGACAAAGTAAATAAAGCCAGACAGTTCCTTACTTAAACTGCATCTGTATTGTTGTTTCAGAGCTGGAAACACTGCCCGCATCCGTATCTGGTGTATTTTTGTTACCCGAGCCAAGCTTGTGAAGCCTGTAAAAAGATTAGGGGCTCACAAAGACTAAACAAACATATACTGAGTCAGCAAAATTGTAAAACTTTCCATCCCCGTCCAAATATCAGCACCTTTATGCAAAACTTGGGGTGCGCTATATAATAATTTGAATCTGTCAAACATGAACTTGTGTCAGCAAGCACCTCTTGTTCATTGATGAATAATTTAAAAACAAAAATTCTCAAATTTGTTTAATTCTTGTGTTAATTTCAATATTAACGGGCATACGATTCTAATCTTTCACTGGTCCATGTTGGGTCTGCAGCTCTAGTGGGCAGGTGGTTTCATGACACCAGTGACAGTCCACCGAGCAAACGGTAGTTGGAGTTGCACAGGAGTGCAACTGTGAGGAAAAGAGAAGCTGCAAGGAAGCAGAAGTTTAAACTGTCATTACAATCTCATGATCCCCCTCTGCGATGACAGACACACCAGCTTCCTGAGTTACAACACAGTCAGTACCGGAAGGTACAACCCCTGGAATTCTACTCAACAGACACGCCAAAGCAAGTGTTTCAACAAACGGCTCGACAGCTAAGCACATTGTGAATGTGTTTCTGTGATCTTTCTGCTGCAGCTTAGAGGCAGAGACAACATGTACAGACTTCATACATAATACTGTCACTAAGGGCTAAAGGAGGGGAAAAATACTTATCACAATACTACAGCATATTATAACTAGTAAGTACATGCTTCATATCTTGCATGGACATAAACAGATGCAACCCAGGGCAGTTTTCACGTGTCTTTGAAGTCAACTGACTCGACAATTAAAGCCACAAACACTCGGAAAGCTCATGTAGTGTTGACACAACTATCACAAACACACCTGGCTGGTTGACCTTGGGACAATGGCTCTCTTACTCGTAGGCGTTAGACGCAGCCATTGTTTACATGTCTACATGCCTGGTGATCCATACTGTATCCGGGCAAAAGCTCACGTGTGATGCAGAGCATCAATCAGAGCCAGCTTTCAATCAGTGGATTCAGCCGCGCCATGTTTAGTCATTCATGACAACAACAACAAATATAGTAAGCCTTCTGTTAAGAACTTTTAATACCCCCACCCTCCACCCTCCACAGCAAGTTTTTGCTTTGTGCTACACGAATAGAAGGGGATACAAGCATGGTGGCTGCCAGGTGGTTTCCTGAGAGCAAAACAAACACCTGTCAGAAACCCAAAAATGACTTTAACTTTTGTGACATCGAAACGGTTTTTAAGGACAAGCAAGAGGAGAAAAACAGCAGGGACTTCACTGACAGGAGCATCTCTTTAGAGACATCTGTGAATTGTCCGACATGCCTCCTTTACTTTCTGCCAGTGACACAGCAGCGTTCATTGAATAAATCTATCATGCAGCTACCACTGAGATACTACACTCAAATGTTGTTGCATATTTTCTCACACAACCCTATTGGCGCATGAAAGATTTTAGGAGGTGATACACAACAGACTCATACACCAAATTCCAATTGTTGCATTCTGGTTGGCACACTTTTTCAATCATATGATTAAACTGGGGGTTTATCATCTGTACTGTACTGCACAAGCTGAACATACACCTGACATTAAATGAAAACAGGTAACCTTCACACAAATGACTGATGGAAACAAGTGTGAGTTCTCAGTTACTCAAAACACAAGACATTTTGTAGGTCAAGGAAAGCCTCAGGTTCAGGATAACCAGGGCTAAACGACAGCAACAGCAGCATGACTGTGAGGTGAACCGTTCATTACAGTTACACCAGCGACTTACGTCATGGCCGGTTCAATAGTAAAGCTACAGCCTACCTGCAAGGACTTGGTGTGTAAACACTCATGTTTTCACGCAGCCAGCAACGGCTAGAGCTACGACCGTTAAACGTCACCCTTCGCCTTGAAGGCGCGGAGAGTGACTTTGGTCGAGACACAGTGCGGAAGGAGACCACCGCCGTCTTCCGCGCACTGCATACGCAAACAATGACGAGCAGCCCATCCCAAGGTGGGCTGACAGCCAACTGGTGTGGAAAACTTAATACGCGATTTTTGTGCGTGACAAGACCAGGCGGTCTCACGCGGCCAAGACAAAACACACATTTAGCGGGGTGTAAATTCACCGAGGGTTTGATCCGGTTCCCAAGTTAACGGAGGTCGGGGGTGACTAACTGGCGCCTGAGTTTAATTCTTTAAAAAAAAAAAAAAAAAAAGTGCCATTCTGACTGATCCATCCACGGAGTAGCGCTTTAGTGTACGCTTCTTTAAAGACGTTTAGAGTCCACCTGTTTAAAAAAAAAAATTGCTTTTGACTACAACTGGGTGTCAAGGGCTTTAATATGACTCCGCTAAACAGATGCAGAGCGCGACCACTGAGAAAATGCATGCAGCACACCTGAAAATCTAAAACGGGGCAAACACAGCGGACGAACGAACCCAGTCGACTTTTAAATTCGAGCGTTCTGTTAGGGATGTTGTGTTGAAAAGACAAAACGCATTTTAAAAAAAAACAAACAAAAAACTATAACAAACCTGCAGCGTGTCGAAGAGCCGAGTGATAATCTCGCCAAAGTCGTGCGTGAAGTCGGCTCTCCGCTTCCTCTTCCTTTCTGTTCTTGGCTCGACCCAGCCCTGCGGCTCAGCACAGGAAAGGTGGAGTCACCAGCACACCACCGCCCGGTCGCCTAATATGGACGTAATCAACTTTCCAAACCCATCTAAACACATCTAAAACATTAAATGCATAATCATCATCTCATAGTGCTTTACGAAAATAAGAATAACTCATGTAAAGTCATACTTAATAAATAAAATCTACAAATAAACATACAGATGGCCCATGTCAATTTCATAGAGCTCATTTTAGTTGTTTATTTATTTACTTATTCATTCAACGTAATTTATTTTTGATTTATTTTTAGGCTCCGATAAACCAGGAAAGGTCTCAAGAGAGAATGTAGCCTGTTTGGCAACAACAACAACAACAACAACAACAACAACAACAACAACAACAACAATAAAGCACAAAGTGACTGACATATTCTGTTGGGGGTCAATCGTAAATCATGGTGCCTCTACAGTGAACTTAGCGCTATCTGTTCAGGAGCCTTGGGCCTGTCTTGCAGGGAACACATAATCAGTCAAGTTAAATACATTCATTATCAGTTCCAAAAGGTTTAAGGAAACTACTTCACCAGTACGTTATGCAATGGTCGAAATCGTAGGAAAAGTACTAAAGGTTTCAATAAAGGTTTTCGTTGGCCTCCCACTGCTGCAACTACTTGTAGGCATATATTTTATAGCTTGGTATTTACAATCCATATGACAATGGTTTTGATTTTACCTTTGCTTGAAATTGAGATTAGAGTAATGAAACAATTGCAAACAACCTGTTGTGTTGTAAACTACTATGCTCTGCATGAATCACTGACTTTCATTTCGGCTCAGTGGAAAACGTGCTGGTTTTGTAAGTGCCAAGAGACAGCATTCTTTAGGGTGAGTAATGGCGGCTGCATGGGGACTACGCTGAGTGTAGATCAAAGGCAAAAATATTGCCTGACTAGTTTGACTTCCTCGTGTGCTACATTTCCGCGTGATGACAAAACTAGAGCAGAGGGCAGTAGCAGGTCTAATCTGTACTCTGTCATGCATGCACATTACTCATAGTTTCCTGTTTTGTGTCGTCATCTAATGAGTTTTTGAAAAGAAAAAAAATCACCTGCAAAGTGATGTATGTGCCACACTACTTTCGATTGTCACCACTGCACTCTTGGTTTTCTCTAATCTCTACCCTTGAAACAGATTCTATTAAAATAATGCAGCAATGCACTCTCCTGCATTACAGTCAGTGATTCTAAGTCACTTTTACCATTTATTATATACACTTTAGGAGATTGTGATAGTTAGCATACTAGATCATAATAAAAAAAAAAAAACTAAAATAAAACTTGGTTGGAAATGTTTCATCAAACCACATTGGAAACATGGGAATATATTATGTAATAATACCTCGAGCACACACTACTTTGACATAATAGTTATCTCCTACTAGAAATTCAGGCTTTCACATGCGCAGCACTCACAGTGGCCCCTAGTGGATATGTTGTATTAATGCAAGTTCCTGTTTATCTGCCTTAAAAAATAATAATAATAATATCACCCTGGTCAGTGGTTAAAGGTAAAATAAGAGTAAGGCATAATGACCATCATTACTTACGTAGACACAGACAGACATTTTTTGTGGGTTATTTGGGAAAATCATGTGATTTCAATTTGGGATGTCATTTATAAATTACTCCCAGGAAGAGATACTATCCGATCCCGTCCAACAGTTTTCTTACGCAGTCATGCCAGAGGGTCTTAGATGATAAAGAGGCAGATTTCCTTTCCCAACTGGCTACATATAACAAAGGAGAGAAACTGAACACCGTCATCATTTCAGAGAGATCCATTCACCTTTGACACAAATAGGCAGTCAGTCAGAGAAGTTTTTATAAGATTGCCCCCAAGGCAATCCAGAAAAGAGGCTCCTCTCAGTCAGTCACTGCCTGTTTGTTCATGATTTCAGTGGAAATTTCTGTGCGCTTTTTCTTTTTGTCAGAATTCAACAACAACATCAGGGAGAAAAAGGCAAGGAATTTAAATAATATGTTATTGAGGTGTAAGGGGAAAAAAACGAGGGCATGGGCCGCTAAGCATGCTGAAATGTTTGTGGGATCATTCTGCTCAGCTTCTGTCCTGTATGTGGCTTCAGAGGAGGGGTTGTTTTCTCAGGACCTTTTACCAGAGGGCCGGGCTTTCAAGTGGGCTGGCTAATCTGGCTGCAGGATGAGGGATGAGAGGAAAGGGAAAAAAATGGAAGAAGAAAAAAAAGAGGGAGGGCCGGGAGAGGGAATGGTCTTCTACTCTTTCACTTTATGGCTTCTCTGTGAGCGTGCGCAGGCACACACACACACCCGCACAGAAAGGCGCACAGGACTTTGTCCAATAGACAAAGTCAGGATGTGACATCACCCACAGGAAGAGAAGCCAAACAACGTTTCTTTGCTCTTTGACTGCTGTGTGTGTCTGTGCTGCGGGGTGAAGTTGGAGCCTCTCGGGCTGTTCGAGGCCGGCAGCGAAAGAGAGGAGCCGGAGGAGGGCAACAGCTGCTGGATCTGTCCTCCGCCCGCACTTATCAACAGGGTGTAGCGCTCAAATCCTCCCTGGACGTTCTCATCGGCAGCCCTCCAGATCCCGCGCTGCAGGAGTACAGCCAGGTACAGTGCAGAGTGGGGCTTTGCTTCCCACATTGCAGCTACTTTTTGGTTTAAGTCTCTTTCATTGTTGTTGCTTCCCGATTCTCATAGACCTCTTTGTGCGCGTTTGTGTGTGTGTGTGTGTGTGTGTGTGTGTGTGTGCGTGTGTGTGTCTCTCTCTCTCTTCTCCTTTTACACGTTTGGTCTTCAGCGGAATTGGGTATGTTTGCAGTGAGAGAGACGAATTCCATTGCGACCATGTGAGAGGATGCCAACAGTGCGTGAACAGACATGCCTGAGTCTGAGGCTGTTGAGGCACGCAGGGAGACCCAGTGTGAAATCATAAATTTCACCAGTAAACATAGTTTCCAAGTCTGTTGTTTAACCTGAAATAATGTGTAAGAATCCAAGCGGTGAGACAGTGACTATAAAACATTCCTCGGAAGGACTTTACTGTTTAGTGTGCGTTTTTGTGCTGTCCAATGACCACACATTCATAATCCCCCTGTGGTAAGTTTTGAGCTGAGATCAGACGGACAGTGAGAGCATGTGGAAACAAAAGTAGCCCGCTCATATATCTAGTGCTGTCACGAGCAGAACGAAAAGAAAGTCCAGACGAGGAGGCCGCAGCAGGAATCTGAATTTCAGTCGACCTACTTCAAAACGCACTCCCAGTTTTTTTCTTCCACGTTGTGAAAAGATGAATCAGACAACAGAGAGTTCTTGCTTATTCAAGGCAACGACCGCAGGAAACGTGGAGAGCGGCAGTTGAAAATGGGACACAAATGCGGATATAGTATCACACTGCAAGTCACTTGCCCGTTGGTGACAGCTGAGTCAAAAGTGTGCGGCCAAAACACGTAAAGCACCAAATGGAAAACTAAATCCCCCGCCGTAATTTTGCGAGTCAAATACAATAAAATGGCAGCCTGGCATTTCATAATTACATGACCAGTTTGTTTCTGCAGCGATCCGAGAGAAGGACTCTCAGTTATTGGTTGTGCGTCTTGTGACTCATGTCCCAGAAGGGGAACTGACTGCCTGTGTTTTCACTTTGACAGGGTCTCTAATCCAAAAAACTTTGTCATGGTTATAGTGTCAACTTTTTTTCCTGCTCTCCCAAGGACTCTGAATGAGCTCATTTCTTGGCAATAGATACTGTTTTTTCTTGCAGTGTTTTCTAGAATCACACATTCTTAAGGTCGGTGCAACAGGCAAACAATTCTTGTTTGACTTTGTTGGCCTCATTATTTTTCTACCTGCAACGCCCATCCGTCATTTTGTCTCGTCTTCTTTTCGAAAACATTATTCATTGAAACACTGTTGTAAATAACCCTGCGTCTCTGTTTTACTTTTGATGATACAGAAGATCAGCTTTTGAGATTATTTTCTAAGTAACTGAAAGAAAAGAAAAGAAAAGAAAAGAAAAGAAAAGAAGAGAAAAGAAAAGAAGTGACTCTGGCTCCTCTCCTTCTCTTGTTCTGCTTCACAGAAGAGGCTCCAATCATATGAAAACAAGCACCCCTTGTAATCTCAGCAAGACAGACCCTGACCCCCTGTGACCTCGTTTGTGAGCCAGAAACAAAAAAAGGGGGGGGCTACATCTTTCAGGAAACTCCCGCTATCCAAACCAAAGTTACCATAAACCCGGAGAACTTTTTTCCGTTCGTCTTCTTTTCCTCATCTTGAAGGGGAAACCACTGAGTCGATGGCATTGTGTCTTGGACAAGTGTTCAGCAAAGACAAAACGTTCAGACCGAGGAAACGGTTTGAGCCGGGCACGCAGCGCTTTGAACTCTACAAGAAGGCCCAGGCGTCGCTCAAGTCCGGCCTGGACCTGAGGAAAGTGGTCCAGCTGCCGGAGGGGGAGAACATCAATGACTGGATCGCCGTCCACGTGGTGGACTTCTTCAACAGGATCAACCTGATCTACGGCACCATGAGCGAGTTCTGCACAGAGCGCACGTGCCCCATCATGTCCGGGGGCCTGAGGTACGAGTACAGGTGGCAGGATGGCGAGGACTACAGGAAGCCCACCAAGCTGCCCGCTCTCAAGTACATGAACCTGCTCATGGACTGGATCGAGTCGCTCATCAACGACGAAGACATCTTCCCCACCAGAGTAGGTGTGTGACCATTCTTCAAAATTTCACTTCTGCTGATATTATGACCTGGTTATATTGGCTCAAATCGAGCGTCCCTTCAAGGACGTGCAGAAAGAAAGAAAACGGGAAAGAAAAAGGCTTTGATTGCGTTGCTCCACTCACAGCACAGACGGATAGAGGCTGTCAAAAAGAAAGTCAAAATAAAGAAGCTGAGACCGATTGCTCATGTGACTTGAACAGATCAGAGGCCTTACTGGAAGCATGCCACTTGGTCCGGAGTGATTTTCTTCTTCTTCTTTTTTTTAAAGAGGGCCTCTGGTTTGTTTTGGTTCACTGCTGGATGGGGAGAATGTGAGAAAGCGCTCGTTCTAGTTTATTGCTAAAGTGGAACTCATGGCCTGATATATCCACAGTCCCCCGGGGCGCTCCGGGCAAGACTAAATAAGGATGAGTGAAACCACAAGCGTAACTGGTATGATGGCTCCCCATCTTTGTCTTTAGTGTACCCACACAGCGTTCCTTGAGCATCACTGCTGTGTGCAACCTTCCTGTGAACTGCAAAAAAGTTCCTTTTTGTGGCTTACTGGTTCAGAGTAGTTTCTAAGTTGCGAGGTTGCATGCTTAAGGAACTGAATCAAAGCTCCCTTCTCTTAAGTTGTGCAGGTTTAAGGCCCTCCACTGCCATCACTCTACCAAATTGGCTAATAGTGATGAATAAAACGCTGATTCTGAATAAGCCTTGGTTCATTTGGTTTTCATCAGATTCCATCAATTTTCAAGTGTAAGGTTTGCATCTTTAACCATAATATATATATATATAATTATATATATATATATATATATATATATATATATATATATATATATATATATATATATATATATATATATATATATATGTATATATATATTTGTACAATAATAATATTTACTGGTGTAATCAACAATTCTAAGGATAGTCATTTCGGAAAAAAAAATAAATCTGCCTTTTTTCTTTACTTTTATAAAACTAAACTTTTATTTTTACTTTTACTTCCCCCCTTTAAAAAAAAACCCCAAAAACCCAACAACACTCCATTGTCTGTGCTCTTTTCATGAAAAGCCTGTGGCCACATGTGACTGAGCTATTCAACATTTATGCATTTGTGTGCATTTGTGTCCATTTTCCATTCAAGCAAATCATCAAGACCGCTTTGATTGGACATGACTCTGCATTCAAAGCCGGATGCTGCTTTTGATTATAAAATATCACATGTCTAACTCATTATTTTTCATTGCCAACGTAAAATTCCTATTTTTCATTCACATATTTTCTGTTTCCTTCACGCCAGGCGTTCCCTTCCCCAAGAACTTCCAGCAGGTGTGCAAGAAGATGCTGAGTCGCCTTTTCAGGGTCTTCGTGCACGTTTACATCCATCACTTTGACAGCATCTGCAGCATGGGCGCCGAGGCCCACATCAACACCTGCTACAAGCACTACTACTACTTCATCTCAGAGTTCAACCTCATTGATCACTCTGAGCTGGAGCCATTGGTGAGAGCGTGGTGTGATGCGGAGAGGTGTGAGAGGTGCAGCGGGAACATTTTGTATCGGTGCTGCTGTCCGTGTCACTGTCGGTGTGACACAAAGTATCAGCCTCGTTAAAAAAAAATAGTCAATGAAAAAGGACAGCTTGTTTATTCCTCATTCTAATCATAATAACTCCTTTATGTAGACCAGTAATGTAATTACTCTCCCCTCATTTCCTTATATCAAAGAAAGTTATTATCTGCTTCATTGGAAATTGTATAATTTGAAGTAACACCCCGTAATGTTTCCTTTTCCTGACAAAGGAACCTCCATCTCATACGAGCAACAGCGAATATAGCACACAGCTAAAAGGCTTCACTTATCATCATTAGGAAGCCACGGCGGTGCAGAGCCGTCACAATGCAACACATAATAATAATTTATTGTTATTTCTTGTTTTATTGTTTCTTTTTTTTTATCACCAAAACATTTGCTTTTGCTGCCATTCTGCTAAGGTCAATGTGTTTGCTCATACCGGGTCTAAATGCATTTTTTATTCTCCTTTCTTCCAGAGAGAGATGACAGAGAAGATATGCAACTAAATAGAGCCACGTGTGGATGACAGAGTTTACATTTTTGACGTTATCTGAGCCTTGTGAGAAATCGTCGGCTTTGAAACCCTCCAAACAAAGAACTTTTTCTATATTAGCGGAGTGAGTGGTTTTTGAAGTAGAGCTGGGAAGATTGACTCGTTTCTCCTGAAGATGTGGGTATTGCAATAAGGTGCCATTACATTAGAGAGTGTGTTGTATTTTTGTATGTCTTGTTCCTTGTACATATGCAGTTTCCCTCTAAGCATGTTTGGATATGTTTGAACTCTTCCGTTGCTTTTATATCTCATTTTGTTGATTTTAATTATTTTTTTTTTCCATCTTGTGTCGCAGTTTGATAATAAAATACAGCCAGAAGCTGAGCTTGTGTCTTGTGGCTTAGCTATGTTTTGGTTTCCTTTTTTAAAAAAAAAAAATCATTTTCAATATAAATGTATTTTAAAAGTCTACAAGAAACCCAGCTAGAGAAAACCCCTAAGCCAATGACACAAATGATCAAAGCTGTGTGATGACGTTGTTCGTTGATCAAATGCAGCATATAAAAAATAGTTCTAACTAAACAGGAGGATTGATAAACTAGAAACATCTGTCGATACGTACGTGACATCACCATGTAAAACCGGTACCTCGCGCAGAAATTCCCCACTACGTGGATTTGGGGCGTGGACAAAAGCACGCCAAGTGACGTTTCAGAAACAGCTGTGCTCTTGACGAATAGAAGAACGCGCTTTTGCAGAAAGGGGCGGGTAAATGCACTGTTTATGTGCTCTTCCCGCTCCGTGCGTCACTGGCAGTCTGACTGATGGGTTTCAGCTAGCGATGGGCGCTTGCATCAGCTGCCAAAGGCTCTGAGCGGTGGGGATCCGGCTGGCTTGAGGACGCTCTCCAGGTTGTAATGGTTTCTTGCATTTATCATGTGATGTGGTGTGATGTGTTTGATCCTTTCACTGGCCGAGACCGACCGCGGCATTTTAACAACTCGCGAAAGAACAGTTTGATCTGGGACAAGCTAGCTACAAGCTGTTGCTCGCTAGCTAGGTGGGGATAACAAATCGGAAGTAGCGTTTAACCTGCAACAGCCTGTAATCCTTAATTTGACGGACCACATTGTGTATGTTGTCACGTTATGGTAGGGGTCAGACACAGTGAACATGCGTGCTAATATCAAGTAACGACGTAATAATAACCTATCACCAGGCGCAGCCGGTCTGTCGTTACGGACTTGCTAGCTGTTAGTAGCGGCTGAACTTTTAAAGCAATCGTGCCAGAATATGTTATGACACAGCTGTCGCGTGTCGTAAGACGTTATGTATAGTAGCTTGGGTCGATATTTTAGGCATCATTACACGGTTCAGGTGCCGTTGCTGAACGCTGAGTGAATGCTAGTATATTTATTTATATACGCTTACAGCAGGAAGCTCATGCTAGCCATAAGACATTAAGCTTTTGCATGACACTGTCACGGTTACAACCCGAGTCAGTTTGTTCAGAGGGTTCGCTTGAACGGCTTTTAAACGGTCTGTCTTTTTTGTTTTGGCGCCGAGTTAGTGTTTTCGTTTATTTTATCTCTGCCCCACCCACTTGAATGCAGTTTGCCCCGCACATACTCGGCAACTGACTCAGTATTTCCTGGTGTGCTCCCAGCAGGCAGACATGGTCAGACGCAGCATGATGACAGAGGTACAAGTCTTCCAACATCCACTCCAGGTAGGAGCCCAAACCACTATTTCCTGTCATGTGTCTGTAGGACACCATCAGGTTACAAACAAAAGTAGCCAGCTAGCTGCCTGCAGGTCATCCACAGAGGAATTCTGAGCTTTCATCACTCTGCAATGACTGGCTGTTTAAATGCTTCTGGTAATATCCAGGTCGAGATAAGGCCAGGGACAATGTTTGCTAGGTGCTCATGATGCTGCTGTATTGGCAGGTCATCACAGGGGTAACTGTTGTAAGACTGGGTATTTGGTTAGCTGTATATTTACCCCTTTAGCAAGAGAAATATCAGTCTTTTCCCTTCAGAAAGGTGTGAAGTTGGCTCATTTTGTTCTACTGCACCGTTTTCAGATCAATACCGTGTTGATGCATTTGTTCCCGCACTCTCTCAAAGTTGCTCCTGCCCGATCACTCTGTCAACTCTGGCACTCTCTGCCCTTCTCTCCCTCCCACCATGTGGCCTCTGTTACAGGGGACCCCCCTGGCTGTGGGCCAAGTGAGGCACGGCTGCAGAGGAGCCCAGGAGAACGGGATCCCTTCAGAGGAGAGGCAGCATCTCTCCCAGGGCCCCGCAGGTACCACAGCTAAGGAGCCGTTTGCTTTAGAAACATTTAATCTTTATCTTTTTTTTTTTCTAAATTGAGTACGAAATTGCTTTGTTCTGTTTTTGTGTTAAGAATTTGAGAAAAGCCAGCCAGTGGACATTCCTGATGCAGCCAAAAGGAAGAAGAAGAAAAGGACAAGAGCCACCGACAGCTCCACTGGCACTTTCACCGGTAAAGGGTTTTTTAGTTTGTTTGTTTTTTACCAGGAGCCGGGTTGTGAACGATATATTAAATTCAGAACTACTCTTCATCATCTATGAACACTTCTACAAGTCAATCCACTCATCGCGAAACTTCAAATTGTCACTGTTGGAATTTGAAGATAAATCTAGAAGCAAAAAATAACTGAGAAATAAATGCACTGAAAAAAGTAGTATGGACACACACGGATTAAAATCCCATCCCTCTTAGATCTCTACAAACTGACCGATGAAGTGCTCGGACAGGGGGCCTATGCAAAAGTCCAGGGATGCATCAGTCTTCAGAATGGCCAAGAGTTTGCTGTTAAGGTGAGAAGCCCTAAGGAGTTTTCATTCCATTGTTTATAAAACACTAAATATCTTAATATTTTCTGCATGACATTTAATTTGGAAACAAACTGTAATTGGTCTGCTTGTTTGTTTTGTCAGATCATAGAGAAAAGTGCGGGACACAGCCGCAGCAGAGTCTTTCGAGAGGTGGAGACTCTCTATCAGTGTCAAGGAAACAGGTGAGCACATTCACAAGACGCGCTTCAGCCAAATGCCTGAGAACACAATTTGAATCAAGGAGTCGAACCGTACGGTCGAGCTTTTCAGCGTAGCATCAATTAATTCTCAACGGTCTCGTGATTGTTAGCTTTGTGCTCGCCTCAGGGGAAACATGTGAAGAGCGCACTGAGCCATGTGAGCTGGCAGCGATGCCGTTCGCAGGTTTAGCGGCTTCAGTTCAATAAAAAAGAAATTGATTCGTTCTGATCGCTTCGCCACATTTCACGGCTGTCTCATTACTGGGCGGCTTTTGTTTTTATGATGCGAGTTTTGGCAAAGGGAATCAATGTGGAGGAAGTGGTAACGGGACGTTAGCAGTCTTTGTCGACAATGGGCGGCCTCGAGCGCAGTCACGAAAAGCGGGCGCTCTGCGTGACTGAGGCTGCCTGCAGGAAGGCGCACATGACTCAGACCCGGTCCCAGTGTTTTGGCTGGAGCCGTGCACGGATGGGAGTGCAACGCTGGGGCTTCACTCCTGACACGAACCAGACAAACTTTTCTGACCTTGACGCGACAGATGTCAGCAGTGATTAGTGGACATTTGATCCATCCATCTTCTCCAGCACTCTGGGGTGCCGGAGTCTGTCCCAACTGTCTAATTCCACTGTGGACTGTTCACTACAGGTCCGCATAGAGAAAACAACCACTTGCACCCACATTGACACCCATGTGTTACAGGGAGAACATGTAAACTGCACATACAGAAGCTCCGGGCATCGAACCTGCGACCTTGAGGCGACCATACCAACCACTGTAACACTCTGGCCCTGTTTGCACTTGGTCATTTCATGCGTTTTTCGTATTCCGATCGGCAAAAAACACACGAAGTAACCAAGTGCAAACAGTCCAAATCCGTTTCGTCATCCACGAGCTGCAGTAGAATTAAAACGAGTGACTTGATATGGCTCGCAAACAGGAAGTTGATTCTTATTCGATTTCAGGTGAAACTAGCCGTAGTTTTGCGCTTTACTGCCCCTAGTGGTTAAAAATGTAATAATGCGATCACAAGTGGCACGCTCGAGACGCATGTTAATGCCATGTGCGAACAGATGCTTCAAGATGCGTACTTGTGATACGAAACAGTTGCAAGTGACCAAGTGCAAACAGGGCCTCTGTCCACCTAAGAGATGTCATGTCATGTCATGCAACCCCAAAAATGACCCATTCTCCTCACTGTCCACTGTGCTCGCTGCAGGAACATTTTGGAGTTGATCCAGTTCTTTGAAGACAGCTCCTGCTTTTACTTGGTCTTTGAAAAGCTGCGCGGAGGTAAAAAAAAAAAAAAAACAAACAACAAAAAAAAACCTGACCTTCCATTAACACTTTCTCTCCTTTTGTGCAGCTGTGCCCTGATCTCTTCATGGAAACATATTTCTCTTGTCTCCCCACGCAGGCTCCATCCTCACACACATCCAGAACCGGAAGCACTTTAACGAGCTGGAGGCCAGCAAGGTTGTCAGGGACATCTCGCAGGCGCTCGACTTCCTGCACACAAAGGGTAGGCGTCTGCCGCACCGGTCCCCAAGAGGACGGCCGGATTATTGCTTTGTCCTGAAGGTGGTCACGTGCTTTGTGTGTCTGCAGGGATTGCCCACAGAGACCTAAAGCTGGAGAACATCCTCTGTGAATACACTGACAGAGTGAGTGACTTTTAACGGCCATGAAGGGCTCCAGTAGGACTTGGGAGTGTGAGAATATCATAACGAGAGCCGTCCTCCCATCTGCCTCCACCAGGTGTCCCCAGTTAAGATCTGTGACTTTGACCTGGGCAGCGGAGTGAAGCTGAGCAGCGCCTGCACCCCCATAACGACCCCGGAGCTCACCACACCGGTAAACCTCTACTCCACCACCACCAACAACACTCACGGCGCAAATGCAAATTGCAAAAAAAAACAACTGATGGGCGACGCCCCCCCTTTGCTCTCCCAGTGCGGCTCGGCCGAGTACATGGCGCCCGAGGTGGTGGAGGTGTTCACGGACGAGGCGTCCTTCTACGACAAGCGCTGCGACCTGTGGAGCCTCGGGGTCATCCTCTACATCCTGCTGAGCGGCAGCCCGCCTTTCACAGGCCACTGCGGCACCGACTGCGGCTGGGACCGAGGGGAAACCTGCAGGACCTGCCAGGTACCATCAACATATTCTGTTGCAGCAACAATAAAAGTGCAAAATGGGGGAGTTTCACTTTATTTTGCTGTCTTGATGGATACTCTCATCCGGCTCCACTTTTCACCATTTGATCGAAAGATTGTCTAAATGCTGTGACTGCGACTCTCCACCCACAGAGTCACCTGTTTGAGAGCATCCAGCAGGGCAAGTACGAGTTCCCAGAGAAGGACTGGGCTCACATCACAGAGGGCGCCAAAGATCTCATTTCCAAGCTGCTGGTCCGGGACGCCACGCTGCGTCTCAGCGCCGCCCAGGTCCTCAAGCACCCCTGGGTGCAGGGGGTGAGTGAGCCACTGGGTCCTCACACCAGACACTGCTGCCTTGTATTTTTTATTTTATTTTATTTTTATTTTTTTTAAGTTTTAAGGAGGAATTGTTTTTAATCTTGTAAGACCTGAACTCTTGCAAGGCATGCATTTTTATTTTCTTTTTGATATTTAGGTTAATTGTAACCTGATGATAATAATAATAAACATTCAACACTTCTATACATATCTGAACAAGAATCAACCATGAAATTTGTTTGAATTTTTTACCCGGTTGATGTTTGGATTGGGAGCCATCTGAACTTCTGGCTGGGTTGTCGGCCATCTTGAATCTAACATGTGGGGTGTTACGCTCTTCTTCCACCACTAGGTGGCAGTTTAATGTTCTCGTAAGTGGACACCAGGCCCTTGTAGACCAAAATTTAATATTGTGGTCTAGACGGGATGTAAGCGCCAGGTCTTCGGAGGTTAAACCACATCTAAACCGTCTTAAAGTTGATTTTTTTTCTTTGTTATTGACAGAATGCACCAGAGAGAGGTCTTCCAACTCCCCGTGTCCTACAGCGGTACGGCACACACAAAGTTATCCTTGTGCAAATTATGAAATAGGAGAAAAATTGGTTCTTCACAGATCAAAGGAAACAACAAATTGACCCGTGACTGATGTGTCTCTCGTTGCCCCCTCCAGGAACAGCAGCACCAAAGACCTGACCCAGTTCGCAGCAGAAGCCATCGCCTTCAACCGGCAGCTGTCGCAGCACGACGAGCAGCAGGAGGACTCGGGCGCCATCGTTTGCACCATGAGGCTCTCGCCGCCGTCCAACTCCCGACTGGCACGCAGACGTGCGCAGTCCAGCGCCCTGCGCAGCGGAGCGTTCAGGTCCCCCTCGGACAACCTGGCCGCCTGAACCTGACTGGTTTTTCGACTGGGAGTGTGTTTGTGTGTGTGTGTGTGTGTGTGTGTGCGTGCGTGCGGGTGTGTGTTTTTCATGGGAAGCTTGGTAGGGTCAGCCGCTCCCTGTCAGAAGCGACCCGACTGTTCCTGGTGATGTCGCTCTTTCCCATGGCCAGTAATCTCATCACCGGGGCAGAGTTCGGGCACCCAGGGAACGGCTAATCCTCGGCTCCGGGCTATTAAGTGGAAAAAAGCTTAAAACTCCTGAGATTTGTCCAGGAGGCGTTTTTATTTTTTGGTTTCATTTGAGCTTTATTTTTTATCTGGAGATCTATTTTCTACTATCTGAAGACGCTAACACAAGCGTAAGAGCAGTATATACAACAGAAAACGGCAATTTCTGCTACAATATTTTTTGATCAATTATTTATTTAAAGGGCCAGTGTGTAAGAGTTAACCTCACCTCAAGTTTATGTCATGCCCTTGTTTTTAGGTGTCTGACTGGGACTCTCACCTGTGAGACGACAAAACCCAGAGCAGATCCATGTTTCTGGCAAGTTAACACAATAGATCTCATAAAACGTTGCACATTGGGCCTTGAATTAGTGCATATCATTCACACAGCCTACCTGTGTTCTCTACAGTTTCCCAGTTGTTTCTGTCCTAATGAAATATTCACTTTTGTTCCCCCTTCCCCTTTGATTTACTACTGTGAATTGTGAATTTAATGTGATGTTTTAATGCTGCTTACTGCTCAAGAAACACTGGGAGGAAGGAAGGAAGGAAGGAAGGAAGGAATGATGCTAACTAACTATTAGTTGCACAGCAGTTTCTGTGAACGGGTAACGTGTGATTTAACGCGGCACTGGTGAGCAGGCGGTCGTGTGAGGCTGACTTTGAGGCATGAAATGTGAGTGGAGGTTGGAGTTACTGTATCATCTCTCACTGGAGCACAAGCTGCCTGTGGCACGGATACTCTTTACAGCAAGGCACTTATTAAAAGGGAAAATATTGGATCACATCTGTCCCACAATGTGAGTCTAAAGCCAACAGCGGTATTTGAGTTGAGAAAAGTTTTTTTTTTTTTTAATCTCCGATGTTACCTCAGGCACTGAGTTGCACCAAGTCTTTGCAATTGCACTTTGTTCTGTGCAAATGCAACACCTGGTTTTTCAGAGTGTATATGATCTGCATGAGTGTTTGGTTCATCCAACTTGTGAATAGTCAACGTTTTCTGGTCATAAGAAGTTTTTTTTTTATATATTTTTTTTATTACTGTTATTATTCTCATTATTCTTTTTTTTATACAATTTGGTTTATTTTTAGGCCTTTTCTGTTCTATTTCTGGTCCATTTTTGTGCCAAGTGAAGGACTAATGGACTAATAACTTGCGGCCACACTGCCGCTTCCATCTCAGGCACAGTGTTCCACTCTGTTTGAAAGTGGGACACATGAGTTGGTCTATCGCCGCTGTATTCTTCCACGATTATATTAACTTTGTCTAGTAAATGGTGTCTTTTCCCTGCATCTGCCACGTCCCCATAGCAACCAAGGGGTTGTCATTTGCAGACCAGCATTGTCATGCACTTCAGCGTGGGGGAAGGCGTTTGTGTTAAAGCATCTTTTTTTTTTTTTTTCTGCGTCAGATATTTTGTGTACACCACATAGCTCGTTATTGTCAGGTTACATGCAGTAGTTCATGCGCTCTCATGAATTGTTTCCAGTCTGTAATGGGATCCTGATCATAATGCTCTGCAGCGTTATTGGCCACATTTTTCACCTGTGTCCTGTGTTCTCAATAAAAAAAAAACAAAACAAAACAAAAAAAACATAAGCCTCCTCTGTCTGTTATGCAAGGGATGACTGCTAATGGTACTGCTGCTTTAACTGCAAACCAAAATGTAATAGTTTCCTGTCACTGTACATAACAACATAATTTGCAGCATGAGTCGAAAAAGCAGTATATAGGCTATAATGAATAGAATTATTTATAAAAGCTAATCAAAACTCTGTAATGGTCATAATTTGTAAAGCTGGAGATACATTGTAGATTGTAAAAAAATATATAAGAAATAAAGATTATTGCTTGATCCCTCATCTAAAATTAACATTTTCACTGGGGGAAAAAGTGTTCCATTTTCAGAACAGAGCCTTCAGACCTGATTTTTCAGTCTGTGGTTTGTTAGGAATGAAAGAAACAGGCAGCAGCAGTGGGATGGAAGCCAGCTTCTCTCCTCTGTCTGTTATACCGCTGATCGAGAGATCAGTCGCTCGTCAGTATTTGATTGGGCAGCTCTCTGGCGTCCCCAATGGCCGAGCCTCCCCACGACAGGTGGAGTGTGCCGAAGCCGTTCAGTGTGCGCCGCTGTGGCAGGGGAGAGACCTCCTGCAGCTCCGCGGCTCCGGCGCCACATGATGGACGGACTGACAGACCGAGTTCACACCGATTCTGGTTCCGGTTCTGATCTGAGGTAAGAGCTGCTGAAGGCTGTGCATTGGTTTTATTGCCTCTTAACTGTGTGGATGATCTGTGTGAGAATGAGGTTTGGGTTTGATTGTGATTTTCTAAACATTCATTCATTCATTTCATCATCAACTCATCATCTGAGTGTATTGTTAAATTTACATTTCAATCAGCATGTTACTGGTTTGTTTGGCTTTAGGGGTATAAAAATATAGATATTTTAACTTAACCTATTTTTAAAAAAAAAAAAAAATTTAAGCAATCTCATCAAGTTGTTTCAGTTTTTTTTAAATTTTGTAATGCACGAATTTCACCCATGTGTGAATTGTGCCATACAGAGCTTGCGCTCTTTCATCTCCTCCTCATCTTCTCTCCACAGTCGTTAGATCCGAGAAGAATCATCTCCGCGCAAGAACCACCATGAAACCAGAGAAGACCTCCACGCCGTCCGCCCCCAAGAAGCCCCCCGAGCAGCAGCGGCTCCTGCGGCACCAGAACCTGCCTTCCCCAGCCCTGTGCTGCGCCTGCGGCCTCTGCATCCTGCTGGCCGGGGTCAACATCACCCTGGTGGGCGCCTTTGCCTTCAGCACCTTCGTGCCCGCGGGCAACGCCCCCATCATCGTCGGCCCCCTCCTCCTGCTGGTGGCCGTGGCCTTCTTCGTGGCCTGCTGCGCGGCCAGCAGGGGGCCGCGGGCTCAGGCCACCCGCCGGGCGGAGGGGGGCGAGAGGTGGGGCCTGATGCGGATTGGGGAGGTCGCCGTGGAGATGGAGACGAGCGAGCACACGCTGCAGGACACCACGGCCGTCCAGCTCAGCCCCACCAACTCGCCCGCCTCCTCCCACAGGTCCGGCTCCAGCCAGGGGGCCGGCGCCCTGCCCGGGGAGGGCCGCCCCGCTGAGGCCTGTGACGCCGGGTCGGCTGAGGCGAGCCTACCGTGACCTCTGACCTCACTGCTCAGGACACTTCCTCCACACAGCGGGGACTCGTCCGCCGTTGGCTCGGCTCTTTGTTGCAAGACGGACTCGCTGTCCACCCATCAGTTCATCGCTTGCTGTCATTTATTGTGGCCTTTTAATGGCAATGGAGGCGCAATCTATTGTTGCTGAAACTGGAACGGCTGTTTGTTTATCTTTATCTTCCCTGAAACGGCCAAAACCTAGCAGCCACGGCCGGTGAAGGCTGAGAGACGCCGTGTGTTTGCACATCTCACCCTGTATAAATGATCCAGAGGAGGGAGATTAAACTGCGCTGCTCTCCTGACCCACTTTGGCTAATGTTGTGGTTAATGGTTGTCCAGCCGATGCACTCTGAGCCGTGAAAGCTGTTCTTTGTCTCTTTGTCTGGCAAATCTCTCACAGAGATGCCTTTAAAAGGCCCCATATTCAACAAAATTTACCTTCCCAACAAGATGTGTCTCCAGCCTGTCAACGAACTCCCCAGATATTAGAAAAGTCCATCCTTCACTTCCTTTGTTTGCTTGCTCCACTTTTCTCTGGAAGTCATCCTTTTGTGACATCACAAAGGGCACTGATTGCAGCCACCCAGGCATTCCCTCTTCCCAGAACCCTTTTGCAGCGCTAACTGGTTTTGTTCCCGTCCACGTGAATATGTAGAAAACAAAAAGCTCATTTGTTTTTTTTGATGGGATGCTTTAAACAGAGGGCTAAATTTGCCTTTGTTCTGCTTTTGGATCGTGAATAATGTGAAGCTGCTCTGTTAGAGTCAAAGGAAGAAAAATATAGTATGGGCCTTTAACCTGTAATCAGCACATCAAGCTGCAAATCAGGAACAACTATGTCAGTGCATTGGACCTGCTGTAATGATTTTCCACATCTGCATTACATTAATACAGAGCAACTGGGCGTGAGTGTGTGATTTTGAATAAAGATACAACTTTAACTGTTCACACTGTGTTGATGAAACCGAATAAAGTGATGAAAATGAACATCGAACCAATGCGTGACATGCACATCTGGGAACATCAGACGCAGCCCAGACAGTGCGCATCCATCAGCGGCTAAATGCTGAAATAAAAGGCAGGACGGCAGGAGTGCAAACAGCTCCTTCCCGACACGCTGCCCCGTCACTCGGCGTCCAAGCCGGCAGTCGTGTTTACTCACCGTCGTACATCTGCCGTCCACAAACAGAGCTGGGCGCGCACTCTGATCCCTGTTCACACAGCTGAAGCTCTGGAAAAAAACAGATAAAGGAAGAGTGGGAAGCCCACTGTTACCATCGTTCACTGTGATTCAGGTGATGGATATTACAGCTCTCGTGCTCATAAATCAGCATTTCAATCACGGTGGAGCAGAAAATAAAGCATGTGTATATTACAGCAGATGTGACTTGGGGCTCAGATGTGTGATGACTTTTACAGGCTGAAGCACATTTGGCAGGGCAGCAGCAGCAGCAGCAGACACCAGAGGTGGTGGATGATGCTGGGACCAGTTGAGAGGGAAGCTGATGACACTTCTGGGCCTCTTGGAATTCTATATGCAATCAACATCACTTCCCGACACGCCATGTGCCAGTTTTGCATGGCAGGCACACAGAAACAAACCGCCTCCCTGCAGGTTTTCAGCAGCCTCTGGCACAGCCAAAACTGAACCTCCCCGGAGCAACACAAGGATGTAACGGCTAGAATGCTGAGTGCAGACAGCACTGTTTATTGCACTAATGTGACCATTAAATAGTAAGTTAGAGGATGATTATCTTGGTACTTCACCTCCTGTATTGTCTTTGTATTTTACTGGTTCAGCAGGCCCTCTCCAAAGCTGCTGTTTTGTTGCTTAGGGACGTCTCATGACGTTCTACTGTAGATGTCAAGATCCGACTGGCTTTGAAGATAGAGGAAGTTGGTTTCCCTGAAATCCAATATGCAGAATATTGTATAAAGCCCAGCTGAGTTCCACTTAACTTTAATTATTTCAGCAACTTATGAAATTACTCTAGTATCATATTGTTTCTTCAAGAAAAGCACAAAACCCAGTTAATGGACACAGATGCATAAGAAAGATAAGAGAAAAGTCTCAGAATGAAACGACATCCTCATTAAAGTCAACACTTGTTTTCCTATTCAGAGGAAATCATTTAGCTTTCTGACTTTCCCCCTGATGATTAAAAACCATCCGTTACTGAGGGGAAGGGGAAGTCCTTTATTAGTTTAGGGGGGGAAAAAAAGGAACTGAAACATGGGAGGCAACAACTCAAACCAATAAATTACCAGAACTGCAAGGAACCAAGAAAACAAATGGAAATCAAAGTAAAACAATTATAAAAGGACACCACTCCCCACCGCCAAAAAAAAAAAAACACAACAAAAATCTAGTGTATGTAACAAGTCACAGTGAGCACAGACACACGCACAAAAAATGAAAACCAACTAGTACCTGAGCCAAGAAAGATGTGTTCACGTCATTCGAAAGAGCTTCATGAACACAACCAGGGACCCAAAACTGACACATTAGCAAACAACAGGAGACAAACTTGAACAAGCTTCCTCTCTACAGCCTCGTGCTTTTTATGGTCTCCTTCCTCCGAATTGGTGCAAGATAGCCAACAGGTGTGCAGGGGGCTCCACCAATCAGGACCCTGTGTGAGGTTGCAGGGTGGACCTGGAGGAAGCTGGATGGAGGCGGGGTCACGCGGGTCAGAGTCTGAGATATTCCGCCGCCTGTTATTTGTTATTTTGTGAATCCCCCTATTCCAACGGTTTCAGAGCAGAAGCTGCCTAATAGCAGGAGCTGACAAGGTGTTCTTCATCTCGTTCTACTCCCCTCATTACGTTAATGATCCCTGAATTACAGCGGCGAAATGAATCAGTAAAGGCCTGAATGAACCGCAGAAGGCTGCTGCTATTGTGCTGTAATAGCTGCCATTAAAAAAAGAAGAAGATTTTTGCAGAGGTGTAGTCATTTTTGAAAAAATCATTATTTTGCAGGCCCAAAATAATTAGGCTTCATTCATCGATCCCACTTATTCTTTTGTCTTCACACAAGAGGTAATTATTCATTAGAAAAACCAGACATCACGTGATGTGATATAAATGATGTGATATAAATTTGGAAAGAAGTCGAATCCATCTTTTTTGACTTGAAAACAGACACATCTGTATTCCACTGCCACGTTCATTGTTGATGTGTCATTTCGCCGCCAGATGGCAGCATCGCCATTCACATTGCGGTTCCGAGTCCGGCGCAAGTGATCGCGTTTATTTCCATTGACTTTACGCGATTCGCGATTGATCTTATTTGCTTTCATTGTGTTTTTAAAACGTTTTGATGGACTAAAACCAACAATTTATTTTTTGTTGCCATATTTAGCTTGTCAGAATATTTTATCAACGATTTCTGGTGGATGAAGCTTTGTTGTTGTCGATGACGATTGTTGAGTGGTGACGATTTTGCCAGGATTTTATTGAACTACAGGTATATATCAGTGACTTCAATATATTGGACAGTGGAATGACAAAATGCAAAATTAAAAAGAGGATATTTTTTCTCTTCTGTTTCAGAAGCGGGAGTTACCACTGGTGTGAGCAGAATTAACGTTTTGGTTTGCTGGTTACACAACTGAAGAGAGCATCAACGAGAAATGTTGTAGTTATTTGGTTGCAGTGGAGTTAAAATAAAGTTTATAGTCATTAATTCTTAAGGTATGAATATGTTGGGTGAAGTCTTTATGAGTGAAAAGTTTTTTTGTTTTAATCTATACAACCAATATACATTTAATAAAGATTAAAAAAATATATTCTTGTATGCATTTAAAAAAAAAATGGAATGAACTATAATTATCATTCTTGTATTCTTTGGTAAGAAAAATGAAAATGAAGGGAAAAAAGCAGAATCTTCAAGTGGAACACACAGTTTTCAAGCAACCAGCAATTCTTCTTGGTTGTGGAAGTTCAACAAGAAGCAAATTTTCTTGTTATTTATTTATTTATTTTTAAATAAAATATTACAAGCTTCTTACAGGACAGTCATGAGGTTGTCCTGCCGACTTAAAATTATAGTTGGGAATATACTAGAGATATGAAATTGACATTGCCTGATGATATTCATTTTTATCATATATCACAAGCAGAAAAAAAAGTAAATCCCTAATCAATTTTAAGTCCTTTCAATATCCAAATTCTATTCAATATGAAAAGTGCAGTGTTCTAGCAGGTCTTAAAGTATTCCCAGAATTAGTCCTGGTGATGATTTCCTTTAAAGAATAAAAATGAAATGGTGTGCTTCAGAATTAAAGAGCCACTTCATTAATTTTTTTTAAAGTTGATATAACTTAAGAGTGTTATAGCGTCATAAACCTTTCACTGCAGGCGAAGCTTTGCCGTTTCTTATTTCACTTCATTGCTGCTTTTTTTCAACTTTTTATTTAGCAGATGTATTTATCATGTACCGTACACACGGTTTGACCCTGTGCCCACCGCTCCGTCCTGTCCTTGGGCCTGCCCCTGGCCGTCAGCCCGCTGCTGCAGAGGCGTGGCGGCGAGCCTCCTGCGGCTCTGGAAGGTACCTGTGGGAAATACATTGCAAGAAAACCAGAAGATAGAACAATAACAAGGTCAGCGAGTGTTTCCGCCGCCGCCGCCTTTCGACGCTCGATCGCTGGCGTGAAGCGTCTCTGGCCGCCTGCTTGTCTTTCCCTCGGCCATCCTGCCCTCCGTCTCATCACTGATGTTTAGCAGAGCAGGCGGGTTTATTATCCCCGCCTCTTAAACTTGAAGTGTCATTAATTTGATCGCTCCATTCCCGCTCTCAAAGTGCCCCCCACCTCCCCACTTCTCGAACAGCGGCTGGTGTGATCTTATTCCTGAGGACTGTTGTGAGAGCTGACTCGGCTATTGTAAAACAAATGATATCTCTGTCCTGTTGGAATAATCCTAATCTATTTCAATGGAAGGGGCCGCATTAAAATGACAAAAGGGGGGCGGTGGAGGATATTTCCATCGCGTGATAAATGTGCAAACGTCCACCAAAGCTGAATCAGACACCAGGTTTTAATGGCCTGATTGCTCGTTCATTTCCCGCCTCATTCTCTCGCAGCCCTGCACCCTCCCTCTGTAATGCCGAGCTGGTCATATTTTGTCCCAGATTAGCAAAGACGGCGGCTGACAGTTGCCTCTGCTCAAGGTATTTAGGAGACATAATTCATTCATAGATCTAGAAGTGCTCCCATTTGTCATCCCCCCCACCCCCCTACATTTTTTTTATATGCTCAGCCTCCACAGTCGCTCATTCCTCCTGGGTGAGAGTGTGTGTGTCTCTGTGTGTGTGTGTGTCAAGGGAGATGAGAGCCCGGGCCAGTTTTCAGCTGATGTATTAGCCGGCATATGCAAGCAATGAATTATCAACGAGGTGAAGGAGTCAATTATCCACTCCTCCAGAGGGGCCGGGCCTGCGTGGCCTCGAGGCTCCTTTCCATATTTACCAAATCATTTCACACAGAGGTGGGGGAGGGGGCCACACTCGTACATACACACACACACACACACACACTTACATATGGCCACAACCTTGCCTCATCCTCTCCTCACCTTCCCAGCTGCTCGTGCTCACTGCCGCCCCCTCTGTCAAGTGCTGGAGTTTGGGACAGGTCTGGTAATAAATCCATTCCGGGCGCTGCGACTGCTCAAACTGAATTTGGCTCAGCCGGGATAGGCGCGCCGTGACCGCCACTCCTTCCCGCCGTGTCCCACTTCCTTCCCCTGACAACCCCCCCAACCCCTCCCCCGCCCATCCAAGATATATATGTATTAAAAAAAAAAAAAACCAGGGGCACTGATTGACCGCGCCGCACTGCCTAATAGAGTGGATATGGTAAATGAAATACCCAGCACTTTCATTCCAAAGTCTCTTACCCCCTGCGTCCCCAGTCACTTTGCCTTGACACATTTTCTGAAGATTGAAGCTTCTATCCTGTTTTTGATGACGGCAGGCCGAGATGGTGGCAGCTGCTCCGGGACCCGGGGGGACCCTCGGACGCGGGGCGGCCGAGCTGACGGCGGGCCCCTGGTGACTGACAGGGCTGACACTTAGGGAAATGAGGTCGTTAGACAGCATTACAGCGGGGCTGATAGCTGGGTAATGGGTTTTAAGTTTGGAGTTTAACCCGGAAGCCTGCTGGGGATGCGGTTTGATGCGCGGGCGGACAGGTGGTTTCCTCCAGAATCAAGACAGCAACCCTCGCCGGGCATCGAGCAGAAGCACTCTGGATGACGGAGGGCTAAAAGAAGGGATGAGGGAGATGGAGAAGTGGGGGGGGAGGAAGGTTAGAGATGCGCAGAAAATGAAGAGCTGATCCTTCACAAACTTGAATGACTTTGTACTTCATGGACATCTAATAATGGATTGAATCTATGTAGTGCTTTTCAAAGCGCTTTACATTGAACCTATTATTCATTCACACTGGCGAGCTACATGTGTAGCCACAGCTGCCCTGGGGCAAACTGACAGGCCAATCTGCGCCAAATAGCCCCTTCGGCCAAATATTCTCTCAAAGTATGAGGCAATGTGGGTTAAGTGTCTTGCCCAAGGACACTACGACAGACTAGGATGGACCCGGATTTGAACCGCCAACTTTTCCGTCATTGGACAACCAAGTCTACTTCCTGAGCCACAGTCGCCCCAAATCTAATTGGAACGTCAATACAGGAAAGAATAGACTCTTCTTTTAGCCAAAAGGAAATCCAATCCCTAAGACAATGAATTTTCCCTACATCCTCGTTGCGGAAAAGTTTCGCTTTTTTTTTTTCCTGCACTACCCTGCACTCGGCTTCCCGGCGGCTGCGTCGAGTCTTAAGGAAGGCCGGTCTAAATTTAGCGGCCGACGATAAACTCTTAAGTTATAAGACATAGGCTAATGCGCCAGGGTGTTAAAAACCAGTGGGGTAGTTTAGCGGAGATTAGGGGACGTATCAAAGACTGGCGTAAAGCTCCGTCAAGAGAGCCGCACGGTTGTTTGCTTGGGCATCGGCGCAGGCTATTCAAGGGGAGGAAAATTAAATAAATAAAACTGCAGGATGCACTGGAGGAGCTTTAGCTGCCAGCCAGTGACTGAGAGCAGCATCTCCCCGAGCCTCACCCATGCTGCCACGACTGAGAAGAAGAAAATAAAAACAGCTAATGGGCCACTCCTGCTGCCCAGTGGGTGGCGTTCCGCTGGAAGATTTAGTGGGACGTTATGAGCCAGGGCCAAACAAGTCACACGAGAGGGCGAAATGAAGGAGGCGCGGAGGAGGAGATGAATCACAATTTTTTTTTTTGGGCTGCCGTGGGATCGTGGGATTGTCGCGGCGGGTGACGGAGGGCTCCGTGTTCAGACGGCGACGGCGACCAGGAGGGTCGAGCGACACAAATCAAGTCGACTTCCAGACGAAAGTTTGAACTCCAGGCGTCTCGGTCACAACACCCGGGAGAATACACAGCCAAGGAGTGATTTCTGCTTTATTAGACCTGCGCCTGTGTGTGCGTGCGCGCGCGTGTGTGTGTGTGTGTGTGTGTGTGTGTGTGTGTGTGTGTGTGTGTGTGCGCGCGGGCACGTCCATCCTTCCAGCCAAAGTGTTAAGTATCTTTCACAAACTGGCGGCGGCTTTAATCGGCATCTGTCAGGCGCCTCATTATGCTCCAGCGAGCCAAAAAAAGGCCTTTCTTCAAAGTTGTGGTTCCGAGCGAGAGCGAGAGGGCGAGAGAGAGAGAGAGAGCGAGAGAGAAGAGTGGCCCTTTCACTATCAGAGGTGTGGATGATTGCTGCGGCTGGCTTTAAGTGACAGGTAAATTGCAGGTTAAGTGGAGAACACAGCCTTGGAACAAGAGACTCGGGGCTCCTGCAAATCCTCCTTAGTCTTTAATCTGAATACAAAAGACAGCGGCTGAGGGGTGGGGGGGGGGGGGGGGGTGGAGGGGGAGGATTAAATCTGACCCCTCAATGTTCTGTTTGTTCCACGCTCCGACTCCGAGGCCTCCCGCTCGCAACTCCGGCGCGGGAGGACTCCCGATCCCAGTTCACATTTCACCCTTTTGGGGAAAAAAAGCGACACCGTCCACGTTTGGCGTCGTCGGCTTCTCCCCCAACCGGACCGGCAGCGCCGCCCACACCGGGCCTCGCTTTTTGTATTTCAAGCATCTGTTTACTTAATAGCACCCCAACCCTCTGGAAAGTTGCACGACGACCGACGTGGCGTCATTAGCGCGGGGATGGAGGGGGGAGAGCGAAAAAAAACACAAATTCTTTATTTAGCGGCAACAACCGGTGAGAAAGACGAGAAGAGGCCCCGGGGGTGAGGCAGGCGGTTAGGGCTCGCCGAGAGAGAGAGAGAGAGAGAGAGAGAGAGAGAGAGAGAGAGAGAGAGAAAGGCGCTTTGGGTTGTCAACGTTTTAGAGGCTTACAGTCAAACCTATCCGGGCTCAGGAGAGAGGAGTCTGGGTGTTAGGCAGGCAGAATGACTCCTGATAGAAGGAGTTTACGGCTCAAGTCGAGAGGAATCGTCTTGGCTCCCGGATGAGGCGACGACTAATTGATTCTCTGAAGTTTCCTGTCGCAGAGCCCGATTACAGGTATGACCGGATTAAAAAAAAAAAAAAAAAGGAGTGGAGAGGAGAAAAAAAACAAGGGATCTGGAGGAGGGGAACGTTGTTGAGGGGGAAAAAATCAAAGAGGAAAAAAAAGGCAGATGAGGGGCTGCCACGGATGGATCAGCATCGCTTAGGCGAGCGTCGAGGCCCGCGCTTTTGTGGCGTGTTTTGTTTACGTGTGCGGAGCTACACACACACACGCACACACACGCTAGCGACGCAGCTGCGTTTGATCTCCGCGCTCGGGCGCCAACCTGCCGGGTCACATTGCAGGGGGAGGGGCCTGCTTTTTCTTCCGGCCCAGTGTGTCGCACCAGGAGCGCATTGTGTCGTGGCTGTACGCCCCCCACCCCACCCCCCACCCTGTCCCCCCCTCCGCCCCACCTCCAATCACTCACTTCTGGTTAACGCGTCTCAAAGCCGGAGGCGTGCGTCTCGGCTGTAACACCCCTCCGTCTCCCCCATAACAGCCTGTGACAAGATTGAGCACCGGTGGCCGGTGGGAGTCGTGGCGAGGCGGGCTCCGAGTCAGGAGAGAGAGGGAGAGAGAGGGAGAGAGAGGGAGAAGCGCTCCGGGAAACGCAGAGTTAGGCAGCGTATCAGGACCTAAGCTGTCACGCGTGCTGCTGTTAATGGCTTGTTTAGTGGCAAAAGTCCAATCTGGGGCCCCGGAGAGCCATTATTCCCGGGGTATCGATCGAGGGCCCCGCGGCCAGCGTGGCTCGGGCCCCCTTGTCCCTGATCCTGTTCAGTAATAAGCGTACTCGTGTCAAGGTGGTAATTATCATTGATCTGTAGCCGCCGTGACGAGGGCAGCCGACCCTCGCCGCCGCCGTGATTCATGCCCCGGCGAGGCCAGAGGTGGCACTGCCACGTCCAGCAAACAAAGGAGTCGGAAAAAGGGACGGCAATGGATGTCACTGCTTTTTTTTTTTCTTCCAATTTTTCTTGAACGCAGTGGCGGGTTTGAATGCACAGAAGAACCACAAGAGTGTCGGTTAGCATGTAGCATGCAGGGAGCTTTGGGAAGCAAATCTGTCAGAGGTGAAATCGGAAAACTTCTCCGCTGATCTCTGCTGATCTGCCTCTGTGTGGTAAGTAGGTGGCACAGTGAGACAGATAGAGCACAACTTGCAGGGACACAATGTTAGATGAGTCTGTGAAGGTTCTCAGTCATTCATGTCATCTAAAAGTAGAAGGGTTAAGTGAGGGCAACTGGACAGTTCTTCAGAACCTGAAGAAAACTTTTGGATGAAAGGTGAAACGTCTTCAAGTCCAGTTGCCCTCACTTAACCCTTCTACTTCAATATTATATGAGGCTTTGTGCTCAACCTTAATGGTTTGACAAGTTTGCGATCCGCTACTGAGACCACATCAGCATTTGGCTCCTCGGGTGATAACTTCTGCTGGCAGTTTCCAGTAAAAACAACTAAACACCTCAAGAGGTCACTGTGGACAGCTGCCGGTCCACACACTCTTGGTCTCGAGGGGCTCCAGACTAGTTGTTTGAGGCTATTAGAACGGGATCAACCGCATGACTGACAGCAGAAGTCCCTCCTCCTGAAAGGAGACGGCCCCAGTGTAACTGAACCCTGGGAGGATGGCTGCTCTGAACTCCAGAAGGCTCCTGAAAGCTCTTGGAAGGCTCCCATCCAAACTGTTTCCAGCCAGGACCGCTGTTCAATAACTGTGGGGTGAAGCTGGGGTTTGGCTATGAGCAAAACAGGAAGCCGGAGCAAGACAATTACTATATTATCCTGGCTACTGTCTGCTTCTTACTAGTTTGAGTATAATTTTAGATAAATAATGCGGCACACTGTGGCAATGAGCTCCAAGTACTTTAACTTTTTTAGATATCTTTTTTTTTTACTGTACCAGTACCTTGCAACGGTGTTGGTCCAATCACCTTCCAAGGTTTTTTGTGTGATATTTTACAAAACATTTTCAAAATGTGCATAAAACGTGACATCAATCCAACAGATTGCGGGAACCAACGTTGCGGGACATCATCACATCAGGCTGCCTGGATTTCTAATGTAAATGCGCCACGAGCAGCACCTGGACGTGCTGCTGCACGGAGGCAGGCGAGGACAGAGGACATGGATCTGAGAGCGGGAATCTGACACAGAGTGAGAGAGAGAGGGAGAGAGAGAGAGAGAGAGAGAGAGAGAGAGAGAGAGAGAGAGAACGGCGAGACAGTTTTGAGGCAGGCAATCAGTTTTCTCCCTGCGAGCGCCGGAGCGGGACCCCGCGTGTCACCTGCAGTCCAAACCCCATTTCCTCTGATTAAGTCCCCTGAAATATTCCATTTGTCAGTGTCACGGCGCCGGCGCTTGTTGCAGCGGCGGCGAGCACTCGAGTGTGTCTGTTGACTGTGTCATTCTCCACTTTACATCCAGACACACTGACAACATCATCGCCCCCTCCGTCACCCCCTAATGACCCCCCCCCCGCTCCCCACCGCCCTTCTTCTTTCAACCCCCTTTGCCTTCACTGCCTGCGGCGACGGTGACAGGAGCAGCGGCGCCGGGATCCGTCCCGCGACGCCTCGCACGGAAAAACAAAGAAGCGCGTTACAACTGAAAATCTCCCGGGAGGTCCATCTTCAGAAAAAAAAACCCAAAAAAAACCCCAAAGACGCAGTTTGCGTTGGCTTTTTGGTGGAAAACGTCGAGACCTGGAGCGGCCCGGCCCTCGGACTCTCATGCGTGTGATCTCACCCCATTAGCAGCCAATGTCTTCCTACCGAGCCCAGGCCGGCACGCTTGAGAGGATGGAAATTTCAATCTCCTCTCTATCATTTTCCCTATCATTACTCCATCCACATCCATTTCTCTCCTCCGCCCAGAGTCCCGAGAGGGAGGCTGGGAAATAAAGAAAGAAAGAAAGGAGGGCATCGTGCACCCGGTGCCCAACTTTAATATGAGCCGAGCGGGAAGCAGAAGAAGGAGGAGGAGAAGAAAAAGAAGGAGGAGGAGAAAAAAAAGGGGGGGGGGTGTTATACATTATTAGAGGGTCTATTATCAAGCCGCTATCACATTCCCCGTCCTCCTCCCGTTCCCTCACTCTCCTGACAGGTAGCGGGCGGGCGGGCCGACTTGATGACCGGACTCAATCACCTGTGACAGTTTTGATTTGATGTCACTCTCCGGGTCGCTCTATTTGTTTGAGCAGTTAAGAGGTAATTGTGTGACATTGGCGGGGGAAGACGTGCTTTTTGGCGCCCGCACCCGCTGAACCGCGGGGACGAGGCCAGGCAGTGTGGCAATAATAGATGAGGGCTATTTCCCCGCCGCGCCTTCCCAGACTGTGTGTGTGTGTGTGTGTGTGTGTGTGTGTGTGTGTGTGTGTGTGTGGCTGATGAGCCTCTCTCTCCTCCCACAGGGAATTTAGCTGCGAGATGCGTTTTGAGGGGCGACGCGAGTCTCCAGTGTGAACAACTGTTTTTTCTGTGTGTGTGTGTTTTTTCCCCTTCCTGTCAAAGAAGAGTAAAGCGTCACTTGGTGGACTTTTCCAGGACTTGACGAGTCATTGGGGCTCACAATATTTGTTTTTAGACGCAACATCTCAGTTTTTTTGTGTGTGCAAAGGGAGTTAACAACAAAACAAAAATAGAGGGAAACGTAAAGCTTAAAAAGTCCCATGTTCTGTTCTTATCCTTTAGACGTGGCCTCACATAACCTAAGAGCTCTATCAGATGTTCAGAAAACAGTGTATTTAGCCCTCTGTTTACAGCCTCCCACAAAAAAATCATTCCGATAGTAGCATCCTGATTGGGGTTGTGCTTGGGTGTCCAGACTGAGGTGGCTTCGCTGACCTTGAAGAAGTATCGGTGAGGTAACCGCGTGCTTTGTGACATCACAAGAGGCCGATTTACAGCAGCACCGCAAATTTCACTGACGGGCCAGAGACACAGAAACGCTGGCAAAGAGAATTTTGTGTATCGTCCAAATGGACGATGACAATCATTTCTAAAGTTAAAGTCCCAGTGATTGTCACATCTGGAGGGAGGTGAAATTTAGACAGACAGACAGACAGACAGACAGACAGAAGAGAAGTGCAGCCTTTCGCAGCAGAGGACCAAACTCGTGCAATCAAAGACCAGACTCGGAGCGTGAGGGGTTGGACCTCCGTCGTCTTTGCCAGGTTCCAGGCTTTTAAAAGGGGGGAAAGTGCCTGCTGACAGTAAGCCTTCTCAACTCGAGCTCCTCCACGTTGTGATCCAGACGCTCCTCGAAGCTGACAAAGTAAGTTGCCGCAGGTACACACACACACACACAAGGTGCACTCTGGTGAGCGTCTGCTTCCTCCTCCGTGTCAAATAGTTGAACTGAAGAAGTAAATCAGAGCTCAGGTACGTTGGCCTTCGGTATCTACCCCCGGATGTCATCCTCAGTGTAAACAAGTGACTAAACTGAGTGACAAAAGTGATGAATTATTGGCCACATGATGGAAAACGTCTGGCAAAATCAAGCCACCAGGTTAGTGTGGTCAAAATCAAGCGCACCTTGTCCTGCTCGCTGATTTTTTTTTAGAAACCAAAGTAAATCTGATCTTTTTCCTGCCTATATTATACAAACAGCGGCTGCAAAGTCCCATCTGCATTCAGCGATCCTCCAACTCGGGCTGGCTCTGAGTGCCAGAGATAATCTAGAATCCCTCTTTTCTTATGTAGAAGAAGAAGAGGAGAGAAATCGTGGCAAATCTGTGAGCTTCGGCTTTACTCCCCCTTTTCTTTTTTTCCCTTCCTCTCCTTCACCTCCTTTGATTTGTCCATCGCTTTATGCAGAGGGGATGAAGGGGTGAGGTGAGGCGGGACGGGGTGGGGTGGGGTGGGACAAGGAGGGGGCGTGTGGTGGGAAGAGAGAGATGGAGGCTGACCTGCTCCAAAAAAAACTGAACTAAACTAAAAGAAAAAAGAAAAAAGAAAAAAGAAAAAAGAATCATTTAGAATCAGAGGCGGTTGTGTTTTTCTGCTCTGACCGCCGCGCAGCCGGATAGTCTTTGGCATGCGAGGTGCCAGCAGAACGGCTTTCGCACTCGGCACGTTGAGCTCATCCATTTGTTTGTTATCTCAATCCAGGATTTGGGGAGATACAAAGCTGATTAAACAACAAAAGCATACGGGAAGATAAAGAACACTTAGGTAATGGGTTTAGCCCGCCTGCTCAGGCACGCCAAACTCATCCACTTTTTCCCTTCCGTCTGCTCGAAACGCGTTTGCTTTTCTCCTTCTTCTCTCTCTCCCACCGCCGCTCCTCCTTGATCCGGACAGTAGAGAGAAACAGAGAGAGAGAGAGAGAGAGAGAGAGAGAGAGAGAGGGTGAGAGGAAGGAAGCGGGACAACAAAAAGAGTTGAGGAGCTGAAGACGCTCCGTGTGTGTGTGTGTGTGTGTGTGTGTGTGTGTGTGTGTGTGTGTGTGTGCGTGCATGCGTGTGCGTGTGCGTGTGTGTGTGTGTGTGTGTGTGCGTGTGTGTGGGAATGCAGGATTTCAGGCCTAGGGGCAGGTGACTTGCTTGTTGTAGGGTTCGTTAAAACAAGTACTGTTGAATATTGTTACATCGGTCACGTTGCCCACAGCAAACAGGAAACTGCTGTGACAAAGAAGTGAAGAACTCCAACAGGGTTGCACACACAGCCTTTCATCTTTGATCGTGAAATTTCGACTTTTATCTCAACATTCTGCGTTTTGTCTTGAAATTGTGAATTAAAAATTTTGACTTTATTCTTGAAATGAAAGGGAAAAATTACAACTTCCTATTTTAATTTCGACTTTAGAAAAATTTTGGCTTTATTGGTGAAATTTCGACTTTATTCTCAGCATTTCATCTTTAATCTTGAAATACATTTTTTTTATTTTATTTTTTTTAAATCTAAAAAGTCTCCTTGATGTAATCATTTTTTTTCTCAACTCTTGTGTCCCTAATCCTGTTCCGTAGCTGAGTTTGGACCATTGAAAATAAAAACACGTAATGAAATCAAACAAAGAATCAAACAATGTCTGGAAATTAAATCTAATTGAACCAACAACTAAACAAAAGCTTTACAGGACACAAAAGACATTTCAAAAAGTTTTCTCCCGCTCCGTCCATTTCATCCTTTCACATTGTCGTGACATATTTGCCTAATGCAGTTTGTACCGTGTCCCCTGTGTCGGCTGGGTCGTTGTCGTAAACCAATACAGAGCCATGACAGTCACCCCCCCGACCACCACCACCACTGGTGAACCTGGCAAGGAGGGGGAAAAAAAGCAATCTCAGGTCTTTGCCGTGGCTCTGATAATAACGCCTTCACAGAGGTCAGTGAGAAATGAGGGGGAGGGAGGGGAGGGAGTTTGGAGGGGAACATATTTACGCTCCTCCCGCTGCTTCCCCCCTAACCCCCCCCGGTGGAGAGGAGCCATGAGAAAGGTGCTTACTTAGACGAGATAAAGAGGCCGATGAGAGGCAGCGGACTTGGATTAGAGGAGGGAGACGATCGCGGCCAGAATAGGCAGGGAAAATAGGGAGAAGTGAAGGGGTGGGGGGGAGGGGGGGAGGCAGGAGGACAGTGAGGCCGGGAGACGGTGTCTGGGCCGCTTGGATATGGGGGGAATATTAATCTGGGTTTAGTGTGAGCAGGACCCCACAAACGGCTCAAGCAAACAGAGCTTAGACGAGGCCAAGCCTCGGAGAAAGTCCTAAATCTTCACATTAGCTCCCCACGTTTCTCCTGCTGAACCCGTAAGCTCTTTTTCTAAAGGACAGCACAAACAAACCACAGACCCCCCCACTCAACCCCCGCCTTCCACACACTCGCACCTCATGCCAGTCCTACACTTCCTCCCTCGCACGCACACACAAACACACAAACACACAAACACACGCTGGAAATCAAGACGGCTTTGGGAGTCGAGATTGCAGAAAATTTTATAAATCCTGGGCCTGAGTGGATCGGGAGAGATTAGATGGGTGCCCCTCTTAAAGTGACAGGATGCCTCCCGATTGTGTTGCTCATTCTCCGCCGTGCCCTACTTCTGTGTCGGCGAAGAAAGAGGGAGCAAGGACGAACACTTCAGGGGGCTCGAGGAGCCGCCGTCGAGATAACCTTGGCAATACGAAGGGGGGTGGGGGGGGAAACTCGAACAAAATGTTGCACTCTTTTTTTCGAGGCTATCTTTCGTTTATAGCTTTCTATGTGGGGGAAAAACAAAGATATTCTGACAGTTGACTCAAAGGTTCCGTCAAACTCAGTAATGGCTCCATCTTTTCTTTGTTTGTAGACTTTTGATGCCAAGTGATGTCACAATAATTATCTAAATGTGCACATCGCTCTCTTTCCAAGACACTTTTGGAAGAACACAAAGCTTTTGTGTGAATGTTTTGCAGTTTGAATATTTAGGACACATTTCTGTGAAAACCAGTTCTGGATCTGTCAGCTTTGCAAAGTTAAACTCCTTCCTCCACCCTTGGTCACAAGGGTCATTTTTCACAAGAACATTCCTAAAAGATGGATCATTACACTGTTGTCAAGAGATCGTTACACATTTTATAAAAAATAAATCACGTAAGGTCGATCCGATGGAGTCTAGGATGAAAATGATGAACAATCAGGTTCTAGGTACAGGAGTGTGGAACTTTTGTGTAGCAAAGTGCAGCTACAGATGCACCCGTACTTTGGCAGCGGCGCTTTAAAGAGGGTATCAGCGCGTCCCGTCGGAGAGGGGAGTCGCTCAACCTCATCCCGTCGCCCGCAGCTTCCCGGCAGGGAGGGAGACGCGGAGGAGTCGGCTTCTCGCTGAGTTTCATTAACCTGACCGCATGTGCCAACAGCGGCGGTGTTGGACTTAATCAGAGTGACACTGACACACTCGCCGCAGTCTTCTGGGTCACATGGGAGGCTCATCCAGGACCAGGAGCGTTCAGGGACCTGCTGCTGCAGGAAAGCCCGCACTCGTTTGTTTGCTCGTGCGTCGCCGGCGCCGCCTGCCTGCCTGCTCGGCGGCTGACACGCTCATCCCAGCAATCACACGCAGAGCTGAAGTATGTTTTTTTTTTTTTTTTTTTTTTACTGGGTTCCAATTAGGCGTGGAGGAGCGTTTGATGTGAGGGGAAATGTGTCCGGCCGCTCTGAGCATCGCGGGTAAATGTCGTCGTGGCGTGAATGTGATTTGAACATCAAATGGAACCTTTGGAACCGTTAATGTATCGCAGGCCTTCTTCTCGGTCACACTTTAAGTCATTACGGCCGAGGGGAAAATCTCCGACATGTGCGGTAGGAAAAAAAGTGAATAATAATGTTAAATAAAATATTGTAGGAACTCAAACTTCTGTGAGTAATGATATGTGAGTTTTATAAAGTTCAATTTGTGGCTGAACAATTACCATAGTCACATAGAATTCTTTTACTTAAATATAGGTTTGGCTAATAGCTTTTTGAGGACTGATTAAACTAATTTAAAAAAAAAAACATGTTGCAGGATCTTTTTAATGTGTTCAAATATTCAACCAACATGGCAAAAACGTCATCATTATATTAAAATTCAAATGATACACCTCAGTACAAATCCCAATTTTTAGTGCATTTAAATGCAGAGTGAGACTGAGAAGCACGTAAAACTGCAGCGTGCAATCAGACCACATATTGAATGTGGAATAACTGTGGTGACTTCACACTTTGATGAATTTGGTGAAGCTCAGCTGAAAGTAGCACCACAAACGTCAGCACCACCATATATAAAAACTGTTGTTGTCAGATATGTAATAATCAGGCAATGTTAGCATTAGCTTCCTCTAGTTGGCTAACATGGTCCACAGCTACTTGGGCTCACTCTGACTAGCTAAAACCGCTGTGTCGCGCGCTTGGTTTATGCTCTGCGATTGTGGTTGTCACTGTAGAACCCTCGTCAGAGCAAGAACTGCGGTCAGATTGTAGAAGAGGTGGCTAATTAGCAGTTGTCGCTCCAGGTAAACGTACAAAAGTTCTCAAAATGGAACAGCGCCACCTTGTCAAGATTAGCGCAGCACTCCTTAAGTGCAGCGCGCTGATGTACAACAACAAAAAGAAGCACGCATTCGGAACACGCGTCAAGTGTGTTTGGCACAGAATAAAAGACGATAATTCTCTAATTTGTCACTGTGCTAAGAAGAATGTCTGGTAATTGGTTTGCACAGAAAGCACTCCAGATCATCTGACCCTGACTAAACTTTCAACGTGAGGTTGGGGGAATAAAAAAAAAAACAGCCCATACAGGTGAGTCAGACTGCATATACTTTTGACAAGCGTACAGAAAGCAGAATTACGGTGCGATTACCCTAATGCGCCACGTACAGGAAAAGCGGCAGTTTAAACTTGACAGCGAGTAAGAATCCATTTCTGTGGACAAGAATTACTAATGGAAAGAAGTAAAATGGGGGTCTTAGATATGTACAGTAGGAGGACTGGTTGTATTTAAGCTCCCCGCAAAGTCTCCCACTGGCAGCATTATCCGGCCTGTGCACCTGTCAGACAACAGCACACGGCGACAAACGCACCTTCATTCCAAAGGAGCCTTAATATCAGACAGGACGGCTCCTTCCCCAGACCGGCTAGCACTTATCCACAGGAGTCCAGGAGGAAATAAAAAATTAACTAAACTCAGCCTTTCTCAGTCAAGAGTCTTTAAAAACAGGTCTTAGACTTTATGGGCAGACGTGTGCACGTAGAGTCTGACGGGTTATTCCACTCTGCACAGGGTGACCAGGTGTCCAGTAGCAGCGCCTGCACTCACTGCCGCAGCAAACCCTCATCGAGGCGACGCCCTCAACAGATCAATCTTCCCGTGACACTTCATTTAGACTGCATTAATGTGGAATTAGGGCCCATTACGGCTATTGGCAGGACCTGACAGTCCCTCAGCAGCGCAGTGATCCTGGCTTCCCACGAGGGACCGGCGCTGAATGGAGCAGATAAGGCCTTTTCAGCCCTGCCACAAAGCTCAGCGAGTCATTAGACTTTAATTTTTTTTTTTTTTTTTCTTGGAGGGTGGTGAGGGGCACAGGGGGCTTTCTTCCACTCTGTCAGCAGTATTGCTGATCAAATAACAAAAGTTGTGGTTGTTCTTTTCTAAGCTCCTGTGCTTCCAACCATTAAAAGTCCCACTTATACACATTTTCACTTCTATATTTTTAATGTTAAAATTTTGGAGCGAAGCCATGAACAATATATACATATACAGAAATATATTTACAAAAAAAAACTTTTCCAGATCACTAGTAAGCAGCACATTTAATCCTTTCTTTACGTCTATATTGCAAATAAAGAAAAAACAAAGCCAACACGCTTATGTATGTATGTTAAGTATTGGGCCCCTTTGTGACATCACAAGAGGAAGTGGCCAAATATAGAGCAGCAAAATACTGTATGTAAAAGGTGATTTTTAATTTCTGGGGAATTCAAATTGTACAAAAAAAGTGATTGTTGCAAAGAATGGCACCTTTAAAATAACATCAGCACTTCTTAACAGTACGATGTGATTTGCCTCATAGGTTGCAATATGGAGACATGTCTTCTTAAAGGCCAATCATGATCCAGCGCGAGTGCCAATTTTCAGCCTTTTCAGAAGCAACATGACAAAAACATGACTCATGTCTGCTGACGTTTCACCTCTTCTCTGTGTATCTTCGTGTTGCAGAAGAAGGATTTTTTTCCCCCTCTTCTTCTTGGCCTGCGCACGTGCGATAAACAGCTGTTTACTGTGCCTGGAGACTGGAGGCTCGCTGTCCTCCTCCTCACTCTTGCCGCCTCTAAAGCGTTTGCACCCGGTCAAGCTCGCAGAACACCTGAAACGTTCCAACACTCAAATAACATGATGCGGTTCAACACACACACACACACGCACAAAGAGTCAGATACGATCCTGCCTGCTCTCCCTCTCATTCCATATCGACATCCGAGCAGGTAAGGAGGATCAGGGCGGGGCCAGGGCGGGGTCGGGTCAGCGCTTGACTCCGCCCAGTCCTGCACCTGCCACCCCCCGCCAGCAGGGTTCACGGCGAGGACCCCCCGCCACCCCTCTCTAACCCACCCCGCACCCCACCTCCTCCCGCCTCGCGCATCCTCACTGACCAGGCGGCTGAGAAGCATATAGATACCCCCTTAAGGAGCTTTGCTCTCTGGAGGAAACTTAATCTCCTTTTTTAACGCCATCCCAAGGCTCCTCGCGGGCCCTGAATAGGCGGGGGAGGAGTCGGCTGCCGAGTATCTCCGAGCCCACATGGCAGCCCAGCCCAAATCTGAATATCTGAGCCACGGCGGAGCTCCAACGCCAGCACAGGAATTAGCCCTCTGACAGGCCACGCTAAATCCCCCGCCGCCCTCCTCCACCACCACCACCACCACGCTCGCTGCTTCCTTCTTTTACTCTCCTGCAGCGGCGGCGGCACCCCCCTTGCCAAAAAAGAAAGAAAAAAAAAAAAACACCAAGCCTTGCACGTGCATGACGTGCATGACAGGCAGTGACAGACAAGAAGTGAAAAGAAGAGAATCTATTGTTTGTCTGTGTGTCTCTATATTGAGGGAATATTGGACTGAGGTATTTCTTGTGGGGATGTGGGTGTGTGTGTGTGTGTGTGGGGTGGGGGGTGGGAGGGGTCACTAACAAAAAGTTTTGCTGCTGTTGAAGTTAAAGTTAAAGTTAATTTAAGTTCATTTTTTTTGCTGCTGTTCTCTTGCGAGAGTTTGAAGACAAGATTTAGTCCATTTGTTTTACAGCACAAGTCTATTAAATCTAAACTGTATGAATGTTTGTAAACAGAGGGCTAAATGATCTGATGTAATATGAAGCCTCGAGCTATATTAATTGGATAATCATATATCTGTTATTGGTGAGGCTGTTTGTCCTCTATTTATTTAGCTTCTGTATGTTGTATGTATTTAATGTACTAAACCAGTTTAAGCAACATTTTATTTGGCACATCTAGCAAATGTGAAGCGATTTTTTTGAAATTACCTCAACTTATCTCTCATAAGCAATTCTTTTAGAAACATTTTAATTGGTATTGATAGGAGGATGAATCTGTTTGTTGGCTTCACATCCAGGCAAATAAGAGCATCATTCATCCACCCACTGAAGACTCGGCGAGAACAGCAAACCACAACTTTAAAATTGTCGTTATAAAAACTGATCTCAGGAGTCCATTGCATAAAATAATATTCTGGGTTATTTGAGATCAAAACGACAAAAAACGAGCTGCCTGATGACTATTTTCCATTGGGAGCATTCAAGATGACCCCCCCCCCCCCCCCCTTCCAAAACCAAACTCTCCCTCAGCGAGTTTCCTCTCGCTGCCTTCTTGACCAAAGGGGCCGGGAGGCAAATATTAACCCTGACAGACTTGTGTGAAAATCTCTGAGCCACTTTATTTGGAAGGAGGTGTGACAGATTACCGAAGAAGGGCGGATTCCTCAGAGGCAAGAGGTAGCGGCTCTCTTTGCCCAGACACTTTGGGACCCGTGCTCTGACATGCTCCTTTAGCACCCTGTCAGGAGACTATTCCCAAAGCAAACAGCCTCTCCAACCCCCCCGGGACCCTCTCCCTGCGCCAGGCGGGACCTCATAAACTCCCTGAAAAGGACTTAGAGTGCTGAGGAGCCACAAGAAAACAAGACGTGGGGAAACCAAACAGACCCGACAAAAGCCCCGGACATGGTGCCTTTAGTGGGCTAAACGGCAGCACGGTGTTCACTTAGCCCAGTGAAAGGGAGAGCAAATTTCAGCTCCGTTTTATCTCGGCAGGTCCAAACACAGACCGGAGCTGTATTTCATGCTGGAAAAGTGTCCCGAGTGATGCCGAGCAAATCCGCCCCGGGGAGCAAGCAGCCTGTTAAACTTGTTTTCAGCCTGATATACAATATTTATTCAAAATCCGTTTATTCTCTCTAATTCTTCTGGAAAAAGTGACCAAAGCTCGGTCAAATATGGCCTGAAATATATGATTTTTTTTTTTTTTTAAAGGAATCTTAAAGCCACACTTTTGGGATCTAAAATGCATCACTATTTATATTTTGAACAGAATAATTAAGTGTACGTGACAGAGCGCCACCTCCCAGTGATCCCAGTGAGGCAGTGAAGTGGCGTCACAGCTGCTGGAAGAGGACTCGAAAAAACATCAGAGCGAACCAGCGTCGGACGCAGGAGAGTCATTTATGACCGAGGTGCAACATTCTGTCACGGCCGCGATAATACGGTCCGCACTGGCTTAAGGGAGGCAAGAAGTATATGAGGAATGTAATAGGCGGTTTTCCACAATCACAGCATTCAACAACCCAAAGGACGAGAAACACGTCCTGTAACCTGCAGCCCAGGGTGGAAGTCACTCCAGGTGCATTCAAATGTTCTGGTTTAACCTGATGTATTGTCGTGTTCAATCATTTTGCTGGAAAGTGAGTGGCACAGGGAATCATCTTGTGCACTCATAATTAAAATGTACAGCACCATTCAAAAGAAGAAGGTGCCTGCAAAATGTGATATTCACATTCTGCATCGGAAAAACAACCTTCCAGTGTCTTGCAATCGTCTTCAGAACATGCAATGTGTTTTTACTGGTTATTTCTTCGGTCAGTAAGTTGCGAGTTTGCTGCACGCTGAGCCATGTTGACACAATATCACAACACTGTCTCTCCATCTCACAGAGAAGGAACGACTCAGAGCTGTGATTCGACTGCTGAGTTGCAACAAAAGCTTGACAAAAGCCTGTAAAAAAGCAAAAAAAACTAAAAAACAAAGCACACACACACACGGTGCTTTGTGTGTAACTAAACCTCGGCCGGCTCTCTCGGGGTGGACCGCGGCGACAATCCTCGGGGGGGCCCGGGGCCCTCGATTACAGGGGCCTTTTTACTGGGTCAAATGTTTGGAGCGGGCGTTAATTTGCAGGTGCTGGCACGGCGGCCGGCGAAGGTTCAGCAGGCTGCCGCGCCAGGCGGCGACGTGGGAGCTAAGAGGGAGGCTCTTAATTCAGGAGCGGCAGCCTAATGAGTGGATTCCTGAGGGGGCCGGAGGGATCACCGCTGCCGCCTCAATTGAAAAAGTCGGACGGATCATCCATTTATTCATCATCTGCGGAAAAAAACGTATTAATTGGAATTCAATTTAACGGTGTGTGTGGTGTGTGTGTGTGTGTGTGCTTGGTTTAATGTGACAGTGTGCGTGTGTGTGTGTGTGGGTCCACAATCACAGTGCACGTCGGGGCCCTCTTTTATGACTGCACTGCGCCTGATGGGCTCTGAAATACATTTCTCCCTGAGCCCCCCGGGCGGACTTAGATACACTTGTCACATAATCAAACGTGAAATACAAAGTAGTGTACGGAGAAAAAGGGCCAGGACTTTATTCCAGGGGAAATAATTTACTTTTTACTCCCCCCACGACCCCCACCCACCCCACACGCACACACACACACTAACCGCCCATACCCTCCGCCGCCATCCCCGCCGCCGCTCTCGCTCCTCCAGCTGGCTGCTTTCATGTCATTTAGATGAGTGGTTAATAAGGCAGAGCGTTAAGAGGATTATGATCTGGTTGGGGCCGTAGTGGTGCTACTGCTGCTGCTGCTGCTGCTGCTGGTGGTGGTGGTGGTGCTAGTGGTGGTGGTGGTGGTGGAGCTGAGGGCGGGCAGAGCCAGCCAGAGCGTCCCAGGCAGCCGGATGATGTGGTAGGGGTGGGGTGGGCTGGGGTGGGGGGTCCATACGGTTACAATAGTGGGCAGGAGGAGAGCATCCTCCTCACTGTCAAGATTCATTTAGTCAGAACTAAGCGCTCCTTCTTCTTCTTCTCCTGCTTCTTCTTCTTCTGCTCTTTCGGGGTCGGAGGAGATTTACTTTGAAGACTCTCAATCTACCTCTTCCCTCCGTGCGTGTGTGCGCGTGCGTGCGTCTTAATGAAGACCCACAAAGTGGCCCAATGGGGGCGGAGCCGCAGGTATTGTTAAGCCAATGAGGAGGTGAGAGTCCTGTGAATGGGGCTTTCGGGGTTCAGTTTAAGGAGATGGGGAGGAATCAGGCAGCCTCGTATTTTAGCTTCCCGGCCCTGTGAAGATTTGAGGTTTTTGTGAGCCGGTGAGGATCCGAAGATGGAAGCTTAGCCACAGCAGCAGAAAAAAGCAGGGTGGGGGCTTTTGAAGAAAATGTTCTTTTCTTATGGGGGGGCTATGCAGAGCAGAGTGGGTATCATTAGAGCCGAGCTTCAGATGATTGAGGTAAGACTCCGGCCCAGGTGGAGAGGACTCTCCTGGGGAATCATCCTCTTGATGAGTTCCTAGAGGAACTTTGAGGATGGACGAGGCTGAGGCAGGAGGAAATAAAGCCGCCAGACAGAATCGGACCGCCGCCGCCCCCGCCGGCCGCTAGCCGTGTCCTCCGGTGCCTCCTCCCGGAGAGGCTCCTCAAGTAGAGCCTCTCCTGTGTTTTTAAGCACTCTCCATGATCAGCTCTGCTCTCTAAAGACACACACACACACTCCACCATCACCACCACCCCCACTCCCTCCCACCCATCTCAACCTCCCACCCCGCCCCTGCGACTCACAGCGCCCGGCGCCGGGCGTCTTAAATGCATCTTTAATTCAGCAACTTTGAAGTGGCACTCCGGCAAATGCACTCAATCAATTATAAATGAAATAATCTCCTTATAATATTAGAGATTTTTTCAAGTCTAAGAAATACCGGGAGATTAGGGAGCCCAAATCAGTTTTAGCGGTATCTAAAATGACAGCAGGAGAATCATCGGAGGGAGCGGGTAGAAACTTAAAATGATTATGTAGATCTGTGTCACCGCCGAATGTTTCTGCAAATCCCCGCTGGATCTACCGCGACGGAGGAAACAGATTATTCCTGGCCTTATTTAAAGGGTTGGAGTTCTTAAGTGGCTTTTTTCCCCCCTTTCCCAGGGAAACATTTATATATATTTACACATATATTTACAGCCTCCTCGCTCTCTCTCTCCTTCTCTTCTTCTCCAGTCGCTCCTCCAGCTGCTCGGCCGCCACGCCGTCACCTGACTCGCCTGTTGTGTGAACAGTAAATCTGTTGTTGGGAGTTGAGCCCACGGCGATGAGGACGGCGCTAGATTAGCTGTCGGCGTGGCGCGCATTGTCGTCGTTACGTCTTTACACGTATTAAGTTGCGTTCAGGTGCTTGTCTCGGGTCGCAGCAGCTGCAGCTGCTGCTGTTCAATGAACATCCTGAAGGGAGGATTCACAAAGGAAATTATATTGCATCACTATGTCGATTCGGGCACCGGTGTCGGTTGTTGACTTGTGTTCCAGAGTTTAATGGATGAACGGAACGACAAGAATTCCATCGCATAAACTCCAACACAGAGGTGAGGCAGAAGATGGAAAACACGACATGAATTCAAACTGCTACTGTGGGATAGTGTTAGTTTCCACACAGCCTTTTAATGCGCATTTAGAAAAAGAGCGCACTAGACAATTTATGGAAACAGAAAAAAAGCTTCCGCTAAGTTGCAAAAAAAGGTTTTTGCGCATGCATATGCAAAAAAAACCATTGTGTTTTTGAGTTAGTTGGTTTGTTTTTTTAATCGGTTATCATAAATATACGCTATCAGACAAGGAGAAATCTATATAAATTATTATACAATTATAATAATTATAATTATTATACATGACTGACCCTCAGCAGATCATTTTCTTACGACTGGAGGAGCAACACGTCCACCTCCTTGCAAGTGGACCTGCTGTGATTTGCAAACAAATTAAAACACAGCCTTTACTTATTTTTTTTAGGGGATTTATCGAACTAAAAAACAAACAAACAAACAAATAAAAACACCGATGTGTATCATCTTTTCCATGTAATGCTAGATAGATCCCTTCAACTTCCTAATTTTTTTTTTTTTTTTATGCAGCTCCTGAACTAAATAATTCAAATGTAAATGAAGTCGGCGCTCACTCTGCCCACTTCCTTTTCTTTCTTTTCCGTTCTCTTCTACTTTTTCCAACACTGCAGCCGCCGTGTTGATCCTCTCCAACCATTACTCACCCGGCTGGAAATTATGAGGCCGAGCACATTTCTATCACGCTGGGGTTCATTCATCTTTGATTACACCTTTCAGATGATATAAATTAGGCCTATCCCACGCTGTTAGCGTGATGGATTGCAGGGCAGCAATATGAAATGCGCTGATCAATATCATGGATTAGTTTGTGTGTTTCAAGGCTGTGCAGCTCCGCGGGCCTGCCACGTGGCCCAGACAGAGAACGCTGCTCTAAGTCCACTGAGCCGGACTTTGGTTTCTGTTTCTCCCGGGTTCCCACTGGCCGCTGCAAGACCTGGGACGACCTCTTGAGTGAGAACTTCCAGAGAATCAATGGAGGGCAAACTACTGGAGGACAGAGGTCACACCGCTTATAGAGGGAAGCGTGTCTGTATGACCTCCACTAAGTTTTTTCTATGTGTTTGCATTAAAGGCCCAAAGTCAACATTGCCCAAAATATATAACTCATGATTCACTGAGAATAATCATCTAAATTTAAATCTAGATTTAAAAAGAAGATCTAGATTTAAAAGAACAGGTCCACTTTTAAGGGCAAACTACTGAGCTGTACATTATTAATATTTGTACAGAATGTGGATCTGCGGTCGGTGTAGGAAAGAAGTTAAATCAAATGGTCCATGAGAAAAGAGCCCCCAACAGTTTAGTGCCAAAGGCCTTGTTTCTGTGGGAGGATTTGTCTCGGTGAGCAGTAGGTGTAAATTCATCAGGTGCAATTCTCACAAGAATAAATCTCTTTTTATATTTTCAAATAATCGTCCTGCTTGTGTATTGTTCCATTTTTCTTCTGTCTCCCTGTTCTTGTTTATTTTTAGGTAGCGGTAGGTTTTCTATTATTAATGGTCTCCCTAAATAATATACAGCTTTTTTTTTTTTTTACTGTAATTTTAAGGCTGTTAAACATAAAGTTTTTTCTTTCAGATGTGTCAGTTCTTCAGTTCTTTGCAAAGCTTTGATGGACTCATGGATTGTTGATTATAACGAGCAGTAAAGTGTTTAAAGGCTCATCACAAAACTGTACTTGAAAAGTGATGATGTCATCAACTGTTTAATGAACCAAAAAGGGACAGTCTCAGACAGCAAAGTCAATGTTGTCACTGTCGTAAGGGCCCAAGAGAAGCGAGCTGTGTTGCTACGACACGGCGGCTCTGAACGCAGCTCAGTGCAGCCGGGCGCGGATGATTTATTTCTCTTTTTGCTCATGTGATGTGTGGAAAACTATTAAGGACTATTAAGGTCTTGTGAGATACCCTTTTTTTTGCCTCAAAGAAGGAGGAAATAGGGAAGGGGTGGCGTTTGAAAATAAAAAAACAGGAAGTGATGATGAGAAGCTCAAGGAAACGTACAAAAGCATTAGTCAGGCCTAATGAAAGGCCTCCATACGGACGAGGCGGCAGGTCAAACCAATAAGCCTTTCAAAATCAATCTGACCAATTACTGTCCGCCTCGCGCGCGCCGCTCCCGCCCGCACACAATCGAAGCTGGCAGATGCCGAGGGGGAGGGGCCTCGGCGGGGGTGACAACTTCATGTTTAGCTAATTATCACCACTTCTGCCGCCGGCCGCCGCAGCCGCTGCGCCTCCCCGACACCTCCATTGTTGCTGCTGTTAAACAGTTTGCGCTGCTGATTGATGATGAAAAGGGGCAACATGCAGCCACACCTCTCAGGGGACCGCGTGACATAATGTGCAGTGCATCCCACGCATACACACACACACACACACACACACACACACACACACACACACACACACACAGTGACCCTGCCAGCTGGCCTGGGCTAAACACAACACACTCAGCACAGCGTGTATAGAATACTGCAGGGACCGACTGGCTATGAATACATTATTCATATCCATCTGACGGGACCCACACACACACACACACACACACACACACACTCAAATTCAGCCACTTTATCATATCAGTGGCAGGGCTGAGAAGTCAAACATCCCCGTATACGCTCCCTGCTCTCTTTCCTGCACCGTCATCAGATTCCCTGGGTCTCCCCAGTGCCCCCCCACCCCTTACACACACACACACACACACACACACACACACACCCTCTCATTCATATTCATGTTGAATCAGAACTCCTGCCGCAGGGGCTCCACTGCTGGACGGCTGCAGCAGGGCCCTCCAGGCCAAGGGGACGCAGACAGGCGCTAAACACCGTCGCGCTTAGCTCGCCGAGTGCGACTGAGGGAGGCGAGTTCTTTTGTTAAACCCGGAGATTCCAGCCGACTCAGTAGAAACAAGCAGGACGGCCGTCACGTCACGTCTTGCCTCCGAGTGCTCCGGTTCGCCAGCGTTCCAGCCGTGCCTGCTAATCACTGCTCATCACGAGGAGATGAACAGATTTCCATCAGCGCTGCGGCTCTGTGACAGACTCTCGCTGCTGAAGTGAGGAGGGGGGGTGAGGGGGGCGAGGGGGGATTACTAGCCAACCAGAAGGCAGCAGCCACTCCAGCCACCTGACCGACCCTTTTTACATGGCCACTTAGGCTCAGCAAGACACCTTTATGTTCTCAAGGAGCCCGTCTTTCTTCTCCCACAGCCACCCCAGACACCAAGAGGTTGATCTTCTTCCATCATGTCAATATAAACCCACAGGGTGTCTGGCATCATGTGACTGAAACTTTCCTGTAAGTAAGTAAAGTCTAAGGTTGTCAAAAGGTCAAAATTTCCATGCAGAATATTGTGTAGATGAGGTCAGAAGTCTGTTTTTGTCTTTTGGGAGCCAATTTGTGTTCTGTTTTTTTGTTTGTTTGTTTGTTTTTTCATTCTCTGGACTGCGGTTTTCTTAATAAATTCAACTTTTTTTACCCCTCAAAACAACTTGTGAGGTCACGTAGGGCCGACGTCCCGGCGGACGGTCAGTGGGTTAAAGCTGGATATGTCCACATGACGACAAACCAAAGCTCTCATTCAAGTGGCTTTTTGCCTGAACAAGACATAAACCCGGATTAGGAAAAAAAAACACAACAATAAATGGAGGCCTTATGCTCATTTGGTGAAACAGTGTACGACGAAGCTTATGAAGAGCCGGACTGGCCGGAGCTGTCGGCAGGATCACAGCCCACGACGTGGAGGGACGGCGGGGATGACGTGCGAACATCAGCGCCGCGAGCCGGCAGACGCGGCGTGACGTCAGCGGCCCGTCGTTCATCCGCTTCCAGGTGTCGCACGGGAGCGAATCAGAAGCCCAACCCGGATCAGGCACCCCTCGTTCCAGCCGCAGATTTGGATGAGTGCAACTTGCGGCGCCTTAAGCTCAACAGATGAGCTTCAATTATCTAAATGTTTGAATCCCGATGACCCAGGGACGATTTAAAGCAGATTTAACAACAATAGCCAGATGTTGGATGCTGAGAGGTAGCAGGAGGGGAGCGGTTATCACACCCGCAGGATTTTTCCCTTGTCTTTTTCCCCCCTCCAATCATGGGAACAACACAGAGCCGCTCCTATAAAGTGCTTCCAAATCAGATAAAACAGGCGGAGAAAATCAACTTTCCCCGTGTAAGTGTGCAGCGCTTTGCCGGGCTGATATGGACCGGAGAGGATTAGTCCAGGATGGGAAGCTGGCTTCACGGGGACTAGCGAGAGATGGGAGAGCAGACGTTCCCTACTTTGGCAGGATCACTGGAATTAAACAGTGAATGGGAGACTTTTTTTTGTGTGTCACGCAGAAGTTTCATCGATGCGGGAGAATCTGCTGCGCTTGGGCTTAATTCTTCGTAATACTTGACCCATCGTTCAGAACATCGCAATTCGACAGCCCTGCGCGATAGATTATATGTGGGATGTTTAAATGTTAACACTAACTTTCTAATGTTATTTTATCTAGAAATTCAAATAATGTATTTAAGTCCCACGAGCATAATTTATCGCTCAGCTGACCGGAAACGTGACTACATGCTTTATTTTTTTTTGCGTATATAAGGAATGATAATAAACACAAATAGTTCTTCAGCAGACTCCACAGTTTGTTTGCATGGTTTCTTAGCTAAGACTCATTTCCTCTGGGGATTGACAAAGTATTCGGATTCTGAACATTGTGCCATTCATGAAGGCCACTCAATATGCAAAATTCACTTTACCAATGATTTAGGACTGTAACACATACCTCGAGTTAATAAAATAAAAGTCCAGTTAGGAACAGACTAGCACATAACTTGGTTGAGACTATAAAGTGACGATATATAAGTGACAGCAAGTGTTTTTATTCTCTACAGAAGTTCAGTTTAAACTGTTGTGTTCTCGTCGGTGTTGAGTCAGTCTTACCTTTCAGTCCAGGTGACTTTGCAGGGACGTGTCAATGTCACAGAGGAGGTTTTGACCTGAAATATAGAGACATTAACGTACAATAAATAGACAGTGAGAATAATTTAGAAAACATTCTGACAGTTTCATATCTTTTAAGTTCTCATCAGTATGCAGCCGTAAAGCATAATCAATTCCAAGGCTCACCGTCATTAGCTCATGTACTATACTGGGCCTTGGTAGGTCCATATTAGTCGATTAATTTCCCTGCATTTCATCATCCATTCTGATGTAAAAAAAAAAAAAAAAAAAAAAAGCCAGAAAGGGTTTATTGTTGGTTTGTTTGGGAAGATAAAATTCTACTTTCACGTTCTCCCATTCCAGCGAGGCGAACCCTAATTAAAAAAGACCAGCGTGTGGCGGTGTGGTTTCCAGCCGAGGTGACTGTCCCGGGCTCTTCCCCGGGTGACACTTAATTACGCCGCATAAATCCACTGGCAATTTGTCAGCCACTCCCCGGCCCCTCCCTCCTCAAAACCCTCAACCACTTCCCTCCACTCCTCCTTCACATTCTAAGCTCATGTAATGAATCACTAATCACTTGGTCCCTGATGAGCATCCCCAGCCTATTATCTCTTAATTACCCCATCCGGAGGGGGGTATCCGCACCAGCCAGCAGAGGGCGCTTAGTCAACCTAAACCACAGCAGTTAGCGCTTGGCGTTGCTCTACCCAATGAGGACGGTGAATTTACCGTCGGGCGGTGATTTATGTGTGTCACCGCGTTCCTCGGCTGTTTGAGGGGCGAGCTAACGCTCGCGGCTACGCTGCTTTATATACGGCGGGGACTTGGGGTTTGGGGGGGTGGGGGGGATGGGTGGTGGAACGGCTTGTTCTCACTTCTCGGCCGCGGGCCCCTAAATGGTTCTCTTGTGGAGCGTTGGGAAGATGGAGCCTCTGACTCACGCAAGTCGTTTGCAGACGTGACACCCGGGAACCGAGTTTCCGGAGAGCAAAGATAGAAATTGGAATTGGCAGCCGACATGAAATGAGGTCAAAAGGATTTGTCCCACACACACACACGCACACACACTTATACACACAAACATACATGTGCGCGCACACACGCACAAGAAAGAGAGGTCCTTTAACTTTACAAGGCGGGAGGTGGGTGGGGGTAGGGGGGTGGGGGTTCTGTGAAGACAATGGCGCCGAGGATGGAGTGTATCTTGAAGAAACAGGCCCTGGAATAAAGAAGCTAATTTGTAGCTGTCACAGTTTCCACCGGTTCCCACACACGTGAATTAATCTGGTTTCTGTTTTGGTTTTTTTCCGCCCCGACTCGAGTCGCCTGCGAAGTGAGCGTGGCTTGGACACAGGTCGAGGTCAGCCAGCCGCCGGGACGGAGCGGATTGTCTGAAATTCCCATACTCCCTCGGCGCAGCCCGGGAGGAGAAAAGAATGGGTTCCTGATCACACAGCGGTGGCTTGTTTACATCAACCGAGTAAACCTCCAGTGGGTTTTTTTTCCCCTTCTTTCTTTTTTTTTTTTAAGGGTCCGTAACCGACAGATGCCCCCTGCCAAGCCCCCTCAACAGTTGAAGGTTTCGGAATTTAATCTCGCTAATTTTGACATATCCCTCTAAGGATCTTAAAGCGTAGCCGGAGAAAAGAGGGTGGGGGAGGGGGGAGACGGAGCCCGTACAGGCCTTTTTGGAATCCCGGTGTCCGTTTTTTGTCAGCCCTTTATTGAAAGCCTGTCAAAAATGGTTAGCTTCTCCGGTGAAACTACTTCTTTGCATCTTAGCTGCCGGCCCTGCCCTGTGTCTGCACATTTTCTTTCTATCCCCTTGTTTCTCTCCTTTTGTTTAGATAAAGCGAGGGATTAGGAAAGATTTGCCCCCATAAAGTAGTGGTTTGATGGGCTTTTATCCCACCATGTTGCTAAAGCTGTGTAGCCCCTGGATTAGGTGCTGACAATAGGAACCCTTGTGCTGGGCCACAGCCTCGGGGCCACAAGCAAAGACGGGCTCTGAGAAAGAGGAGGAAACAAACCTGCCAACCCCGATATGTCAAGACTGCCAGGGAAACCGTACAGTGGGGCAGCGTGGCCGCTCTACAGGATCACGCCAGGGACAAAAATAGCGGGAGCAAAAAAAAAAAAAAAAGTTATGCGCCATTTGCACTGCGGTAACGTCACACCAAATCGACACCTCCACAGCTTTTTCTTTAGTTTAGTTTTATCTAAACATCTTTGTCTTTCAGACCAGCAGACTTTGTGTTGGCGAGCAGCAGTTGCCTTTTCTGACCAAACAAGGCAACATAGATTTGTCAAGCTGAGCAACTTAGCAGCTAATGACATTGCTTTAGTTCTAGAATTGAATCCCCGATCTTGACCTTTCCACTGTCCCCTGTTGTAGTAACGTGACCCAGTGCCTTGGCCCAAAGGTCTCATATTATGCAAAATTTGCTTTACCATTGTCTTTTTTTTTTTTTTTTAGCAATAAAATATATATCTGACCTCACAGTGATAAGTACATCATTCACTTATAATTTGCTCCCTTTGCTTTGCCAAAAGTATGAATTCAATCACAAACCCTCTGTGATGTCACAAGGGGCACTAACACTTCACTGAAGCCTCTCCCAATTGGGTGACTAAACATACTCTGGCGATAAACTTGCTGTTTTGGGGGGTTTTCAGGCTATTATGTGGGTTGTTTTTGCTGATAACTGTTTGTTTTCCAGGATAAAAAGTCAAGACAAAAAGATTTGAAAACTGATATGTAGATGTCAGTTTGAACAAAATGTTTGGGGCATGCGTTTCTCCAGTACACACCTCCATGGAGATGACCATCTTAAACACAGCCGCAGGACCGCTGAGGGCCAGTTGCTTTGTTACTCCAGTCACACAGGTCCCGAGGAGGCGCTCACTCCCGAGTCATACATCAAAATGATTAATTTCAGCCAAATGAGCACAAGCTAACCTTGACTAAGAGCATGTGCAGGCCGGTGCGGCTGCACTGAAACCTCATATATTCATGAAGTTACAAGAAAGAAAAAAAACCCACTAATAATAAAAGTTAATGGGCTCTGAAGGCTGAAGGCATCAACTTCCTCCCCCTCCCACAATCTGATGTAAAATGCTACTTAGAAATATATGGAGGCATCTGAGGAGGGGGGGAAATTGTACAAACGCTCATCGTGCGTAATAGAGCTGAAAAGTAAACCGAGCGCGGTTTATAAATGAGCGCAGCTTCTTCCGGCTGAGCTTTGATTCAGGCAGCCAAAGTCCTGATGCGGGGGATAAAAGTTTTGATATTCAGGAGCAGGCGGGAGGATGATTGAGGGTAAAGACGATAACTCAGAGCTGAGGAGAGGCTTTAACACGATAAAGCCTGAATGCAGCCAGAGTGCACAGAACAATGAGTGCGGCGGCGAAATCCACGGAAATCTGAGATGAATTTGGGGTTTAGAAAGTTAGTCTGGAGCGAGCGGCGGGCGGCGAGATCCTCGGGGCTGATGGAGGATGAGGAGCCGAGCGAGGATGCTCGCTGTATAGGAGAAGCGGGAAAGTGGCGCCGGGATAATCGTCACAACCAGGACAGATACCTCTCCGCTTCAGGGAGCGCCGGTGGAAAGTCAAAGGGAAACAAAATCGACTTCTGAAGGGAGAAAATTCCTGAACGCACCTCAATATTCAGAATGTGTTGCTTTTTCACTCTTTTAAAACATGTTTTTTTCCAATAAGAACGTCCAGAGCTAGTGGATAAAGTGGGACTTTAACCCTTTTCTGTGTTTACTTCTGCTGTTGCTGCTGTGACTTAAACCAGGCGTGGGCAAACTAAGGCCCGGGGGCCACATGCAACCCGTTAAGCTTTTTAATCTGGCCCACCCAAGTTAAAGAAATGATATTAATCATCACTGTCATAAAGTAGCTGTATTTCATCCATGTTTTCAGTGTTTTAAGAGTCATTTCCATAAAGAGCTGAGTACCGTGGTGGCTTCAAAGATAAATATTTTGTTGTAACTTTGCTTTGGTTCATTTTTAACTGACATTGTCAGCACATGTTTTTTACATATTCCATGATATATTTTTTCCTCTTATGAGGTGGGTCACCCAAACACTCCATCCAATCTGCTCCTGTTCCAGCACCTCTGTCAAATTGTAGAACCCATTGTGGCCCCACCAGTCAAAATGTTGGCAAACCCCTGACTTAAACCCTACTTGATAATAATATTGGGACAATGAAAAATTGGGTTGCCAGATTATAATTATTATTATTATTATTTTTTTTTTTTTAATAGCTTTACCTTCCTTGTGAAAAGTCTCACTGAACCTCGGCTGATAGTTTACTTACTTTTTCTCAAACTAGAAGACACTGCTGGATAAAATTCCCCACTGTTTGATGGGATATAAATAAATAAATAAATAAATAAATAAAGTATCCTGAAAAAAAAAAAAACCTGCTGCAGGCCTGCACCACGGCTTCAGTGCAGCAGTCTGACAATAAAAAAGCTGTGTGTCCACTGCTCCACTGGCCCTTCTATCACCCTAATAGCAGCGGCATTAAAGCCCCTCCTCCGCCATGCTGGACATTAGCCCGCATTAGGCTCCGTAAAAAAGCAGATTTGAGGAAGAGCAGCTGAGAGGAATTCCTCCTCGCTTTAATTGCTTTAGAAACGGTTCCCACAAAGAGACACTGGCCAGATTTACCTCCAGTTTAAGTTCTTATTTCCATCGGTTCACAAGTTAATCCGATTTCTTTCCCTCTCTTATGGCCTAAACGCTCTTTTTGACGGACAGGGGGGAAAAAAACAGAAGGTCGGAATTAAATCAACAAATATTAGGAAAAAAAGCCATTAATATTATTGTTAGTATTAATATTGTGTGTTGGTTGGGCCGATCTCCACTTGTTGCTGGGGAAACGTCCACTGATCGTTTTGTTTTGGCTTTGATCATCTTTTATTTCAGAAAAGAGGCTTAATCGTAATTATTATAAAACCACGGGAAATAAATGTAAAACTGGACGTCGACTATTTCGCCACATCTGAACAGCAACACCGCAGCATGAAGTCGTGCTGGCTACAGATCAAACGATTTTCCGACCTGCACCCTCCTCTTTTTCTCTTCGCCGTGGTGGGAAAAAACAACAACGCTAAAAATATATGAGCTTTACATTAAAAGGCTACTTTCTCGCTGCCCTTAATTCCAGCCTAAACGGTTTTTCTCCGGCAGAATGAATCTTTTCTCAAAACCTTGAAGAAGAGAGGGGCATTATTGTTTTAATCCTCTTACCAGCAGTCATTTTAAGACATTTTTTGGAGGGTGAAATGGCGTCTTGTCTCCCCGATTCTAACCTAAATCCCTCGGGGCCCGGGAGCCGCTGCAGGCTGCAAGCAAAACACACACACACACACACACACACACACACACACACACACACACACACACACACACACGGGGAGAGAGAGAGAGAGAGAGAGAGAGAGAGAGAGAGAGAGAGAGAGAGGCAGCAGGAAAATAAAATGAAAACACGGCATTAGAAGCTCATATAGTGCAGGGGAGTCTGCCATCACTGTTTGCATGATTTAATAATATTAGGAAAGGGAAAATATTTAGGTCTATTTTAATTTATGATTAAATTAGACTACTTGGATTGTTATTTCGGGAGTAATAACTTAATCACAATGAATATCACTCTCTTATATTGGCTAAAATACTAGCCAACAGTTAATCTAAAAAAATATAATATTTTTCAAAAGAAAAAAGCTGGAATGAGAAGAAAATAATCCTAAAATAAATGTTAATTGTTAAATGTTAAAATATTGCATTTTCTCTTGAACTTCAGCCTCGATGTAAAGTATAGTTTAAATTAATCTCATAAATCATATCAGAAATATCATTTACATTCAGTTTTGAATGAGATTTTGTTTTTTTTTTCCCGAAAAGTTTTCAAATTATACTTCTTAAAAACAACAAAAATGACCAAAAATAGATTTTGTCGCTTTTAATACAACTGATAATGATCAATAACACAAAAAGACAGCCCTCTTGTTAGAACAGTATCATGTAGCAGCAGTTGAAGATGTTGAGTACAGGAGTGCACACACACACACACACACACACACACACACACACACACACACACACACACACACACACACACACACACACACAAAATCACCTCTGAAGCGTCGGGAGCTGAAGAGGAGGAGGGTGGAAGGGGGAAACAGAGCAGCAAAGCGACGTGATTGGCTGGCGGTTGGAGCGCGTGCGGGCCCCGGTGACCCCACCCGGAGAGCTTTAAAGGCCGCCGGAGCGGAGCAGCATCCTCCCCGAGCACAGAGAGAGGACAGCCGGGACGATCACAGCCGAGGATACCGGAGTCACCCTCTCTTTGGTTTTTCTCCTTTTAAAAAGAAAAAGAGGAAGTAGAAGGAGAAGAAGAATGAACCGGAAGCTTTTGAAGAAATTAGTGAGGAGGATCTGAGAAAGGAAAAATATTGGCCGCTATCTCTGGGAAATATTCGGAGAAAAGACACGAGCAGGACAGAGGTAAGAAGTTGGTTGAGAAAGTTGAAGTTTCCTGTTTTGGTCGGGACTCTTGGAACTATTTTGAAAAAAAAAAAAAAAAAAAAATCAGTCTGAACAATCCTGATTCAATTTATGTTGAATAGAAAAATGCAAACAGAAAACTTAAGATAACTCTTGTGTATCTGTGTTTCAAGGGTACGTGCCTTAAATCGTCAGTCAGGTTTATAACTGCTCCTGAATAATGAAGGTTACGACAGTTTAAATATTTCCAGGTTTAATTAAATGTGAGAAAAATTGTTAGTAAGAGAAAGTTTCTCCAAAGCTTTTGTTTTTATTATTAATTTTGATGTCATTTTGTCAGCACAAATTTTTGCACATAAAAAAATGCACATTCAATTTCAATTCTATTTAAATATCACAAAATATATATTTGATTTAATTGTTATTTTATGTATTTATTTTCCTTTGAACTTTTATTGTTATTTTTGGTGTCTGACAGATCTTTGGCTTTCACACTCATCCCATAATTTTTTTCACCTGATGTTTGAGTGCTGCTCATCTGACATCATGCATGCGGGGCCTGAGGCGATCATCAGTAAATGCTGTTTATCTCCTCAACCTCATGGCAATTAGCATAATTAGGCTTTAATCAGAGCCCGAGGCGCTGAGACACGGACCTGAAAAACGAGCGTCATGCTGAAATTTTAAGTCGCAGATTTGTTTTTGTATTTGTTTTTTTTTTTTTTTTTCCTTAACAGATTACACCAATCCAGCCAGAGGGCGTGTTTTTAAAATAGGACAATAGAATATGTGTTTGAAAAGAAGAAGAATGCATTTGTAAACGCGCACAACACGCACACAGTTGAGATGTCAAGGCAGATGATGAATTAATAGCCGCAATCGCGGGGCTCTATTTGCGCTCGCATTAGACGGCAGCGCCAACTGGGGATGTGGCGCATATTTCACGGAGGACGTGTCCCGCACCTCCGTCAGCCTCCAGGCGTGTGAAAGTGACCCGGGAACCGCCGCACATTGAAACAAACGGCCCCCCTGCTCGAGTCACAGCCACGGAGCAAAGTAAATATTTGGCCGCACCTGCTGCCTGCCATGCAGCCCGGGGAGGCGCCGTGAGCACCAATCCACCTGGAAACTCTGGACAGGAGAAGAAAAATGGAATAGATTTGTTAAAATACACAGTAATTTAAATGGCCTATTTAGTGTTGTAAAAACAATTATACAATTTAAGCCACATATAATTAATTTGTTGGATATTCTTTTTAATTATATCTTCACAATTGAAAAAACAAAACACAAAGGTTTTTTGTATTTCTATAATCGACTAGTGTTGCTTATTATTTGAGGGGCCATTTTTTTGTTTTGTTTTTTTAATTTTTATTTTAGAATGTGTTCGAATAATTCAACGCTGTTGTTGTTTTTTGCATCTTGAGATGTGTCCAAAAATGTCAGGTCTAATGTATTTGATGACAACTCGGGAGTTGTTTCCTCATTACCATTACAGCTCATTATAACAGTAATTGACTGACTTATAAATTAAATTATTTTATTTGAAATTGTTCGGAGTCACCACTTGTGATCGTTTAATTTTCAGTACATATCTGATTTATTTATTTATTTTTTTAAGTTTATGTGCACATTTCAAACCATCCCGACTTTTTTCGCAGCCTCTGAATCTGTTCGCACCACTGAAAAGCTCCAAACAGCTGCACGGCCTGAAGCCTCACACGGCTTGTTTCTTCCCCTCCCTGCAGACGCCGAGGCCCACCGACCATGCAGCACTACGGGGTGAACGGCTACTCCCTCCACGCTATGAACTCACTCAGCGCCATGTACAACCTCCACCAGCAGGCGGCGCAACAGGCCCAACACGCGCCTGACTACAGGCCCTCGGTGCACGCCCTCACCCTGGCAGAGAGGCTGGCTGGTAAGAAACAACAGTAGCTCCTCTCCTGTCATCCCAACGTTGCACTTTATTTTCACGCAACCTGTTTCCAGACGGCTTCACTGACCCATTCAATTAAACCCACTCGTCTCTCTTGCTTCTCAACGGCTGCACATTTCAAGACATCATCCTTGAGGCTCGCTACGGCTCCCAGCACCGAAAGCAGCGGCGCAGTCGCACGGCCTTCACCGCCCAGCAGCTGGAGGCCCTGGAGAAGACCTTCCAGAAGACCCACTACCCGGACGTGGTGATGCGCGAGCGCCTGGCCATGTGCACCAACCTGCCCGAGGCCCGAGTGCAGGTGGGTGGTGGCATTTAAAGGTCGAGTGTGTACAAATTTCAAGGAAGCCCAGTATTTAAGGAAGCCCGCCAGTCAGGGGGCCTTCCTTAAATTCTGGGCTTCCTCCAAAAATGGTGGCGCAAGATAGCAACTAATAACTATGTGTGTTCTCAGGGTAGGAAAACACAATTAAATACACTTTTATCAATGTATTTATGGCCAATATGTCAAGCTTTTACCAATAGACAAATCACAGGTATCTCCATCTGTGGAGTAAAATTGTGGAACAGACTGAGTACTGAACATTTCAAGCTTAATTTTGTTAAAAAAAAAATCAAATCAAAAAAAAAGACATAAAAAATGATTCTCCAGAGGTACATTGGCAAATAGTACAGTATAGTACTATACTATAGTTCTACAGATTAAAATGTTGCAGGATATGGTATATATATTTGTAAAGGAGGTATTTTGAATGTAAAAAAAAAAAGAACAAAAAATACAATGATGTACGTATATGTGGATATGTATATGTGGATATAATTATGTATGTGTGTGTATGAGTGTGTATGTGAGACAGCGTTATGATATAGTTATGTTATGAAACAGTATAATTTAGAGGGTAGGATTAAATAGGTTTATACTTCTTCCTACTCCTTCTCACTCATGTAAACTGAGTTACTTAGGAGGTCGCAGATGCAACGATTTTGTTTGTTTTTATTTAAGTTTTATTTAATCATTTAAATGATCAAAATAAAGATATCAATATCAATATCAATATCAATACCAATACCAATACGAATAAATCAAGCCAAATTTTACACACAGCCAAATTTTTTTATGTCTTTTCTACTCACGCCTGTGATTCAAGCTCTGCTCTCTCCATCCTCTCCCGTCTGCCAGGTCTGGTTCAAGAACCGGCGGGCCAAGTTCCGCAAGAAGCAGCGCAGCCTGCAGAAGGAGCAGCTCCAGAAGCAGAAGGAGGCGTCCGGGGCTGCCGAGGGTCCGGCCGAGGACCCCAAGGCCGAGCTGGCCACCGGCGCCGGCGCCTCCAACGGCACCACGCTGCCCGAGGCCCGGACTCCTCCCCCTCCATCCTCCTCGTCCTCCTGCCACTCCGAGACGGCGGCGCAGCCCCAGGCCGGCGAGATGAGCGTGGAGGTGAACGTCACCTCGCCGGAGCCGTCGGACGGCGAGTCGGCAGCAGAGGACAACGGCGAGCGGGAGGAGGACGAGCTGCGAGTGGGGGAGGCCAGGGTGAAGGTCGCGGAGGAGATGCGAGGGGAGGTGGCAGGAGCCCAGCAAGGGAGCGACTCCCCGTCCGGCAAGAGGATGAACCCCTCCTCAGGTACTCCTCAGTTTCCTGATTTTTTTTTTTTATATGTGTTGTGATGTTGGTCCTGCCGTGAACTGGCAGCTTGTCCAGGGTTTGACCCTGACTTCACCCCATGAAAGCTGGGTTAGACTCCAGCTGAGCCCCACGACCCTGAGTGCAGGAGTTAGTGGGTATCGAAGATGGATGGATGGATGGATGGATGGATGGATGGACAGATGGATGGATGGATGGATGGACAGATGGACGGATGGATGGATGGATGGCTGGATGGATGGATGGATGGATGGATGGACAGATGGACGGATGGATGGCTGGATGATGGAAAGATGATTGCATGAATGGATGGGTGTATGGATGGATGGACGGACAGACGGACGGACGGATGGATGGATGACAGTTGTAGAGATGACTGGATGGATGGGTGTATGGATGGATGGATGGATGGATGGATGGACGGACGGATGGATGGATGACAGTTGGAGATGATTGGATGGATGATGGATGGGTGTGTGGATGATGATAAAGGAATGCATGTATTAATGGATGGATAGATGGAGAGGTGGATGGAGGGGTGTATGGATAGATGTGTGGATGGAGGGGTTGATGGAGGGTTGCATGGATGGATGGATGTGTGTATAGGATGGATAGATGTTTTGTTTTTCACTTAAATTTAAATGAATTTCTATGTATCGGACTACTCCTGCATTTTATTTTTTCAAACATGCTATACAAATAAAACTGATTGATCCAATACCTCCAACAAGTAGAGAACATACTAACAACTGTTTCCCCTCCTCTTCCTCCTCCTCCTATCAGATTCTCCGTTGGGCTCGCCCACCTTGCCCCCCTCCAGCAGCGCGGTGGCCGCCAGCGCCGGCCTGGCGCAGGGCAACTCGTACGCCTCGTCGCCGCTCAGCCTCTTCCGCCTGCAGGAGCAGTTCCGCCAGCACATGGCCGCCACCAACAACATGGTGCACTACCCGCCCTTCGACATGGGCGCGCCCTCCTCGCTGCCCTACCTGGGCATGAACGTCAACATGGCGTCGCCGCTGGGCTCGCTGCCCTGCCAGTCCTACTACCAGACTCTGTCTCAGGCCCAGCAGGTGTGGAGCAGCCCACTGCTGCAGCCGCCGCCCACCGCCGCCGCTGCAGCCGCCGCCCTCCCCGGGAGCCTCAACAGCAAGACCACCAGCATAGAGAACCTCCGCATGAGGGCCAAGCAGCACGCCGCATCGCTGGGATTGGACACGCTCCCCAACTGAAGCTCCCAGCAGTGCTTCACACCCCCGGTCAGGTGCCGATCGACCCCCTGCCCCCGCGAAAAGGCTGCGATTGTGGGCCACCCCTCACTTTCCTCCTGCCCTCCCCCCACCTAGAGTCATTCAAATCAATCCCGGGTTAAATGGCCTAGTTTCGGCTGCTAAAGCGGAATCATTTTCAATCGTTTTTCAGAACTTTTAATCTAATTGAATGGCAAGGATCACGAAAAACCACGACCACCACGCAAAAAAACGCAAAATGTGACATAGATGCCACATGTCGTAGGGAATCCATGGTTGTTAACGTCTGTAGATAGAGGTCACCGCAGGTATGTGAAAACAGAGGGCAGAACAAGCTCAAAATAAGCTCAAATAAATAAATAAATAACACCCCAAAGGGTCGGAAGCTTTAGATTCAGCTGAAGGTGTTTGCCTCTGTTTTTACAGAAACACAAGGCACCCGTAAAATCTGCAGCAAACCAAGCCTTGTTGGCATATAAAAATTACAAATACAACACTAATGATAATTGCACAACCAAAAAGCTGTTTGGGCACGTCAACTCGGCTGGGCTCAGTCACCTGGGACCCAGCGTGCAGTGTAAATATCCCTCCATGTTCACCTTCATCTGCACGGCGGAGGAGAAACTCCACAACCCCTTTTGTGTGAAAGGATTTGGGGTTTTGTTTAGTCTCGAAGCGGGCTCACGCCAGAAACTGATCGTGGTGGTGGTGGTGGTGGAAGGTGGGTGGGGGGGTGCTGGAGGGGAGTCGGTTGATGTCGCGAACTCGACCGAGTGGTTCGAAAGAGATGCATGGCTCTCACCGCCTGGCTGTACGATATCCCTGTAGATTGAAGATGATGTATTTCTCAGCTGTTTAAAAATGTCAGTAATTTATCTGTACAATGCAAAGGAATAAATCCTAAAGTATACGCCCAGTGGTCTCTCTGTGTGGTCAGTTGGAAAATGTGCTCGCGCTGGGGGAGACACAACACAAGGATATACGTAGCTCTTTACGGAGAGCTAAACGAGTTGAAGATCACGGTTTCAGGTCGACTTCCGATTCTTCAGACGCTCCGCGGATGCAGAGTAGAGATATATGAGCAGAGAGGGGAGGACAGAAAATGTATGTGGCCTGTTTTCCTGGCTTTAGAATAGCACTCCCAGAGCATTTCTCCCCAAAGTTTCTCAAATGAAAGAAAGTTTGCAACAAGAGAGGGATTAGTTGGTGCTGTGTCAAATCCAGCCTCCCTCTGGATGGCTGACAGCGTCGAGAGGGAGGGGGTGACGGAACCTCAATAAACAGTTAACGAAAAGAAAAAAATCAACACATATGGTAAAAAAAAAAAATGTCCCCTTGAAGACACCTTGATGAGCCATAAATAATTCAGACACAGGAGGTCTCGCGGAGGTTTACATACCACATGGGGGAGAACCTGCCACTTGTTCGCCCCGGCGCAGGAGAACTAATCCTGAATGAAATGACTGAGGCTCGGTGTCAGAGCTCTCGGAGAGCCTCCCATCCACCCACCCTGTCAGCCGAGGTTTGGCGGCACCGAAACAGAACGCTTTTGCCATAAGAAGATTACCTTTGGTTGGGATATCGATGGATTAAGTAAGAATAGAATGAGATAAAAAAAAATTAAAAAAAAAAAGGAAGGGGAAAAAAACCGGGGCCTGAAAGGGTCTGTGGAGTCAGCAAAGTTCAGACACCTGTTCCCTCCCCCTGCTCTCCTCTGCTCTCCTCTCCGTCTGTAAAGACTATATCAGTGTCTCGCTGCAGAAAGGAGAGGTGAGAGAAGGGAGGGGGGAGGTTGTCCAGTAGAAAACAAAAATAAAATAATATATACACATTTTCTTTTCTGAAAAACAAAATCAGGGCCGCAAAGACAATTCCAACGAGAACCTTTGTAACTTCTCGCTCGGGATTAATCTTTCTATGTGTCGTCAATTTGTCAGGAGCATTTAGCTCCAGAGCTAATGAGAATTCGGTGTTTGTGCGCGCGTGTGTGTGTGTGTGCTTACGCGAGACTGTGCTCGGCGCTAAGCCGCTGAAGGTTTCCAGGAGCTCTTTGATGTGTATCTGGGCAATGCGCTATTAGAGGGATTTTCCTAGTTGACAGCTCAGAGAATGTGTGGAGGAATTGCGATGCCAGCGGGCCTAAAAGAATGCTGGAAACAGGATTAGGATCATATTCTGGCAGCTGCTGTCACTTCATCAATGGGCTAAGGTTTCCTCAGTGACAGCCCTCCTTCTCTGCCCCGGCTAAAACCTTTAGCAGGGCCATAAAAGGGGTGAGAGAGGGGAAAAAACAATGATTGAATGGTGCGCTATGATTCCGGCGCTGGTTCACTCCGAGGGGCTTTGTGTTGGGAGGTCCGGGGGTTAGGGGAGGGAGGGGGCCGGCATTGATTTGGAGGGAGGGGCAGGTTGCGGGGTTGAGATAAAGGGGGCATTTGGACGAGTTGGGATGGGTGGGTGGGGAGGGGAGGGCGGCGCGAAGGGGAGGGAACCCTGGTTTTCCTTGGAGGTTTTAACACCCAAAAGCTGCTGGTGGTGGAGCCTGCTGGGGAGTGGGAGAGGGGGGGAACCAGTGAGTAGCAGCAGGTGGAGAGAGAGAGAGAGAGAGAGAGAGAGAGAGAGAGAGAGAGAGAGAGAGAGAGAGAGAGAGAGGATACGGCACCTTCTCCTCGAGCTTTGCAAGAATCCACAACCCACTGACACAGAATGAGATCCGGCCGCAGCTCGACGGCTGTGATTTCAACGCCGGAATCTCGCTCCGTCCATCTCGTCAAACTGCAACTGAAACTGTTTTCAGTCAGTGTTTGGGTTGGCCAGTTCATCAGAGTCCTTCCTTGGTAATAAAGGCCACAGGAAACGCAAAAAGACAAAATACAGGAGGTGACGACCAGTGTTGGCGAGTAATCTATAAGTAATCCACTACTGTAATTAAACTACTTTTGGAGTAATTAGTCATGTATCTAGATTACTGTGGCAAAACTAAAATAAAATAACAATTTTTTTACTTTTCCTAAATCTGCTAATTATTTTAACAATATGGGTTTTGCTAAAAGCACCAGGGCTGTACATGAGTTTGTTTTGTGATTTATGTTCAGAGGACACAGGCAATATTTGGAATTGCAAAATTTGCACTTTAATAAAGTTCATTTTAAACAACTGAGCAACTGTTACTTTATCTTTTTTTTAACTAAAGTAATTAGTAGTTGATTACTTATGAAAGAAAGTAGTTAAAGAAGCAATTTAGATTTAGATAAATGACTTTATTAAGGAGCAATTAGTAATCAGTAATTGCATTACTTTTATGGAGTAATCCCAACAACACTGGTGACGACAAGCCTTGCTAAAGTTTACAAGAGTAGCGGATGTCGGTTATATAATTGGTTGAAATTTTCACATCGGACATTCATTGAACATTCTGTTTTATCATTGGCTCCCGACTCATTGGCAGGAAATAGGTTGGAAACTGATACGCTGTGTTTGCAGGTAGCCACGGTGAACATTGTGGCCTCGTACCAATAGGAAGCTTGTTAACCTGTTAACCTCCCCTCTTCCCAAACACTGGCACCAAGTTCACATCCACTGGGGGATCAGAGATTTTTAGTCACTCCTGCTGTCACTCAATGACTTGGGAATGTCAAGCCTTCTCTCAGCTCATCGTCGGCCCAACGACCAAACCAGAAGTAATAAATGGGCGTTTGAAAGAAGTGCTGGGCAGCCAAAGTCTGCAGACAGAGAAATTACTCGAGAAAACAAAGAAGAATATTATGAATTCTAAAGTATGCACAGTGGGTGTCCGGACACTTCAAGCAAATCAGCATCATTACAAACCACAATGACATATTGTACTCTCGTCCCATTGCTGGGATTAGTCATATTTAGATTTTCTTCTTCTTCTTCTTCTTTATTTGGTTGCAGTATCGTCTCTCCTCTAAATCGAGGTCTGCGACTTGAGACTACTGAGGATCTTGACTGGGGTGGTCTCCGCCGTGCACCGTGCACCAGCCCTCTCCGAGCCGCAGCTAAAGCCTCGCCGCCCTGCAGCGGAACTCCACACTCTGCTCACCCTCGCGAAACAATACTTTCCACAATGGCACAGGAGTTTGATTGCTGGCGACAAGTTATATAATGCCAGGAATTACAGAGTAGCATGCAAATGCTAAATCCCACCCCTGAGAAGTGGATGAGACGGACTGTATCTGCAGGCTTCACTCTGGCTCCCTCCAGCTTTGTGGCGCCGAGACGCTCCCCTTTCTCCCCCTGACTCGGGTGATAATCCTGACACGCACTGTCTGCATTTTTTTTTTTTTTTTTTTTCTTACTGTACGTGTTTAAGCGCATTTGCACGAGCATTTATCTCCCCAATGTAAACCAATTTGGCTATAAGGGCCTCGGGCCAAGCGAGGCGCCGCGGCGGGGAAGAAAGGAAAACCCAAACCTCGGCAGATGTGCGAGGAGGGAGGGACGGAGGAGGAAGGCTGCTGCTGTGGTGGTGGTGGTGGTGGTGGTAGGGGAGGGAGCTGGCGAGAACGCCGGCTGGGCGACGAACAAGTGAATGCAGCAGGAAAAAAAAAAATAAAGAGGCAAAAGCGGAACGGCGCGGAGAAAGAGAGTGTCCCTTGTCCGAAGGGTAAGCTTTTGAAACTCGGGATAGGGGCCTTAAAAGCCGATAGAGTGTGGATCACCGAATTGTTGAGTCACAGAATCGGAGGAAATCATCCCGGAGCTCCCGGTTAATCCCGTCATAGTGAAATCTGCAGGCCCCTACTTCTGAAGATCCGCCGCGGCCGCTGCCTGCGTCCCCAGGGGGAGGAATACTGGAGACTGCTTGCATTGACAGAGCTGCTGTTTGATACCGCCTATACACCTGTATCAGCTGTCTGTTAATCCCCCCCCCCCCACCACCACCATCCCCTTCCACCTCCTCTTCCCCTCTCTCCTCCCCACGAGTGCTCCCTCTTCGGCGCAGCACGCCACCTCCGCCGCTGGTAATGGCTGATGAAATGGACCAAAGACCTGAAAGCTGCCAATCTCGCCGCTTCTCGCCGTCCCCTCGGTAAGTGGCGGCGGGCGCACGCCGCGGCTGAACTTGTGGCGTTGATCATCTGGGCGCCCCGCTGCGTCAGACATCACTACCTGCAAGTCTCCGGGGGGGGCCCATCACGGACTGCGGCGGGCTCCCTGGTCCCTGAAATGGGGACATTAAGACAGAATCATCCTAGTTTAGTTAGTGGCGATGCGGAGGCCGTTTTTATTTGGCAGGCCCCGAATGTGTGGCGGGATGGCTTTTAAAGTACCTGATCTCATCGTCCAAGGTTGCAGCGAATGAGGTGTTTGCCGCTCTTACCAATGAGACGTTACATGAGGGGGGAGGGAGAGGAGCAGCTGTGCGGCAACGGCGGGCTGAGCCGAGGCCTTCTGGGAAACTTCTGGAACAGGTTCCAGTTTGGTGGCTTCACTTTTTGTGTTTGTTACGTCTCTTAATGGCACTCGGCGCAGAATAACGGCAGAAGTGACGGGCTGGTCAGTATTAGAAAAGAAGAAAGGTGGAATAAACAAATACATCCTTCTTCTTTTTTTAAATACCTTGGCTGTGTGACTACAGTAACTATGGTCTTTCTCTTGTAAAAAATCTAAGCAGAATTTACCTTTCATTACAGATTACTTAGCTCTGTGTTTGTCAGGTCAGCTGACCTCTCACCTTCATCTTTAATTTCATCAGCAGGCAAATGTACACATTATGTAATTTCTTTTGCATGCCTGTTCTTCAAGCTACAACACGCCAAAAAAAAAACAACTACATCATGTATTAACATAATCCTTTCACTGAAAAGGGTGGTTCAGGTTTTTGTTCATTATATTTATTTGGGAAAGTCCCGAAAGTCTAATAGTGCTATTGACATAAGCAGACAGTAGGAGATTGGTTGTCCAGTTTTGACCTGTCACTGTCAACAATTGAATTTTTACGTTTTTCTGCCTGTTGCCCAGGACTCCCTTGGAAAAGAGGTTTTTAATCTCATTGGGACTTTCCTGGTAAAATAAAGGATAAAAAATACATATGATAATGAATAAAATGTAAACCAGGATTATTATAAACATTGCAGTCTACAATTGATTGTGCTGAGCCGTTAATGTAACAAGATGAGGATTCATTTCTGTACTGATGAGCTTCTTTAGCATGTGTATCACTGCTCCGTGACCCTCACCTGGCTTATGCTAAAGCATTACGCTCTAAATTGAGTTTAATTCACATAAATTACAAATTGTAATTGGTGGCCTAAATCTATGAATTGGGCTGACTGTGTATCCATGTGTGTGTGTGTGTGTGTATGTGCGTGTGTGTGTACCTGTCATTGCCTCTGTCTCAGATCCCGGGGGGATTTCTGAACAATGTCACGTTTCCTTCTGAAGCCCCGAGTCTCTCGGCTGCCTCTTAAAGCTTAGCGCTCCCTGACTGAGTGGCACAGCGAGAGTCGCACTCTCTCTCTCCATGTGCCACAGATAATGCTAAGAACGACCTCTCAATTCCAGCTCCCCTCCTCGCCTAATGTGCCCTCCTTCCTCACACACACACACACACACACACACACACACACACACACACACACACACACACACACACACACACACACACACACACACACACACACACACACACACACACACACACGGCCGTTTCCATTCAATGAGACAGCAGCACAAAACGTGGCGTATTGTAATGGGAAACGCCAACATTGTCCCTAATGGTTTCCCATCCCCGGGAGAGTTTGGAAACATATGTAAATTTATGTAAACCCAACAGAAACACATATTTACAATAGCACGGGCATAATCACAATATGACGACACGGTGCGCTGGCCTCCTAGATGGAGGCGCCATGTGTCATTAGTCTCCTTTATCTCTTCCCCTGCTTCCCCCGGCACGGCCGCGGTGCGACAATCGCTCACAGGAGAGGAGAGTGAAAATGATCTGCGCTGGCCTGTGGGCTGGGTGATGGAGGAGGAGAAGAGGAGGATGGAGAAGAGCTGTGGAGGAAAGCGAAAAGCAGCCGGCGCCCTCACCGAGTCTGGATCATGGTCTTCAAGTTGCATCTCCAGTTTTAAACTCCATTGATGTGGCAATGAAAGAGTTCATAGTCCAGGTTTAAAAATAAATAAATATTGGCAAATAATATTGGCAAAAATCTGTTTTAATGTTGGAGGAAAGTTAAGTCACACGATCTGTTGTCAGTGATTAATCGAGAGCTAACTTCATAAAATGAAGTCAGCTCGCCTTACAGATTTTAGAGACAAACTGAGACGTTACATGTAGCATCTGTATAATATTCTTAGTCATTACATAGCAAAAGAGAAAATTCAATTTACTTCACACATCTGAGGTCCTAAAAGTATCTTGCACTTGTTTCCTGGTAAAATATATAACTCTTATTATTATACTGCTAATAGGAGGAGTGTTTTTTTCATGTAAATAACATAGTACCAGTCCAAAAATATCTGAAGGTAGATTTTGATACGCACTTAAAACTATAATAGTCACATTGTTAATTAATAATGCAATATATAGATCAGAAATCGGAAAATAAAATAGGAGAAAAACGTGAACCGTCCCATGGAGATGTTTCAATGTATTTCTTAGCTTTAGCACCCTTCCCTCCCCCTCTCGTGGCCTCCAGGTCTTACTTCTTGCTCTGTCTGACCACTTTCTCCACCTCCTTCATGAAGCGCAGGCAGAGTTCATCCTGCCACGGCAGAGCCACGCACTGCACCGCCACAGGCAGCCCCTCAGCTCCGGACACAGCCTACACAAAGGAAACAGCCGTCAGTTGTCACAGCGATGGTCTTCTACCTCCACCTGCTGACCGACTGTGGTATCGCTGCTTTGGCGCCTGCTGGGACTTTTCTGATGCTAAACACACTTGTACACTTGGATTTTTGTATATTTGTGAAACTTATAATTAACTGCGTGCACAATCACGTTGGTTTTTGCCACACCAACATTCCACTGCCGTGTAACGTGACAAATAAAATCCTTTGAATCCTTCAATCTGTCTTTCAAGCGCTCACCCAAACCTTGCAAGGTGCTGAATTTACCCACACCGTCCTCACAATAAAGGGAAAGGGGGAAACTCAAACTGTGACTGAGGTCACCAAGTGCAAATTGTAGGCCGGCAGGCATCTCACCTCTTTAAACAGTTGGTCGAAGCGATCGTGGTAATTGCCGGTGTAGCTCCTGAGCTTCTCCTCGTCCTCGGCGGTCACTGTGGACACGGGGACGGATCCCGCGGGGAAGTTGAGGAGGTTGTAAATCATGGTCAGCGAGACGGCATCTGGCGGGTTGACAGAAAGAGAGGCGTGGCGTCAGTCGCTCTGCACAGAAACGGGAGGCTTTAAAATAAATGGGAGGCGCAGAAAACAACCCAGGCTTATCTTATCTCATGTAAACTTATCTTATTAACCCTGGAAATACACTGGACATTTTAGCTGCTACATCAGGCCCGGACGCCATCAGAGCGCGACGCAGTGTTGCTGTTGTGGCTCCACCGACAGTCTTTTCAGAGAAGATTTCAAGACATCTATTTTGTGAAAATGGGTAACTATTTATTTTCCATTTAAATATTTAAAAAATGGACATGTCTATACCTGTACTGTGTGGCTGAGTGTATAATGCACTTCTATTCTATTTTTATTCTGTAAGTTTTACCGTGGGTGTGAATGATACAATATGTTGCATGTATGCATTTTATTTTTTATTTTATTTTCACCATATTATCTGTTCTCAATTGTTATTATATCTATGGTTTACATTATTTATGTGTATATAAACAGGTTGAGAAAGTTGCCTCTGGTAACGTAATGTATTCATTCTATACACAGCTTTCTGTGCCCAGTGTATTTCCCCCGTTATAAACACCTGCTGACATGACACGCAGCCAGCGGTTCAGTGCACCGTACGGGAATTCTTGCCGCAGTAGAGGAGATTGAAGGCCGGTCCGATCACGGGGCACAGCAGGACGTCGATGTCGCGCCGTCGCCACTCGGCTATCGTGTCTTGAATGTAGTCCTGGAGAAGACGAACAAACAAGACTTTAGTTCTTTGTTGTTCTGCTGACGCTCGAACATGCACAGGCATCATCGTAGCCAGGGCACTGTACCTCGACCGTGGCGTGTTGTTTCCACACATCTGCGGGTGATCTGAAGCAGGGAGAGAAGCAGAAAGGGTCTGCAGTGGCAATATGGATCCTTTGCCTGCTTGTTATCAAAGCTGCGATATTTAATCTATTGTCAGATCGCTGTTTTCACTCTAGGCTACAAATGTTCAAACCCGACTGATTCTGACAGATCTTCAAGAAACAGCATATTTAGCCTTACGTTCACAGGCAACACATAAAATTAACTCACTGTTAAAATAACTGCTTTTTTAAAGGGAGACACCGACAAGCAACTAAAGCTAATCCGACAAGGTTTCAGTGCCCTTTGTGACATCACAATGGCATGTTTCTAGAACCATTTATAAAAGAGGAACAAGCCAAAAAAACAAAAAAAAACAAAGAGTTTTTGTTTTTTTTCATTCCTGGGAAGTTCAAGGACATTGAACATAACTTTTTGAGTCACAATTTTTGATGCATTGATGTCAGCACTGGACACTTTGATACCAAACAGCCAGTCGGTCAAAGAATCAGACAGTGCCATTCTCACCCAACTCCACAGAGACTGTTGAGAACGGCGGAGCCTCGAGGACACTGCCAGAGACATTAGAGGGAGGTTACTGAGCACACGGTACTTCAGACAGTCACGTTCAGTATGGCCAAGAAAAAAAAGATAATTTTTTTTTATTCATCCATGTCACAGTCGAAGGACTCACCAGCGGTCTGAGCAGGAATGAGACTGTCTTCTTCAGCCACTTTGGAAAGTAGTATGGAAAAACCTGAGCTCTCAGACAGGGATCCAGGGGGCCTCCCTCCCTTTAAAGACAAACAGAGTTTTGTCGCTGGCACACAAGAAAACACTTTGATTTGTTTTGGTTTTTTTTTTAGCTTTTAGCGGCTGGAAAAGAAAAAAATATTTTCAAGGTTTAATGGTTACATAAGACCATGTGTCACAAGTTATGTTAATATATATCTGAATACATAGTTTTCTTAGATTCAGTTTAAGGACTGTGTTTAAAAACTAATGACCGCTTGACCAAAATCACTGTGCACATTGACGGTGAGGAAAAATTCTAGTGCCAAGTGCAAGCATTTGTTTCTTGCCAAGCGTTGAGTTTTCTGCGCGAAAGCACTTTCAATAAAAACAGACTGAGAGCTGAAATTAAAAGAAAAAAAGCACAAAAGCTGGTGCAGCTGTTGACAAAGAGGTGGGCTGGATGATCAAAGTGAAACTGTCCAGGGTTCTACTTTCTCTTTTGCATTTGTTCTGATAAGACTTTCCTGCCTGAGCTTGATTCCCAATTGTTTTATGACAAGAAGAACAAATTTATCTAATAGGCGGGTCTATAAGAGATTCAGCCTTCATTCTTTTTCCAGCAGCTGCTCTGAGGTCGTCAGCCCCAGACATTGGCAGCAAATCGGCAAAACCAGGTTAGTTGCCTTTTTCTTTGTTAGATATTGTAAGTAAAATATTTTTTGTTGATGTATTCAGTTCTCCTAAAGAGTCATGATTAAAAGCCAGGTTTGCTCTAAAATGATGGCTAATGTACCAGGGAAATTTGTTATTCCATATTACTTTAACTCAGAACTTTTCTATGAAAAGTATTATTTGTACTTATAGGGTTTCCACACAGAAAGTGACTCAAAGAGCACTGCTGGGCGTCTTTTTCTGTTTGTTTGTTTTTGACTGTCATGCCTGAGTGTGGAAGACGGGACAGTTATCTATGTCGTGATTAGGCAACATCAATTGCAACGGGTTCCAGGTGATTTATAAGAACGGCAACATAAACACAAGGCAGGGAAGGGAATGTAAAGTGGTGAACAACAGGTAAAACTAGTCAGGCTGGTCATGCACTGCGTGTTTGCAGAAAAATAAAGGACGTATGGAGCAATTTTCATGAAAGAAATTTTTACAGTGGTCTCTCTGCGTGGAGTTTGCATGTTCTCCCTGCGTCTGCATGGGTTCTCTCCAGGTTTTCCAGCTCCCCATCCACAGTCCAATGACATGCATGCGAGCCGAACTGAGAACTCTAAATTGTAGATGTCCGTGCATGCGAGTGTGAATGGGAGTGCGTTAGTTCCTCTTTTTATATGGTCCTGTGATTAGTTGGCAACTTGAATAGGGTGTAACCCTGCCTTTGCTAATGACGGCTGGGATGGACTCCAGCAGATCCCTGTGACTCTAAGCGCAGGAGGGCGTAGAGGATTATCAAAAGGGAAAGACGAAAGTGAAATAAAGAGCACAAAAGCTGTTGCTTTTGGGCTGGCTGATGGAACTTAACCTGTGCATGATGTTAATATTACAGTTCAAAGGTCATTTTACAAGAGCTGCCAGTCTTTTTCTTTAGCACCTGTTTAGATTCTGCTGCCTGATTTTGATTTTCAACTGTTTTATGACAGGACACAGGTCACCTGGAGGTCGTTAAAACGCAGAGGGAATCTCAGCCTTCACTCTTTTGCAGCAGCTGCTCTGAACTCTTTAGCCCCCGACATGGGCAACAAATCAACAACACCAGGTTAGGTGCCTTTTTCTTGGTTACATATTTTCTGATGTAAGTGAAATTATTTTTCTTGACGTTCAGTTCCCCTAAAGAGTGACGATTAAAAGCCAGTTTTACTCTAAAATTGTGGCTGATGTACGAGGGATTTTTTTTATTCTGTATTATTTTGACTCAGCAAATTCAATTTTTTTCTAAGAAACAATATTATTTGTAATTATGAGGTTTCCACAATGCAACATTGTTTTTTCCCCCTCACCATTGTATGTGAGCATCTATTTAACGCTGCAAGTGCTTCAAAAAGTACTTTTGGGTGTCTTTGTCACTGTATGAACAAAATCAAATCTTTGACTGGCACGTCCGAGTGGGGAAGTTGAGCAAAACGGGATGGTTTTCTAAGTAAAGATTAGAGACGCAGAGCCTCAGCCTTTACTCTTTTTGCAGCAGCTGATCAGAGCGTTTCAGCCCCCAACATGGACGAGGAAACAGAACGCCAGCTGAAAATCCTGAAGAAGAAAATTCAAGAGGAAATGATGAAGGAACTCAAGAAGGAACTTCAGAAAGAAGTACAGGAAATGAAAAAGCAGTTACTGACCGACATGAAAACTAAGAAGATGGCGAGAAATAGTCAGATGTGGGAACACGTTGTAGAGGTGAGGATATTGAGGGAAGAGTTGGAAAGACAGCGGAGGGATTTCATGGAAAGGGAGCAGTGGCTGAGGGAAAGTTATGAAAACAGAACGCCTGGACAGAGCGCGGGCCCGTCCGATGAAGGGGGACTGTTCGACACGGCAGCAGATATTATAGGTATGATAGCTAACCCTCAGGCAGCAGTTGCTCGTGGAGCTGTGGGATTAGTTACTGCCATGGTGGGTAAAGGTGGCAAGTGAACTGATGTGGTTTGCACTCAGAGGAATACTACAGAACAGACAAGAGCCAACGACCAGTTACAATGTGAACTGTGGTCTGTAAAAGTCCCATATTCAAAACCTCCTATTATGCTATAATTCCTCTCATTCCCAATCCACACAGTCATCAATATTATTACTTCATCTCAAACAAAGACATTATGGGTGTTTATTTTTGGTGAGGTTTTCTAAATCCTCCAAATATGGTTTGTGCTGTTAATAAAAGAAAGAGATATACAGGTATATATACAATTAAATGATAGCATGAAATGATAGATTTAAGAAGCTGATATTTGTTGAGCCATGAGAGAGAGCAAATCAGTGAGGTTAAAGTGCTTGTACTTCGTAACTCAGTAACTTCAGTAACGGCACTGAATGTGAGAAACACCTCTGAGAAATGTAATCACATGTATAACATATCTGTGATATCTATTATACCATACCAGCAGATACCACTATGTCCTGCTTTCTCTGTATTGCTTGTTTGTTTGCTACATTAATCATTGTTAATTGTTTGCATACATTTTAAATGCATTTACGTACATATATTTGCTGTTGCACTGTGACATCCATGTTTGATCTTGCGACTCGAGTCTTCTACAAAGGTGCCTTGAGTCAAGGATGTCATAAGTTATTTTGTTATGAAAATTGTAGAAATAATAAAAAATTTTAATGATATAATACATATGTCCTTGTAAATATCACCATGATTAAACCGTGTTTTTTCATTATTTTTGGAGCCGGTCTGTTGAGCAGAAACAAGCTGTGACTAAAATAAAATAAAATAAAATAAAATAAATGGATAGATAGATGTTTGTCAAAATAGATAGAGGTTTGTCAGAATACGTCCTGAACAAACTTTGTGAAGGCAACACAGCCACAAATCCTATGACGACTCAGTGAGAAGAGGCTATAATACCAAACTGACACAAGGTGGCATCAAAAATCGCTTTAACGCGACAATGTGGCTAAGACGAAGGTGAACGGGCAGATGTCCAAGCGGCAGGTTAATGGACACCTCTGGGACTCAGACTGGGGTGTGCTGGAGTCGAAGGGAGTGTCACTTTCCACAGGGACTTTGCCCCGATCAAAGGATTTTGATCATAAACATTTTTCGCACAGCTGACATAACCGCATCATAAAGAAGAGCTCACAATTTCTGAAGCAGCATGGCAGTCCCGTCTGCAAAAACGGCCTTTATCAGCTCGTTGATGACCTCAGGCATCCTCAGAGGAGTGAATGGCACCAACTACAGAGAGCAAAGTAACAAAAAAAGAAGGTCCGCTTTCAACAACGTGTAGTCAAAACGCCATGACGTGTGATGTGCATCACCGTGCATCACTGTCATCTTACAGTGTGTCCTGCCTCTTCCAGGAGAGCTTTGACCTCTCGCACTCCCCGGGCATTGCTCGGAGACGGCTGCGTGTAGCCGTCGTTCTCCATGTAGCCGATCCTCAGAGGCCTGGAGCCTTGGTAGATCTGAGAGAAGGACAATACCATCCACCTTTAGTGTGTATTATTATTTTGGGGGGAATATTTATCTGAGTGGAAAATGTGTGCTTCAGCTTTGCGTTGTTTCTAATGACAGTTCTCAAACAAATGCAATCTGTGCTGACCATAAGATTGCAGCTTAAAGCTTGTTGCTTTTGTTAAATACGAGATATCAAATCAAAATAGGCTTGCGTTGCACAATTGAGATCATTTGAGTGAAAGAACACAAAATGATAATAAAATATGCATTATAACAATAACTACACACTTTCAGGTGTCCAGTGTATTTCAGCTTACTCACAGCAGGGGGACCATAAATGCCAGAGCCAAACACTCAAATATAAATCTTCGACAAAAACAAACCATTTTTTACAATCAATTAACAACTTGATAAATGGAATCAAATTGATTCTTTAATAATCTTGCACCTCCTTCACTCTGCTATGCAACATGTGTCACGCAGCAGTTTGACCCCAAGCCTCTGGTTCTATTTACCTTCCTGGGTACCCACCTGTGTATTAAAAGGTACAGGTGGAACCGTCGGGTCCAGAGTGAACATGTGATCGCAGAGGAGCGCCTGCATACACAGAGCCAGGCTGTCCACGTCCCTCGCCATGGGTCCCGCGGAGGAAAGAACTGTTTTTTTTAGTGATGGGCCAAAAAAAAAAGTCAATGGATGTTTTTTAACAACATGTTAAAGCTAAAGATGATACCGGTGTTAACTCACCAGATTTTTGCCCTCTGTAAATGGGTCTTACGCCATGCAAACTAAGCCGAAAACACAGAAAGAGCAAAAGAGCATGTTAAAGATGCGGTAGCGCTGAATATCGCAGGTGCACATTGATCACCTATCCAGACAGGCGGCCGTCACTGGAACACTCACCTCACGCGGCCCGACGTCGGCTTGAAACCGCAGATGCCACAGAAAGACGCAGGAATGCGGATGCTGCCACCGATGTCGCTGCCAATGCCGAGCAGAGAGCCTCCTCCTCCGATGAGAGCCCCCTCCCCTCCAGATGACCCTCCGCTGGTCTTCTGGAGGTTATGGGGATTGACGGTCTGACCATAGATGGGGTTTCCACAGTCATAGCTGAGGATAAAACAATCAAAGAAAAAATATTTTTAAAAATACACACAAGTATTGTCATACAATTACAATATACATAAAACATTTTTATTGATATTGCTGACAAATCAGAAGATGTATAAAATTGAATTATTGTGATAAATGAGTAAATGTCAGATTAAGCTGAAAAACATAAGGGTTGGAAGACACCTGCTTCCTAATCTTTTATGGACAGATAGAAAGCCAGTGTGTTTACTGGTCATTGTTGATATCTGCACTCACTGAGCAAACAATGTGTTGTTTTCTTAACTGATTTTCTTGTTTGAACTAAATAATTTTTAAAAACGAATTGCATGTTTGCTGAAATAAAGAGTCAAACATTAGCACTGCTGTGAAGTGTGGAACATTGGCTGACTATACGATTTAATATCAAAAATTGCCGTGTCAACATTTACTTTAACAGAGCCTGGGGTAAGTTGGTTTTCACAAAGGGAATGGCGCCTTGTTTCTTCAATACTTTGACGATCACGCTGTCCTCTTGCGCAGGTTGGTCCAAGTTAACCACGACACCACAAGAGCAGTCGTGACCCTTGTGTTGAAGATAAAGGGAAAAGAGCAAAAACACACAAGAACAGCACCAATGTCAGCACAAGATGCAAGTGGAATGTTCTTAGTTGTGCAACTACCATTAAGTAACAAGAGAACACATGACAAGAAGGAGGCTACCTTGTATTCTATGTTTTCTTTGATGCTGACTGGAATGCCATACAAGAGCCCATCCTTGTTTGAGGCAACTGTTTTCAGTTGGTCAAAACTCTCCAACAGAATTCCTGTGCAGCAGTTCAACTCTCTTTGAACATCTAAAGCCTGTACAGGAAAAGAAGTTGCATATATATATTTAAAAAAACAAAAAAACAAAAACAAATTCAGACTGAAATGTATGTTTTGTTACTTCTATTGTACTTTCAAATTGTATTTTTAGTTTGATGTGGATTTACTGATAGAGTTGTGTTCTGTTCCTGCTCAAACCTTTTGCATGTATGAATAGAACACATCCTCAGGGGTCAACAACTCCTCTTGCAGTTGCTTTGTCAACTCAGACAAGGACAGAGACAAAATGAGAGTTGCGTCTGGTGTTTGCTGAAAGCAAACACATATTAATCAAATAAAAACACCATTAGTTTGCTAGCAAAATATATTTCACTCCAGAATACATTAATTCATTTTCCATACCCGCTTAGTCCCGAGCTCAGGGTCACAGGGGTCTGCTGGAGCCTATCCCAGCTGTCTTAGGGCGAAGGCAGGGGACACCCTGGACAAGTCGCCAGTTCATCGCAGGGCCACATAGAAACAGACAACCATTCACACTCACACAACCATTCACACTCACATGCACACCTACGGACAATTTAGAGTGTTCAATTGACCTCACATGCATGTTTTTGGAGTGTGGGAGGAAGCCGGAAGCCCCGGAATCGAACCCACGACCTTCTTGCTGTGAGGCAGCAGCGCTAACCACTGCCACCGTGTCGCCTCCAGAATACATTAAGTGATAAAACAAACTATTAAAAATTGAACACTGAATTTAACACTCTACAACTGGGTTCTCCATAGTGAGAACAACACTATGGCAAACCGAGTTTTCCGGTTTGTGTCCAATAGTGTGTACCAGGGTACACGCCACGGTTTAACACTGGAATACAAAAACACTGCTGATTCCAGATCAAGATTTAATTCCACTAGACCAACACTACGTGGTTCACCTAATCTCACGAACCATTGTCATTACTTTATTTTCTTTTTTTTTGTATGTCTTGTTGCTGATGCTTTGTGTCATGGCTATATGCTAATTTTGAAGCCGTTTCCTATGCTGTCATGTTTATTGTTGCAAGTTAAGACCCTCCAGGAAGTCACGCTTTGTCCCGTCAGACAAAACAAACACACCTGCACAAATGGATTCATGAAATTAACAGCAACTGGATGGGTTAATGATTAAAGTGTGGGCTTTACAGCCACGGGCCGACATATGACACACAGAGACCACCATTATTCATATTTCCATCCCGCGAAACTCTCACCGACTTGTTGTACCGGAGCACCGCCTCCTCAGCCCGCCGGAGGCTCTCCGTGCGTCGGTCTCTGGCTCTCTGAATCTTCGCCTTCACCTGCCGGTGGTTGTTGAATTTGCTCACCAGCACCGCCAGAGCTCCGGCGACGCAGGCACCACCTGCCAGAAGGCCGGCTGTCCTCCTGTCCGGCTCGGTTCCCTGGAGAAGCTGCTTCACGCTCAGCATGGTATGACCACGGGCGGAGGAGGCGGCTAACTAACGCCGGCTAACGACAGACGCAGCGGCCGGCTCCGTCTACTTGCTGGGCTTCCTGCTTTCTTCAAAGTCACGGCTGGGCGCGGATACTGTCTGGTTCCGTGCGGAGCGTACTAATCGGCGAGTCTCTGTGCGGTTAAGCGAGTATTTGGAGACACTAGCCAGCCAATGGGAACTAGTCACCAGTGGAGCGCGTCATCTCTTCCTTCTGTCATAAACTCGTCATGGTATTATAATGCACAACAGAGAGGGCGTTGAAGAAGCCTTGAGTGGCCCATTGGCTCTCCAAAATAGTACGCTACGTGTTGTGTAACACCCATTTCAATACAATTTGAGTAAAACATAGCCTTGCATGTAGATGATATATGTACCTGCATGATTCAGCTATATCCATTTGCATTTAAACTGCATTGTTTGTATCTTGTCAAATACTTTATTTTATTGTGTTACTGTGGCAAGGACCATGATATTGGTTGTCAGCTCTTCACCTTTTTGTGACAACCTGACAGGTCAAATGGGTCCCGCGATGAATCCCACAAATTGTAGCCCACTAATCCTGTGATTAATGGAATGATTCTGAAACTGCGGAAACATTGTGGAAACACTGTGGAAACACACTCAAACTCAGACTTTGAGGTCACAGAGTTTAATGAAACGTTGACTTGGACCAACCTTTCTCTTTCACTGAACACAATATGACACAGCATAGAATATATTTAAAGTTACAATAAACAGCAGATACTTAAAACCACCTTCACATCGTACAACACTTGAAGAAAGTCAGCAGGCAGTGGCGCAACCAGGAGGGACTTCATTTGACTGAATGGAACAGTTTGTGAGACACCTAGTGGAGAAATAGAGGAACATTCAATGATATGCAGACAAGGGTGCATGCAGAACACGCACAGCTTACAGGCGTTACCCTTGATTTCACACAGAGGTGTGCAAATATTAACAAAACATGTGATATCGGCAAGGTGATGAACTTGCTGCAAATTCACAACAGAAGAACAGGAAAAAAATTTAACAAATGAAAAACTATCTACCAGTGATCTACGTGATACGCGGGTATACGACGTATAACCACTAGAAAAAGTTCTGAAATACTGTGCGACTACTAATAAATGCGCAAAGATATGTATCAGTATGGTTTCTACTTGACACAACATTCAAATTCCCATTTAAAATCTGATTAAAATGATGTTCTGATCCGTTTGAGAATTAGCCATTGCTTTAGTGCCACTTTAGAGAATTTTATTTCATTTGTGTTTTCACCACTTTGTGCATTTGTTTGCTGAACCTTTTGTTGTTTTGAAGTAGCTGCAGCTGGACAGATGTGTACAACAGACTACTTGAGTAAAATGCCACTTAAACGATATATACATATTTTTGTAATTTGCCTGATTAAAATTATTGTGGGGGTAAATCCTAAAAAACAAATCCCATCGTAAATACAATTCACTAGTTGTTGTCAGCTGACAACGGTGCCACTTACACAGTGGTCCCGGGCGTGCAGGAAGTCAAACAACTCCTCAGTACAATCCTCTTCTGTGGCCGATCTGGAGCCGACCCTGCTCTCACACTCCTCCAGACGCCCCCGAGTATGAACGCAGTGCTCTGCCTCCTCACACTTCTGTCGCACCGCCTCGATAGGGTCCTGTGATACAAAGCACATCCGTCAGAAAGATGTGCTCACGGTCAGAATGTGTGTCAGAATCATCCCGTGTCCATCCACTTTTATTCCATCATGACACTTTTCATTGATTTTGCATGCAGCTGCTCAGAAACTCTGCAATTGAGGATGACAAAGACATATGGTTTGAGAGAGGGGTGGGAAAAGGCCACCTATGTTCACCTAGAATGACCCTCCCTGAATAGAGGGGGAGGTCTTCAACACCATTTCTCAGCTGCCAATAGGAGGGACCAACAGCCTTTCGGCCCAACTCCTCCAACCTCCTCCTTGCTGGTTCAATACATGGGATTCTCTAAGCTTTTTCAGAACTGAAGGCTTTCGGAAAAGAGGCAAAACCAGTCCAATTAGCTCAACTTAACCCTTTTACACTAAGATGACCTGGACGACTGGCAACCATCAAAGACATTTCTTTACTTGAGGGTTTTTAAATGCATAGTGCATTCATAGTCAGCTTAACAAACAAAATGGTGAGTCATTCACGAGTATGCACAAGCAGGACACCACACTTGTGGCTCTAAAATATGTATGGTAGTTTCCTTTACGCATATAATTTGCTGCTGCTGCTGCTACTTTTATCAGAGTTCTTCAATGTCACAGCTGAATTATCTTCCATGCACACTGGGCTGTATAGCATTGCGACACTTGTGTGGGTCTGTCGTGAACATACCACCATGTCTTCCTCCTCCTCCTCTTCTTCTTCCTCCTCCTGTAACCGACAAAAAAGAGATGACTTCCAAATACTTGGAACTGACATGAGAAGATATTCTGTATTTCACTGGCAGGGAAATGTTGACACGTTCGCAGCGTTACTTCCAGCTAATGCCAATGGGAGCTAGGTGATTATATAGCTATACGTTAGCTAGCCGTGTTGTTCGCTAACGCAGTTGGTCATGACGGCCGAGAGACACAGTGTTAAGTGATAAAACCACTCACATCATCGGGCTCTCCGTTCATAATCATTTTCTCCTCAAAAACCATGACTGCTGCTGCCCTTGCCCTTAGCTGACCGCTTGGTTGTTGTGATTGAAGTATTGGAGGACACCGGCAGGTCACACAGGCACACGATAGCTAGCGCCAGCAGTTAGGCTTCCGGTCATAGAACTTCACAATAAAGCTAAGTCTTTTCTCGAGTAAGAAAAGTTGACATTGTAACTGAAAAGTCTTTTTAAATAAAACTTTAAGAAAAGCGGACTGTTTTTCTTTTATTTATATTTAAACTGTCAGTCGCTTGTGGAATTTAGTTTTAGTTTAGTGCTGCGTGTTTCATTGAATTGACATTTCATGTTGAGATGCCAGGTCCAATCTAGATAGTTTTCTTCAACTTGACAATTTGAAACTATTTTTTTTTTTTTTTTTTTTTTTTTTTTTAATTGTGGTGAATTAATTCATCAATTAATATTGCTTATCAATCGTGTCTTGCTGTAAAGTAAATTATGTTATTTCAGTTGCATGGGCTTATTTGTTGATTCAACCTGATTCCATACAGTAACTCTCTCCCGAAGAAAAGGTGAAGGTTTGAAAATCAGTATATACCACTAGAGGGCAGCATCATCACTTTTCCAACACTGAAGCGGTTTTCTCATTGGATGCCACTTGCAATAAATCCAACCCCAATACCTTTACCTGCGGGTGGTGGACCTACGTTGTGTGGCTGCAGTGGAACACAGAGTGAATAAATCAATAAACAATGTATAATGAAATAGATTAGAGTTTAACTATAAACGTATTATAAATAACAAGTGAAGGTTTGTAAATACATCAAAGATGCGATTATAATCCATTTCTAATGGATAAAGCCTTGGCCTGGATGACAGGTCATCAGGTGGTCTCCAACGTTCATCGAGTGTTTCGACCCTTAACCACAACACTCTCCGGTTGGTGGGTCAGCCGTGATTGGCCAGATCACTGCCCCTCTCATCCAGGCTTCCAGCTTTTGTCCTCTCTTTTATGCCAGAGCCAACAGGAGGCTCTCTCTGCCGCTTCTCCCAACCTTCGAACAGCTGTTTTCCTCAAGTGGCCTCTCAATTCGACCTTTGTCATTAGATTCCACATAGATTGCGCAGGGAATCCTCTACATCCAACTTCCACTGTCACCAGCCATGTTGTCCACCACTTGTCCCGGCAATCCTGGGCAAGTTGTTGGTCCTTGGTTTTCTTTCTCTCTGCCGCTTCCTCACAGCCCTCCTCCCACGGGACAGTTAGTTCCACCAGGATGATTTTCTTTCCCTCTGGAGACCACATGATTATGTCTGGTCTCAGAGTGGTGGACAGTACTGCCTCTGGGAAGTGGAGCTTCCTCCCCAGGTTGACCTCCATCTCCCAACCCTGGGCCAACTGCAGGAGGTTTTGCCTGGCTTGGCCTTGGACAACTGGTCTATGACCTGCTTTCACGAAGGCGATGGTGCTCGGCTGTGGTCTAGTTTTGGATGGGTGTTTCTTTCTCCTCTCTTGCTCCAAGATGTCTGCGAGCAGTGCCAACACCTTGTCATGGCGCCATCTGTATCTTCACTGGGTCAATGCTGTTTTGCACCCTGAAAGAATGTGCGCCATAGTCCCTTTACTGCCACACAACCTGCTTCCCTATGAGTTGATCTTTGGAGTCCCTATATGTCAGGGAAAGTCTGCACTTGGCGACTTTAAACTCCTCCACAACTGAAGACAGGGGGAGCTGTAGCTGGCTGACCCAACCTTATGTAGAGCCCCATAGATGTAAAACTCGGGGGCATTCCCAACTATCTTCGAAGGTGCTTGTTGAACTTCTTCTCGATCCCTTCAACTGTTGTTATAGGCACTTCGTACATGGTGAGAAGCCACATAAGTCTTTGGAGTAGGCCATGCTGGTAGATCCAGCACTTATATTTCCCAGGCAGGCCAGACTTGTCAATTCTTTCCAACCACTCCTCAACTTGTTTTTCGGTGCTGGAGATGCTGTTTTTATCTGTCAGGGAATCATCATACCACTTTCCAAGGCATTTAATAGGGTTCCCCTGGATGTTTGGGATTGCTTCCCCCTGAACAAGCAGCTTGAACTTTTCTGTTGTTTTCCCCTTTTGGATCACCAGACTCCTTGATTTCTTGGGCTTGAAGATCATCTTTGCCCACGTAGCCATACGATCCAGTTCTGCCAGGACTGGTTCAATAAGCTGATTCAAATATTCACCCTAACAATATATATTTGAATCAACAAGGTCAACAGGGAGAGAACAGTGAGGAATCCTTTGAGCGAAGGAATCCAGAAGACATGGGACAGGCTCTTGTCCAAATCAAGAAAGATTGAAGAAACCCTGTGTCTGTATCTGTATCTGCTGTTGTCTGTAGGGAAAGGGCCACTGTCTAAAGGGCTAATGGGCAGAGTTATGTAATCTGTTGGGAGGAGTGGTTGTGCACACACAGTGCAGTCGTGGTCGCAGCTTGTGATTAGTCACCGTGTCTCTCTCTCTCAGAGAGTCAGAACTACCGGATCCAAGAGCACATCTACTACAACCACAACTGCAGCCTGTTCTGAGTCGGGCTTGAGCCCCCGTATAGGGCAAAGATGGATTCTGTACTTTCTGTGTTCGCGTCCATCTGGAACTGGGACGTTAGAGGCCTGCTGCTCTTCATGGTAATTTTCATCCTGGTGACTGATTATATTAAGAACCGGCAACCAGCCAGCTTCCCTCCAGGGCCGAGGGCACTTCCAGTTATCGGCAACATGTTGTCTGTGGACCACAAGCGATTACATGAGAGCTGTGTGCAGGTAGGTTGAATATTTAATGAAAAATAGGTCTAAGCAATAGCAGGGACACTTCAAAAAAAGAAATCTGACAATTTAACCATTATGTCAAATTTACTTTCAGCTAGCAGAGAAACATGGAAACGTGTTCAGCTTGCGGATGGGCCAGGACTGGATTGTGGTGTTGAACGGGTTCAAAGCTGTGAAGGAGGCTCTGGTAAATCAGGGAGACAGTTTGGTAGACCGGCCAGTACAACCTTTGCAGATCGACATTTGGAATGGCGGCAGGGACCTAGGTGAGAATAACCAGCACTGAGGAGAGGAAAAGGCTTGACATCAGGTTGTTCTTTGTCACATGCATTGCACTGATGGCAAACATTTATCTAAACGAACTATGGACAAGAACCCATACTTTAAGAATTCACAGTGAGCTAGTTGTTCACATTCTTTTGTAAAAAAAAAAATTTTTTCTGCCTTTATTGTCCATCAGGTGTGATTTTATCCATGGGGCATAGATGGAAGCAGCAGAGACGGTTCGCTCTGTCGACCTTCAGGTATTTTGGATTCGGGAAGAAGTCGCTGGAACCGGTCATGCTAGATGAATTTGACATCTGCGCCAAAGAAATCAGGAGATTTGATGGTAAACAGTCAAAACAGTACACGAAAAATTAAACGTTGTGCCACTTCTGAACATATATTGCAAAGAAACATACAAATTATTCCAGAATTTTGCAAAAGCTGTTGTTTAGACTCAAGGTAGGTCTGAATTCATAGACAATGTTTTGTGTCTGCACACTGGCATGGAGATGCACAACATCCACTGAAGTTCACATTATCAACGGAAGAGAACGTTGCAGGTCAAATAGCTTCAAAGAGCTGCCCCAGTGAGAGAATACAACATTTTGAATGAGTTGAAATCATTGTCACACATTCTTGAAATAGTAACATTGATGTTTCACAGCAATTCACAACGTTTTTCGTTTTCTTTCTTTTTTAAATTTCTAGGCAAGCCATTCGCCCCGCATCTCATCCTCAACAACGTCATCGCCAACATCATCTGCCACCTGGTCTTCGGTCATCGCTTCGAGTACGACGATAAGAACTTTGGAAGACTTCTAACGATGTTCGACTCAAGTTTTGAGATTGAAGCCTCCGTCTGGGCACAGGTACATCAGTGATGTAGGATTTAGAGCTATCATCATACACTCAAATATATGCCATTAAATCTGCACCATACACCATGTCAAAGTAATGACAAAGCATCAATATGCACCATCAGTTCGTAATAAGGAGACATCCAGCATGGATTTAGAAAAAATAAGCTATTCAACATTAATCTGACTGTGCCAAGCTTCTCCACTCTGCAGCTCTACAATGCCTTCCCCTGGCTGATGAGGCATTTGCCGGGGCCTCATCAAACCCTGAAGAAAATCTACAGTGAAGTCAATGAGTTCATTGCCCAAGAGATTGAGGAGCACAAGAGAAACTTCGACCCTTCGGACCCGAGAGATTACATTGACTGCTTCCTCAATGAGATTGAGAAGGTGAGTCACTGATCCTCCTGCGACAATGCTGCTTAACACAATTTATTTTTCAGTGTTTCTTTGGCATACGTCCTGCAATTCAGGCAGCATTCACTGATGTTGATGTTGATGTTGAAGTGCTGCCATGCTAATGACCTTCAATTTCTTTGACTTTTTTTGTTCCCATTTGAAAATATGATGATCTTCAGACTAAGGGGCAGCCAGACAACAGCTTTTATGAAGAAAACCTGATTTGGTCTGTCTTGGATCTGTTTGCAGCTGGTTCGGAGACCACATCCACCACTCTGCGCTGGGCTTTACTCTTCATGTCAAAGTACCCCGAGATCCAAGGTAGGAGAAAGCGACAGAGCAATGTGACCTCTGAGCATTACCAAAATTGAAATACAGCAGACACGCTGAAATAACTTGTATTGCATGCTCAGAATTAATATATGGTTCCAACTGTGAAATAACAAAAGAAAGAAGAAAGAAAAGTTAGGTACGTCTATGACTACCAAAGAGTTGGTTTTTTGGCATAGACCCGGCTACGCTACTTAGCCTGGTCTTGGCTAAGTAGCGTAATCATGATGTGGTTGAGGTTCTCAGTGTGAAACTCTCAACTAAACCAGGAAGGACTTCCCAAACTCATCCTCTCCTGTCCTAATCTGGGCTCCATCCATTCAGCTGAGGTTTGACAGTTGAACTTCCATCCCACAGAGAAGGTTCAGGCTGAGATTGACAATGTGATCGGACAATCCAGGCAGCCAACCATGGACGATCGAGCCAATATGCCCTACACTGACGCCGTAATCCACGAGATCCAGAGGTTCGGCAACATCGCACCTCTCGCTCTGCCGCACATCACCAACAACGAGCTCCAGCTGGAGGGCTACACGGTGCCAAAGGTCAGTCATTGTATACACTCTCGTCCGAGTCTCACGCATTGATTTGTTTTCTCCCCTCATAATTTTTTTTTTTCAATCACCAGGGAATTACAATTATTCCCAATTTGACCTCGGTGCTTTTTGACAAAAATGAGTGGGAAACGCCTCGCACCTTCAATCCGGGACACTTTCTGACCGAAGATGGAAAGTTCACGAAGAGAGCCGCCTTCCTCCCTTTCTCCGCCGGTGAGGAGCAACACATTCTGGGTGTCTTTACCTCTTAGACCATACTTACAACACGTAGCAGGCCTTTTTAAAGTAGAGACAGTGAGGGAAATGTGGAAGTGGTCTGAGGCTACTTGGTTAGAGCAACCTGATGCTAACTAACTTTCTTCTCGTGGAGGTGTTTCCCACCTCATTGTGACAGAATTTCAACAAATGTTGGAAAAAGAAATACAACTCTCTCACACACTTCACTTTTGTCTGCTAGCTAACAGAATGTATTGTTTTCTGCTAATATTTCAGGCAAGCGGTTCTGTCTGGGCGAGACCCTGGCCAAGATGGAGCTTTTCCTCTTCTTCACTTCTTTCTTGCAGCACTTCACCTTCCAAATGCCGGCTGGGGTGAAACCCGTGATGGACTACCGGTTTGGCATCACCCTGGCGCCGCTTGCATACAAGATCTGTGCCATCCCACGTTAGGACCGTCATGATCTATACTGTTTTACGAGCTGGTGCTTGGGCTGTGTTCATTTCAAGTAAAGATTAATAAAGTACTGCTGCAGTTACCAAAAGTGAGACACAAGAAAGAATATAAAACAAGGGTGGACTTGAGTAAAGACCAAAACTGCTGGTTTTGTCAAAATAAAGGCAGCATTGGTTCTGTGGGACCTTTTATATTCCTGTTGATTATTAACGTGGCTCTGTCTTAGTACAGCACATCGCTAATGTTTACCTTTTCTGCTGCAATGTGTGAATTTAAAAAAAGCACAAATGCTTAAGATTAAAAGTGTTCAGCTGTTCCTGTTGTTGCTGTTGATTTAAAAAGGTGATTTACTTAAACACTGTATTTTGTAGTCCTGGACATTGCTAGATCGTGAAAGAAAGGTTACACAAGTACTAACATGTAGTACAGTGCTGAAACCTACCTGTGATTAAGGGGTTTAGACACCAGTTTATCAAAGAGGAAATCACTTTCATCAACAGAACTTGGTCTCAGAGGTTTATTGTAGAAAAGGTTGACATTTGTTGCTCGTTTAAGTACACGGAAGTCGTTTATACTTTTAGGGGCACTTATATAACACATAGGTAAACTGCAAGGGGGCGGGTGGCACAAAGGAGCTTTACATCAGTGATAAAGCACCTTTCACACAAAGAGCTCTGACACCGAAGTTTTTCCATCGTGCATGTTCAAGCAAGTGCTGAGCCCCATAACATGCATGATGAGACCTTAGCACTGCCACCTTTGTTAGGTCACTAATTATCGTAGGATGACCAAGCAAAGAAGTTATTGTGAGTTTTCGCAGAGAGAATAAAACACACAATGTCCCTTAAATGCTTTTCAAAAAGCCACTTTAGGTCATGTCCGTACTTTAATATGTGGGTGTGTGAGTGGCTGAAGTCAAACACCAGCCTACAAATGGTTTCAAGTGACATTTAACTGGAAATACAAAGTGACCTCAGACTCCTCGCTGAATGTCTGAATGCACCCATGGATAATATACAAAAAAAATACTGCCACCAAAACCAGTTTTAAAATATAATATTTTCTAAATTGGATGATTGTCAGCTGCCATGCACAGACAGGGGTTGTGCACTTTTCCATGCCGGTACTAAATGATACCTCTGTTAGAAAGTGACACCAGAGATGAAACAACCAGACTCGCTTGATCAAAGAATCAGAACGATTCACTTTACAGATTCTCTCCTTGACTGTTTTCTGTTTTGTGTCTGATGTCTGATGCCTTGGGATGTGGTCTCACAATCATGAGCGTTTTTCAGGACTCACTCATCTGCCCTTCCTGTCTGGACACTGGATTTTGTAGCCGACCCTGTATGCCTGCAGGTACACGCGAGCCTGGTTTATCCTGAAGGACAGAAAGTGGACCAAGCGCAGGTTAATTCCCTGAAACGGAACATGACCAGTGCACCATTTTATTCTATTCTGTGACTGCCACTGTAACAAACAGTCAAGTACCCACATGACTGTCATGTCTTGCACAGGGTGCTTAATCTATACAGTAAGTTTGATAGCAGAGAAGATCTCAGACAATCTGGTTTTCAGTGACAGACCTGCCATAAAGTCCATCTTATCTGCCCTTTTTTTTTTGCCAGTTGAGGAGGATGTAATCGAGGAAAAGGTCACCTGTATTTGGTGCAAAGTTTGATTCCCAAGGGTCCACAGCGGTCCACGTAACTCTCCCGGAACGCCTTCCGTACGGCCCGAGCCATGCTGACCACAGTGGTGACTATAGGGCAGGTTCTTGGAGGAAAACAATAAGAACGATCAAAGATGACAGTCGTCAAACACCATACTGTTGTAGTGAAAATTGATCATGGTGTTAGACCATATATAATATTTCAACTCGGATGTCTAATATTTAATATGGAGACAGCTAAAGAAAACCTGAAAACATATATTGTCCTCAATGAAAATTACTTTCACATCCCAGATCCTGTACAATACAACCTTCTGTTCTTGACCCATCATGCTCATTGGTCAGCAAGGAAAAAAATAAATGAAATAAAATTACATTTAAAAAAAATAGTCTACAATCATGATAAGTATCTTTAATTTATTTGACTTTATATGCTCCGAATACAAAATAATAATGACATTATTATTATTTTTATTATCATCATCATCATCATTATATGAGCAAAATAATAGTCTTTAGTTTGCAAAATAAAAATAAAAACAGTGCATTCCATTGTAAAGTGCCTGTACTGTTGTAATGGGAAATATGTATTCTTGGGTTATTCTTTATTATGTTGTATTCTGTGTCATATGATCACTAGTAGCACGTGTAATCTGTTCGTTTCATAGTATAACCTTCTCGAGACATTCTCCTCGTGGTCCACCAGAGGAGGCTCTAAATGTGTCAGCTTGTGCTGATTCTCTGTGCTTTGTTTTCCTCTTCTTCCCTTCCTTATCTCTTCCCCTCCCAGTCCAGTGTATAAGAGACCTTCTTCCTCCTTTCCTCCTCGCACTCGCACTCCCATTTTTCTGTGTTTTGTGCCTCGGAGCTCCGATCCCCTTTTTATTGTTTGTTCATTAAATTACTTATTATCCCAGTATTCCTGCATCGGCATCTTCGCTCTTTTCCACAACAATTGTACAACACAGAAATTTGTTTTACTGACTTTAAAGCCCAAAACTAAATGTCTAAAAAGCGACACACTGCTCAACTCCCACTTACAGTTTCTGGCAGCGCAGACCAGCAGTGCCCTCGGGACACGTGCAGGTGTTGTGCGGGCTGCAGGTGGCGCCGTGTCGGCAGGGGGGCACGCAGGGGGTGGTCACCGCTGCGGACGCAGATTAAAACAAGTTAGAGCTTCGGCGGCGGTGCGGAAAGGTGGCTGACGCGTGCACGAAACGCAGACTCGCCGGTTTCACAGAGGCCTCCGCTGAAGCCGTCGGCACAGCGGCACACGTTGAAGCCCACGCACACGCCGCCGTTCTGACACGGCTTCTGGCACTGAACTGGCTCTGGAGGAGACACACACAGGTGGCGGAGAGACATCGTCAAACCGCTTCGATTTGACCTCCAGATAGATTAGCGAGTCAGAACTGTCTGTGTCGTTGGAGAAAATGTTGCACTGCACATGACGTAGGACAGGGGTGTCAAACTTGAATACACAGTGGGGCAAAATTTAAAACTTGGACAAAGTCGCTGGACCAACATTGATATTTATTGAAAAAATCCTCCTCCAGATGGAACAGTAAACCTTTTTATATGGACCCAAATAACTTCATATTGCACACATGCTAAATCGAATTTTAAATGAAAAATACTCATCAAAATGAATAAAATGTAAATAAAAATAACAACAATAAACCAATAAAGTAACAGTAATGTCCTTCCATAAACGTCCTGTCCTGATTGCTGCGGCAAAATACCAGCAGAGCATTCTGGGAATGCGTAGTATTGGTACATGTGCAGTTTGTGCTTTTTGTATTGCCTCACGTGCCAAATATAATTACACTGTGGACCAAATTTGGCCCCCGGGCCAGAGTTTGACACCTATGGCTTAGAACATTTGGTAAGAAACTAGACTGCTGACTGCTGACTTTACAGTTTTTGCGACTGATTTCTACACGTGGACCCTCAACAGCAGCTTATCTTTTGACGAGTCACGGTGAATCATGCAGCCTCCAGAGAGATAATCAATCTTTTACTAGATGGTCTTCTGGGTTCCACTCGACCCTGAGTTCAGGATAAGCGGTGACAGAAAACGGATGTACTGGATGCCTATAAACATCACAGGTGGGCGCTGTTTTGCTTTATGTGAAGACAGGAAATTTAATTGTTTCATCAAAAGTAAAAAAGCTGATAGATAATTTTTTTTTACCACAGACACACATGACACCTTTGAATGTCCTCGTGATTAAATCATGGTCTTACGCCAAATTAGATTTTTTTTTGTTTTGTTCTGTTTTAACGCCACAAACACTGAAAAACACAAGTGCGGCGAGTTTCATCTCACCTATCTGGCAACGGGCGCCCTTCCATCCGCCGACACACGTGCACTTGTTGACGTCGACGCACCTTCCCCCGTTCTGACAGGCAGGAGTGCACAGGGCTGAAAACAAGAAGCGAGGCAGTCCATCACGCTGCTGATGGAGAAGGAGCCGGATGTGCTGAAGGTACTCACGCGAGAGGCACTGAGGTCCGGTGTAGTCGGAGGGACACTGGCAGGTATTGGGCCCCACACACCTGCCGTTGTTAGCGCAGGGCAAGTCGCACACGGCTAGGAGACGGACACACACACACACAAACACACAGACAGGAAATGAATGAAGAATATGGTGTTCTCATATTAGTAACAAGATACTGGTTCTGGAAAACTTCAGTAATACAATTCTAATAGCAACAAATACCACTGTCTTACTCAAATGTGAGTATTTTGCCTCCCAAGTTTTACTTCCTCTGTCCAAACACATACGTTCTATGTCAGGCATGGGCAAACTACGGCCCGGGGCCCATATGCGGCCCGCCAAGCTTTTTATTGTGACTCGGCGAACTTAAAGAAATTATATTAATCGTAAGTGAGAAATAAAATAGCTGCTTTTCAGTTGTTTTAAGAGCCATTTCAATAAAGAGATACAGTGGGGCTTCAAAGACAGGTATTTCGTTATAACGCTTTTGTTCATTTTCAATAGAAATTAAAGCACGTCTTCTACATATTCTATGATATATTTTTTCCTTCTATGAAGTGGGTCACCAAAACACTCCATCCATCTGCTCCTGCTCCGGGCCCTTGATCAAACTTTTAGAACCCACTGTGGCCCCACCTGTCAAAGAGTTTGCCCACCCCTGTTCTACATCATCTTCACCAGACGGATACAGCAACTACGAAACCTTTAGCAAACATTCAATGCGGGGGCAGCAGTGTGGGCGGAGGAGAGAGGTGGGAACATTTCCTCTGGTAAAAACTCGTGCACGTGCCCGCGCTCTGCTGTGCGCACCTGTGTGACAGCCAGCTCCGGTCCAGCCAGGGCGACACAGACACTTGTTCCAGCGCATGCAGGTGCCTCCGCGTGTGCAGGGCGGGGAGCACATAGCTGAGGTGCAAGACATTGGTCAAGTCATTTCCTCCACCAACATTCATAACACAATCTTTAAAACAAACAGGTGAAGGGTCGACAATGTGTGAAAAAAAATAAAGGTTTTATTTTTCACACTAAAAAGGTGCAGACGCTGCCACCTGGTGGGAAAAAAATTCTAAACAATAAATAACGCAGAGTATATATGTTATATTATTTTGGTTTGATGAGCCTCATGATCGCTGGTAATGGGGCTGACTATCAGTCGTTATTATATAATCATTAATGAACTAACTACAAATCTGGCCACAATTAGCCATAGCTAGAACAAAGCAGTGTGCATTGAAATGAATTCTTGGAAAAATTGACATCTCACAATACCACAGTGCTGCAGCGTACCTGAGCATCCAAGTCCAGGGTAGCCAGGAGGACAGTCACAGCTGTTTGGAGCAACACAAACTCCGTAGTTGTGACAGGGTGGCTCACACACAGCTAGAAAGGAAACACAATTTCACGCATTATTGGGCCACGACACACACTCACGTTTGCAAGTCAAATCCAAAAAGGGCACATTTGATGCCTCGACTCACGCTCGCACTTGGTGACATCGTCGGTTCGAACCCTGAACCCCATCCTGCAGGTGCAGTTGAAGCGGCCCGGGAGGTTCTCGCAGGTCTGCTCGCACCCTCCATTTGCGAAGTCCCCGCACTCGTCCACGTCTTCACGAAGAGCAGCAACAGTGCAAAAGCAATAGATCAATAATGTACATATAAATATTTGCAAAACAATATTTATGTAGACATTAGGGGGCTTCAGTAGATGATGCCGGGAAATAATTCCAACATACACTACAATAAAAAGTCATTATCAGTCTTGCTGCTTATGCATGTGTAACCATGATAAGCTGCAAGGCCTCCTGATGAGATGCGTTGGGAAAAAAAAGAAAATCACGACCCTCTCGTGTGGTTTTTGTCCCCGAGACGGATTGAAGTCTTACCCACACAGCTCCTCGCGTCATCGGCCAGCCTCCAACCCTCCCGACAGCCACACTGGACCTGACCCTCGGCCTTCAGCGCACACGTGTGTTCACATCCGCCGTTCCTCAGCTTGCAGGACGTAGCATCTGTGCATGTGAAAAAAAAACACAACACTTTAAGAGACCTGCTAGCCTGAAAAAAGATGACAGTGAAAAGAATGAAAAGAAATGAAAAGCGTGCACCCGCACCTGTCCAAATACAATATCTATAAATATATATATACACACACACACACACACACACACACACACACACACACACAATAAAGGGGTTATATGTTGCCCTCTACACCTCCTTTCTGGAATAACATGCAAAGCCTCCCTCTTGAAGGCCTTGTATATACACCTGGACACCACAGCTGGAACCTTTTAGCGGGTGAAATGTGTTACGGCGCACTAATGGGATGCTGGGACGCCCTTAAAATGCGACGCAACGCGGCGCGCACTGCCGCGGATGCTGCAAGTGTAATTGTTTGACCTGCAGGTCGTGTGTAAATGCTGAAACTGGCACCTTTGCGCTTCATCACAGTAGATAATGTGTGAGTCATACGGCAATGCAGAACAAATCAACAAACATCTCGTATGTCTCGTAAGTATCTGTGGTTATTCTAGTATTGTTTTAAGAACTGTATTGAAAAAAATATATATGCATATACAGATGCATATATATGTGTGTATATATATATATATATATATATATACATATATACTGTATGTATATATATATATATACACATATATATACGTATATTTTTAAATACATTTTTACATGTGTATATATATATATATATATATACATGCAGTCTCAGCACTGACATACGTACTGGTGCAGCGGATGTTGTCGGTGTCCAGCAGCAGAGGGAGAGGACAGTGGCAGGAGTGTCCTCCAGGGGAGTTGCTGCAGGTGTGAGAACAACCACCGCTCTGCAGTTTGCATTCGTCAATATCTGTTTCACGCGCGCACACACACACAAAAACCCACTCAGAGTGAGATATGGTGCACAGAAGTCTCTTGGCTGCACGAGCCACAGAAAGGGCCTTTCTAAACAGCCCAAACGAGCAGGTAGGCAGCGTGAAATAGGTGGCGGAGCAGCAGAGAGTGAACTGACCGACGCAGGTGTGTCCATCAATGTGCAGCTGCCAGCCGCGCCTGCACGAGCAGCTGAACGATCCCAGAGTGTTGATGCAAATGTGCTCGCAGCCCCCGTTCAGCGTCGAGCACTCGTCCACATCTGGCGGGATTCAGGGAGAGTGGAGAGTCAGAGTGACTTCCTGGCCATGACAAAACTCGAGAGACGACGCTCCTCGAGAAAATTCTTTAAAAACCCTCCAAACACCCCCCGTGCAAACTGGAGGTTGCACATTATTTGCACTGCGATGCATGCGCACGCTTTCCAACCCAGCAAATATAGTTTCTAATCAGTGATGATGATTCGGGGGGGGGGGCTCTGAGTTCCCAGAGGGGATTTGTGACTATGCAGTGGAAAAAGTGCAGAGGACCTTCAGGCCTGCAGAAGTTTCCAACCGTGACCAAAACCCTTTCCCACTTCTCTTGAGTGCTACGTTTCGGAAAGGCTCAGTCGCGCTATCTACACTTTAAAATTGAGTGCGTGTTTAAAACACCTCTTAGGGTAAAGCGTACAATGTCCTCAACTACCTCTGAGGTGATTTTCAACTTGTTTTACTGTAGCATTTTCTGATAATCTGATGCTGAAGTTATACACTGCATGCAGTACAAAACCTACTTTTATGGGTCTCCCTATATAACACTACCAGTCAAAAGTTTGGACATACCCTATGAATTAAATGTCTATATATATTATTAAATATATTTGATGTCTTCAGTATCTATCAGTGTAGAAAGTTAGATTAAAAAAAAGAAGATAAAAAGATTAAAAAAAAAACTGGCATGGAAGTTGTGTCCAAACTTTTGACCGGTAGTGTAACTGTCAGTCCCGGCGACTGAATACCTGCGCCAGTTGTGTTGTACCTGTGCAGCGGCGTCCGTCCTGGTCCAGCTGGTAACCGGCGGCGCACTGGCAGTGGAAGCCTCCCGCCTCGTTGGAGCAGTTGTGCTGGCAGTCGCCGTTGTTGACGGCGCACTCGTCGATGTCTGCGAAGGAGGACAATCCTCAAGCACGTCCTCGAGCGTCGGCACCACAGTGTGGACTTCAGCTGTTGGCCTATAAACAAGCAAGCTAAGCACACGTCCCCGACAACCCACCAAAACAAGAGCGTCCGTCTCCGTTGAAGCCTTGGTAACACTGGCAGAAGTACGAGCCGATGATGTTGCCACAGCGGGCGTTGGGGTCGCAGCCGTGGACGCCCGACGCGCACTCATTCTCATCTGGAAACACAGACACACACACACACACATCACATCACATCCGGAACCAGAATTTTTTCACGTGCAGGGACGTCGGAGCTAGTTTGCTTACCCTCGCAGTGTGTGCCGTTGCCCCGGTAACCTGCTGCACAAACACACTTGTAGCCGCCGAGGGTGTTCTCACACACACTGTGGCCGCTGCACGCGGCAGGATTCTCCACACATTCATCCACATCTGGGACAGAGACAAGGACACGGGACAGCTTCTTATGCACAGTTTTATGACTGTTTTTTCTCCCCTATTCACTGGCCGTAAAAAGCAGCAGTTTGTCATGGATCATGTTGAGCCTGACTGCAAAGCAACTCATATTTGTGCAAAATTAATAAAAAAATAGTTTAATTGCAACACCCTTATCAATATTATCAAGTCACTGTTAGGCAAAAGTCTTTAAAAAGTTGCTTTTTCACCACTTAAAAAAAACTCATTTGTCAAAAATTCACATTTCATATTTGCAAGGTGCTTATAGTAAATGGTGTGAAATGTTGCATATATCAGTAAAATGTGCGTTACAAAGGGACATCGCACAACATGAAACTCTTCCTCTGCTTTCCCTGCTTATGGTGCTTATCGTCACCCACAGCTTTTACAGTTTAAAAGACAAGCAGCAATGATGATGATGATGATGATGATGATGATGATGATGATGATGATGATAAAAAATAAATGCAGTTCATCTCACCTTGACACACAGTGTACGGTGGACAAACAGGACCTGAGATTGAAAAAAAAACAAGAGCATAAATAATAAAACACAAAGCAAGGCATCCTTCCCTTCTGCCAGCTGGACTTATTAAAACAGAGGCCTCCTTGAAACCCCGGCACACAAAGGCTGCGTTCATACTGCAGGCGAATCTGATTCAAATCAAATTCCTTCTCAGATCCGTTTTTTAGGGCTGACTGTTCGCACTGCTTTTAGCAAGTGTCTTGTGTGACGTCATATAATTGTGACAGTGGCACTTGTTGCTCTACATGCCCTGGAGCTTGGCTTGAATGGAGCTACTGTATCTCCCCACAGACTGATGAGCCAATGAGTTTCCTACGCTGTCCAGGGACTGCTGTTTTCTACTTCTTCTGTCTGCTCCATTACGTTACAGCACCGCACCTGGAATGGCTCTCTCTGGTGGAAAATTGGGTCTTGTGTCGGGTAGAGTGACGTCATGGACAGTCAAAACCCATGGGTGTGTTTGGAGCTCTTCACACTGAGATGCATCTGTCCAAATGCCATTTGAAACTACGTCCCAAAGGTGGTTTCAATCCGTTTTGCAAACATCATGTGATTTGAGGCTGTTCAGACTATTGAAAGAGGAATCCAGTTTCAATCTGGATGGGAGGTAAATCGGGTTTTGGCTGGCAGTCTGAACGTGGCTTCACAGGAGCAAAACACGAGGAACCTCACGAGACCAAATCAGAGTGATTCCCAGCGGTGGGGGGTGATGGCAGCCTTACCAACACAGGCCGGAGCTTCTGCTCTGAAACCCGGCTGGCAGCGGCACACGAAGCTGCCGGGTGTGTTGACGCACACGTTCCCCAGCTCGCGGCGGCACTGGTCCTCGATGCTGCACTCGTCCACGTCTGCAGGAGAGGGAGGAAGTGGTCTCAGCAGGGAGGTGTTTGTCTGAAAGGGGGCTGATAGGGTTTTGGACGGCTGGCCGGCCTCACCTTCGCAGCCCCGCCCGTGGCTAGGCGTGTACCCCTCAGGGCAGGAGCAGGAGAAGGAGCCGGGGCTGTTCCTGCACTCTTCACTGGGCTGACAGGCCTGCAGGCCCGTGACGGCGGCCAGGATGCACTCGTCTATGTCTGCAAAGAGAGACAAAAACATCACAGGGGATTTAGCAGTGCGCAAGTCAAGGCTTTTGACGACCCGCCGGTCCCACACAGCCGCGTCAATTACCACAACCTGCCTCATCCCGCAACTCGCTGTCATTATACAGACCAATATGTCTTTGAATACAGCTTTTTTTTAGTCCATCATAAAGGTGGTTGACAACAACCTTAACAGGCTAATGTCACTTCCAAGTGCCAAGTGCATGAGACAACGGACAGAATATAATAACATAACACATTTACCACATCAAAAGTTTTGCTTAAACATTGACCATGGAATAAGCAAAGCTTAATACTATACAGTAAATAACTTCATATTGCACACATGCAAAGTAAAATTTCAAATTAAAATAAAAAGAACGTAAATAAAAATTGTATGCCTCTTTTTTTTATTTGCAGCCGTCTTGATTCAATTTGAACAGTAACCCTTTTTCCATGGGCTAATAATACATTTAAAAAGACAAAATAAAGATAATAAACCATTGAAGTCATAATAATTTCCTTCAATGAACATCCTGTCCTGATTGACATGCCAAAATAATATTATTTGACCTGCCACAGCCCGCTCCCGCTAAAAAATCTCTTGACTCAGCTCAACCCGCGGCCACCCGCAGGTTACAGGTCGGCCCACGCATCACTAGCAGCGGGGCTTTTGAAACACAAGAGATCACACTTCACCACGTCATCACATTACACACTCAGGTTGTGACAAACCCTGGCAGCCGTCGGTGCCCATCAGGTAACCCCAAACACAGGCGCACGAGTAGGAGCCCGGCTTGTTGGTGCAGTCGGCATGGAGACCACACGGTTCCGGACCCTCTCCCGCACACTCATCAACATCTGTTGGGCAGCAGAGAGGAAGAGAGCACGCTGTGAGGTGACCAGTGTGCATGCCAATTAGAACACTGTGGGAGGTTTGAAAAGATGAAGACGGAAAAGCATCTTTGGTGTTTGAAAAGTTGCACAGATGATGTGAATTCTTTGCATCATCTGAACCAAAACTCTTTTGTGTTGTTTTTGTTTTTCTTTAAATGTAAAAATGCTACAATTGAAACACAAGTGAATCTTTTTAACATTCTCCAGGCTTCCAGTTAATCAAAAGGAAGCTGATTGGTCATAGAATCCGATCCAATGTGCCAGGTTACAGTACTGGACTTAGCAGTCTGGCTGCTGTGCAAGTCTGACAAGCAGTAGCTGCTGTATTTGCAATCACTCATCTCTATTTTTGTGGATTTGTTGGGAGTCAGGTTAGGGTTACGTAGCATCAGGACCTAATTCTGCCCCTTCTAACCTTGACACTCAGCAGCAGCACCGAGAGTGAAGCCTTCGGGACAGGTGCAGTTGTCACCCGTCTTCAGCAGTCCAGACGGGCAGCCACAGCCAGTGCTGTTCACCAGCATCACCTGGTTTTCTGGACACGGAGCAGCAGCAGAGGTGCTCAGAGTAACTGGGCTCAAGGAAGCTGCTGATGTGGAAAAATAACAGTTTTGGAGAAAGTTACATGGAAAAAGCCAATTAAATGAATGGATGAATGGATGAATGAATGAATAACAAAGGCAGCTTACGAGTTACAGGCGTGAGGCTCGGCATAGTTTCACTGAAATCTCCTGAGAAATTCTCCATCTGCTGAATCTGCAAGTGGAACGGAGGGAAACGTTTTAATTAAAGCCACACACACACACACACACACACACACACACACACACACACACACACACACACACACACACACACACACACACACACACACACACACACACACGACTGGCCTGGCTGTTGCTGAGCTCATGCTCTGTGTGCTTGAGGACTTCATTCTCCTCGGGACGATGGAGACCTTCTGCTGCAGATGGCCGGAGCAGCAGCAGCAGCAGCAGCAGGGCCAGCGGAGTCCAGAGGTGAGTCATCACCTGGAGGGAGGAGGTGGAGGAGATGGATCACTCAGGCATCAGGGGGGTTAACAAGAACGGAGTAGTCAGTCAGAGTGTGTGTGTGTGTGTGTGTGTGTGAGAGAGAGAGAGAGAGAAGTGACGTCACATCGTCTCAGCGTCCCACTTCCAGTCCGGCTGCCACATGCACATGCACATGCACGCGTGCACATGCACATGCACGCACAGAGCGTGTCCGGGCAGGCACAACAACACATGGGTAGGAACTGAGGAGCCTGTTATTAAGGCGACAACATGCCTGCTGCCAGAACAAAAGGCTACCGGCAGCTGCGCAAACAGCTGTAAGCGTCACAATGAAAGCCCGATATGCTACTTTGTTTTCGGTCGTCCCGGGACGACCATGGGCGCAAAGAAAGCCGCGAACAGGAGGTAAAAAACTTTGCAGAAACACGGGGACAGCGTATGGGACTAAAAACTTATGTAATGATACACAGGCTGAGTTTTCTTTTAATTAACATGTGTGAATGGAAACGTTCCTGTACACTCACCCGGGTTAGGGACGCGCGGAGACGGCGAGGTTTCCGGAAGTTTGGCAATGTAAAGAAACTTTACACTGAAAATGAATTAAAGGATACCCGCGCAGCTCCTGTCGAGACTCCCGCTGTCTTGTCCAGCCTGCCTGCCTGCCTTTTCTGCCTGCTTGGCTGCGGACTAGCGGAGGGTCGACTCCACTCGGTACGGTACCCCTCGGTGGTGTTCGGGGGGTGGGCACATCCTGTCCACGGACCGCGCACTTCCCATCCCACAGAGGAGGACAGGAGAGCGGCAGACATGTCCTGTCCCGGTTGTGAACCCTGACCCTGAGGTCATAAAGCAGTCAGGAGGAGGGCCAGTCAGTCAGTCAACCAGTCAGTCTCACAGCAGGAAGAAGTTCCCCATCAAATTCAACTGAGGAGGTGAAGTACCGGACCGGAAGGGTCGTACATACAGTTATTACCTCTCCAGACCCCGTATTTCTCTACCCTACACTTCGGAATTGATACAACTTGGATTTTTATTATTTTTTATTTATTTATTTATTTTTTAATATTATCATTATCATGAATTTTCCCCCCAATTTAGCAAGTCGGGGATCCCTTTCTGATTAGACATTGTCGCCAAAATCGCATTTTCATTCAAAATGTCAAAGTCAACAGTAGCAATGTTGGCTCATTCTTAAAAAATAACATGTTCATTGTTTCATCAGTGTTTTATTCTTTTAAAAGCACAAGATGGGGGAAACAATAAAATGAGGTCATTTTTATGTTAATATGTTTTTAGTAGCTTTCTCAGGGTTAATACAAACAAATAAACAAACAAACACACATAAGAGCGGTTTAAGAACACACCATTACAACTCCACTTTCACTTCCCATTAGGCAGCGGCTGACAGCAATTTCTATATATATATGTATATTCCATTCAAATTGTTGCAGAGAGCCATAATAAGGCTGTTTTTCTGCTTTAACTTGCACTAGCCTGTCAGAGAGAAAGAGGCACGAGGGCGGCGGTAACATTCAAATGGAGCCGAGGAGAGCAACCATAAAACATTCTGACAGGGACGTGTTTGTGCACGGATTTTTAGGGCAAATGGTCCATTTACATAAAAGAAAATGTGTTGCCACATCAAAGCAGAGAAAAATATTTAAAGACCCAATATGCAACATTATAAAATGATTTATTTTTACTCAGTAAAAATAAATAAGCTATTCTTCATCATCTGCAAATTTCATTAATTTCGTTTAAGTTTCACTTTTTCTTTTTTTACACCATATTATGCTACCAATTCTGACACAATGGGTCTTTTAACATTTCTGTAGTGGTAGATGATGACAAAATAATACAATACATTGAAAAAATACAAAAAAGCAGCAGGCACCATAATTTCTTATGCCAAAAACAGCTTCAGAAACCATCCATCCGTCCATCCATTTTCAACACCCGCTTATTCCTGAGCCCAGGGTCACGGGGGTCTGCTGGAGTCCATCCCAGCTGTCATAGGGTGAAGTCAAGTCACCAGTTCATCACAGGGCCACATAGAGCCAAACAAAGACAAACAACCATTCACACTCACATACACACCTATGGAAAATTTAGACTTTCCAATTCACCTCACATGCATGTTTTTGGATTGTGGAGAACCCGGAGAGAACCCACGCAAACAGGGAGAACATACAAAACTCCAGACAGAAAGGCCTGGAATCAAACCCACAACCTCCTTGCTGTGAGGCAGGCAGCGCTAACCATTGCACCATGAAGAAACCAAAAAAGTACAATTAGTTTGTGTGTTACCATTAGGTATTTGTCTCAAATTCCAGGTGGAAAATGACAATAAGCCACCTGATAGCAGCAAAACAACTGGCAGGACAGTAATAGGAGCTTATATAGACAGCAAACAACACAACTGTTAGCCTGTGCGGGCCGGCGACTAGCGAAGATGCCTTCAGATGAGACTAGAAGGGCGTGTCCATCTGGCTGCCCTTGGCGGCAGGAGACACCACTCTGTAGCTTCTCTCCTGCCACCTCAGCAACTGCAAGTGAACCTCTTTTTGCACCTGAGACACACACACACACACACACACACACACACACACACACACACACACACACACACACACACAAGACTAACTTTAAGACAATTTAAATCACATTGCAGAATTGATTCAGTTGGTTTATTGGCTAATGTTGCTTTGTTACTGGAATAAAAATCTGCAACTGGGCCTCTTGACAGATTTCCTTTCTTTTAATTTAATTTTGGTAACATAACCAAACCATTCTTAGACTATTCCTTGCTAACGCACAGTTGTTGATTGTATCCAAGTTCTGCTCTTTTGGTTTTTAAGGGAAATATATGGATACATTGATTCATTGCCCATGTGGCCATAACAGGAAAACAGACGAGCACAAGAGAAGACTCCCGGTTCAGTGTGTATAATAGTCACGCTGGCATCCCACAGGAGTAAGTGCTCGTAAGAGCTGCTTGAGCTGAAAGCAGAGGCAGTTCATTTTCTATTCCAATCCCTGTCAAAACCCAAACCCCTGGTGGCGCTACTATGTGTGTGCCTGGCCTTATTATGAAGCGGAGATCAGTAAATGAGCTGTTCTCAGCTGCTGCTTGTGTTTTTGTGTGTGCCTGTGAATGCTGCGGCTTGCACTGACCTCTTGATTGAGGAAGCAGTAGAGGACTGCAACCAGGAGGCCCTGCGGGAGACATAGTTTCAACCATCAATGATGAGTTCGCCCCACTGAGCTTTAATGTTGATTTTACACAAGTACAAGACAGCCAAAATATTGAAAACATCAAAAAGAACCCATGCTATGTGGCCCTTTATTTATTTATTTTTTCTAAAGCAATGTGTGTCTCCAGTGTGTCAAACTTCCCAGAGATGAATACATGCTCTACTTTAAAGAAAAAGTGAGCGTGCCATAGGGTGCAATTCTGAAACTTTATAATGTTACAAAGGGAAAGAATACTTCTCCCAGGTTAGCGCCTCAGAAAACCTTGTTTGTTATACACTTCCACAGCAGAGCATCACCTGCAGCAGGAAGCTAGAGCTGGTGGTTTAAGTGGTTTAAGCTAAATATGCTGTTGATTTTCAGAGTTTCCTTCAGATGTTTAATTATCTGACTCTGCTTCACTGCAGTCTGAGGCGGAAAATAAAATTTTCAAAATCAATAAAATATGTAACCGTGAACATATATATATATATATATATATATATATATATACATATATATATATATATATATATATATATACATATATATATATATATATATATATATATATATATATATATATATTGGAAATCCCAAATATTTTACTTGCACAGCCAGGCTGTGTCAGGTGCTGGTAGGCAGCAGGAGGGTCAGATAGACTTGAAATAACAAATCCTCCGAACACTGACTGGTCTGCATCAACTAAATCTTTATTCTCCATGAACAACGAACGGCTCATGCCACAAATATATAAGAAAACACATAGATCAATAAGATTAAAAACAATCATACTAGTTAATTTTTGAAAACATTTCTATCATCCCTGTACATAAATCAGGGTCCTAAACATACAAAAGATCAACAACACACAACAATGAGCAAACAACTTTACACAGTGATAGTAAATAATGTGCCTCCAGGCTTGACCCAACTTTGTAATAGCTGATGACGCGAGACGCGAAACGCGTTGTTCACAGGGAGAATAAAGATGAAGTAAACGCAGACCTGTCAGTGTGTGGATTGATTTTTTTCAAATATATATTTTTGCTTTGAGTCAATACACAGGGATTACGCAGTAAAAACAGACTCTCTAAAACAGCTGCTGCTCAGAGGTCTATTTCACACCCCAAGCACAGCTGTATTTACTCTGATTCATAACACGGAGGAGGCTAAAAAAACAAACAAACAAACAAAAACAAAAAAACACAATAAAACAAGGCTCTCAATCGGAGGAGCTTTGGTCCCAAACCAGCATGTGCCTCATGTCAAGTATTGAGATCGATGCTTCAAACTGTTGACTTGATCTACTTCGCTTTTGTCAGATTTCTCATGTCTTCCAGAAAATCAGGTTTTAAACTGAGGCACGTGTTGTATATCTGCATTAGCACTATGCTCTCAAAATAGATGCACAAATAGGTTGTAGGATACAGATCGGATTATATAATAATCTGAAAGACATTCTGGGCACGAATAAGTGTGTGAGCCTATGTTTTTGTGTCCCCCCCCCCGTGCACACACGTACCTGGAAGGATCCCATGCAAAGCTCAATACAGAGGCGCAGATTAACGTTGAAGTAGTCGGGCAGAAAATTGAAGAACATGTAGTGGGTGCCAAACAAAGGGATGAGGAGGAGGGTGGACTTAGTCAGACGTCTGTTGGACAGAAAACGAGGGACATTTTTACCCACCGTCATGCATCAAGATGTGCTAATCAGTGAGAGGAACCTGGGATACGGTGCTTTAAGCCTGCGCTCGGTGGTTGTTTTGAGTGGAAAAGCAGCTGCAGCAGCTGCAGCGCTGCAGATTTAGTGAGGGGACATTGAAACAGGGGCCGCTCAGATTGTGCTTCCTGCGTGTGGACGAGCATATTAATCAAACAGATGCCATGACGTCAAGCATCCCATCACTTTACGTCACTGCTGGCAGGATGTGCACCACCTCGCTGATTGCTTTCGCCCAATTAGTTGGTAAAGCAGGTCGTCCAAAACACAAATGTTCTTTTTTTGTGTGACTTTAAGTTATTCTTTTCATTTTCCATATGACACCAATTAACTGATTTAATTTTTACACGGTGCATTTAAATCATTGTACAATATTAAGGCATATACAGCAATATGCACGCCAACAAGTCCCTGACATGCAAACCTTCCTACCTGTACTGAGAGGAGTTATTGAACTGGATCAGCCGGGGGTTGAGCTTCTGAATCAGGATTCGGATGATGTTCACGAACAGCAAGAAGTTGACCTGAAGATTAACAAAGGGTGGCAAAAAAGGTCAAATTAGATTAAAGAGGCAGGTAGCCCTCGTAATGGTGAAATAAAGCCTTGACAGCAGGTAGAGCAAATGTCACTAAATGTCAATTCCTATTATGCAAAAAAAAGAAGAAAAAAAAGAGAGAGACTGAGAACATTGTCTCATTTTTCACTTTCAGCTCAGAAGAAAAAAGTATGCTACAAGTCAAATTAAAAAAAGTTTTTCAAGAGTGAATAATATCTTTTTTGGTGACAAAATTGATCATTCTTTTCATTCAGTCTGTGTTGACACTTTGCAAACTTTGCCAACTCTCAACTGGACGATGTGAATGCTGAACACCATAACAACTAAACAGCTTAACAACAACTTTAAGATCAAGATAAATTCCCAATCAGTGTCTCTGAAAAGAAGACGGATCTGTTTGTGAAGGCTGAGCCTCATTAAGAGTTTCTGAGTCTTTTTCTTCACTCACCGCAATGGAGACAACAATTGGGCCTTTGATGATCCACCAATAGGGGGAGTTCTCATTTATGTCCCAACACCTGCAGAGGAGAGCACGTCAAGAGGCGCAACTGAAGGTGAACGTCTGCGGTGAGAAACAGTCGGTGCAGCTACTGAGTTTCTGACTTTCGTCGGGTTTATTTGGTACTCATTAACACACGCAGGACACTTTAAGGAAGTTTACAGGAGGAAAGACGGTTCTGAGTATGTAAATGTTTTTGTTTGTGTGCATGCATGCTGGTGGCGGTAAAGTGATGTGGGAGTATTGTGTACACACTCTGTGTCCTCAAAGTAAACCCTGGATCCGATCCACAGCACGATGAAGAGCACCGGAACGCCTAGAGACACAGGTAGAGACTTTGTACTCAGTCTGCCAATATACAAGCAGCCTGTAATGACTAAAACACATAAAAAAAAACAACACAAAGCAGTCTATTTAGCCTTCTGTTTACAACCTCCCACAAGCATTCCACAGCCATTGGACCTTCCAATTGTTTTGAAGGGGACAGAAACACGGCAGAGCAGACACCAGTCTGGGAGTCTAAATCTGGGAGACGTTTTAGGCCCCTTTCTGACATCACAAAGGGTCAACATTTTTTTCTTTGAAGGGTCACACAATGGCTTGGGGTGCATGTAATTGTTAGAGAAACAATGATGAATGATGAAGTGAACTTTAGCCAAAAAAAATGGAACCTTTGACACAACTAAGAGCATTGCAGAAGACTTTTTCCCATTACTGCTGAATTAGAATACATCAGGCTCATTTGGAGTGGTAAATTACAACCACTCTCAGCTGTCAATCAATGCCAGAAAAAAAATGAGGAAAATCGTATGCGGAGGATTTCTCACCCCAACCCAGCAGCCCAAAGCCCCAGAGGCAAGGGCGGCATTGATAGAAGGACGAGAGCAGCAGGGAATTGAGGTAAAGCGCCTCCACCAGGAGCCAGAAAAAATTGGCCATGACACAGTAGTGACAGAAGACGACAGAGGCCTTGCAGGCAAACTGGTACGTGAGAGACAGGGACAGAGAAGGAGGGAGTGTTAGTATGGGACAGGAGGCATCTGGAGCAGTGGAGAGCAGCGGAGCGTAGGCATGACAAAACTAAAAGTAAAGGCAAAACAATTCTATGCATAAAGGGTTCCTGAATTCCTTCATTTGCAACCAAGAGCTGCGGCGGCGTCTCACCGTGGAGAGGGTGCAGTGGTTGGTGTCGTCGCTGGAGAACAGGGCGGCATCCCTGATGAACACGGCCAAAGCTTTCAGGATGAACGTGGCGAAGAGCTGGACGTGGATGAAATTGCGGGCACAGCGCAGCCTCCTGTTGATAAACCGTGAACAATAATGAAATGATCATATCAGACTTCAAGCAAATCGTATTAATTGTGCAGGGATTGAAATGCACAAAAATGGTTAGAGACAGACTCTAAGAGTGGACCAAACAGTGACTGACGAACCAATCCTGTGCTGGGAGAGGCTCAGGGTCGGCCTCTTAGGGCAGAAAGGCAACTTATTTTGTTAGTTTTTATCTGCTTTTTACATAATAAAGAAGATTTAAAGAGAAAAAAAAGAAAAAAAAAGACTCAAACCACTTTCGGTTCCTCTCTTCAAGGCCTGACAAGAGAGATCTGCCTCAAAGTGCCCAATTTAACACAGAACAGTCTGTTGATTACAGCCTGGGTGGATTTTAACAGACTAAACAAAAACATTTTGATTCATTTTAAGATTTTCAAGCCCAGTTGATAATTTTTTATGGCATATGAAAGGTTTTCTCTTTTTTCCAACACAATGACACCTGAAGAGCAGCAGGATGAAGACGGCCACGGACAACACGGCCAATGAGATGCTGTAGCCGACGGTGTAAATCAGCTTGACGGTGGTGAAGTAGGACTGCACCGTCTGAAAGCGAGAGATGAGACAAGAGTCAGTCGCCGCTCTCCAAGGCGTCACTATTAATCTAATACCTTGCGCGGAGAACAAATTGCAGTCGAGCTCAGCATTCAAAGGGGACAGAAGACGAAGTCAGGAAATAGCTTTATTTGAGTCAAATTGCCGTGAAGCAGAGTTGATGAAACTCAACTTAAAACTGAAAAAAAAATCATGCTTCATCGCAGTTGCATCCTAAGGTTGCTTTGTTACACTAAATGATGGGCAGTGACATTTCTTACCATTTTTAAGAAGTGAATCATCAGTAAAACTCAAAAGTTAAATTTTTTCTTTTGATTGTTATTTCTCTATTTTTCTCCCTCAGCTTTTCCACTCTTCCATAGACCTTGTCCTCTTGCTCCTCCTGCTTCCCACTCCTCAGTCTGACCCATTAATCCGATTACCTCGCCCCCCCGTCTTTACCTCAGGAATGTCATCATCCACACTGCAGGCGACGTGGTACGGAGGGAAAGGTCTCGACCAGCCGCCACTGGTGCAGTTACGACTCACTGATCCTGTTGTTTGAGAAAAAATAAAGGAGGAAAAAATTCCGATGACCAATCAACCTTTTGAGTCAAGCAGATGTTCACTGTAGTATGAGCTTCAGCGTCATGTTGACCGCTACGCTGAATTAAATATTCAACCTGGAAACAGCATCAGCGAGATATCCGCCTTCCTCTGCGAAATCAAGGGCTGATTTCCAAAGAGGCTTTTCTCAATTTACAGATTACCTGTTTACAGACCCTCATCACCTGTGCCGTTGCCAAAGATGGACAAAACTGCAGGACATCCCATGTGGACAGTCTCTTCGAAGGCTGCGTGAGGCCAGCAGACGACTGCATCCCAGAAAGGCTGACAACCTTTGGATTGACAGTTTAAGAGAATAATTGAAAAAGACTTAAGAATTAAAAAAAAAAAAAAAAAAGGTAACCACAGCGTCGCAGAGCGCCACATGACACGTGAATTTATGTCAAAACACGGACCCTCTGAGCTTTCGTTGGCCTGCTCTGCAATGTGCTGCAGGCAGGTGCGCTCCTCCTCTTGCAGCTGGAATATGAGCTCGCATTCAGGGTGCAAGCTTGACCAGGCCTGCAGGAGGAAGAGAGCAAGGAAGCCGGTGGGACAGAGAACCAGCTGTGTAGAAGAATGCGTTGATAATAATGCATGATGATACTGTTGATCTGTTAATTAAGTGTGCGTGTGTGTTTTTTTGTATCATTATTTTTCTTTCCATGAATTTAATGCAAGCACTGCACCCCTTTCAAGTCCCTGCTTGGACCTTGAAGACACAGTTTAATTGCAGCGGTTGGAGAGTAAAAGGCACAACATGATGAGGAATGAGGGAATTGTGTTGGGGGGGTTGATTTGCATGCACACAAATCCGGGATCAAAGACGCGAGGGAAAGAAAAGATAAAGGAGCTTCTTTCAGGCCGATGTGTGATCACGTTTCATGTCCATTTTCAAAATTACGACGCAAATTTAGAGATTGTTCTGCATCTCTGTTTGCCAGTGTGGAGTAATTTGCAAGCGGCTCCGTCAGCCAGTCTTTTGATCTTACAGAGACTCACCTGGCTTGAACACACTGGTGGTAGATAGAACTTTAATCAAATCATGTTTAATTAGAAGGCGCGTGGAACAGACTCTCGTTCTGGAGCCTCAGTCGCACCTCAAAAAGCCTCAGAGACAAGAAGTGCCTCCAACCTCGTGTATACACAAGCTTCAGTAGCAACACTCCTCTGGGAGCAACGGTCCCATGGGAAACGTCCGCTTTCCCACCAACAACCATCAAAGGGAAGCGACGAAGATGTCACTCACTCAACTTTTTTTTCCCCCTTTTAGATCTCTGGGGGAAAAAAAATCTATACCAAAGTGGATTTGCATGGAGTCATTTTAGGGCATTATTCAGTCTTTACAGCCTTTTTGCTACCCTGAAGCTGTCCTTGCACCATGCAGTTGATTATTTCACCTGGGGAAATGGGTGTAGTTTTTATTCAAAGGAGCAGCCTTACATAAAAAGTAGAGAGAGCTTCTCAAAACGAAAAAAAATAAGCATATTTAGCCCTCTGTTTGAAACCAGTAGCTTGGAGCGGGTCACAGCGGGTCACAGCAGGTCACAGCAGGTCACAGCAGGTCATAGCGAGTAGAAACTATAACTGGCTGTAGGTGCTGTCACTAACCTGAAAGAGGGTTCAGGGAGCTACTGGCCCCATTTGTAACATCACAAAGGGAGAAGAAGGAGAAGCCTTTATTAATCCCATATTAGGGAAATTTGCATAATTACAGCAACAATACGATAGAAAAGAATGGAAATCATATTGAGTAAAAGAAATAAGGGAATAAAAAATAAAATAAAATAGAATAAAAATATCAACAACAGGGAACAAAAGGCGATCAAAAACAAGATATTCAACAGTATATTGACAGTTGGATTCTTTTACAAATTATGTACATGATATTGACATATAGATGTTTTTTTTGCACCTTTATGAAATGTAAGTATGTGAGAAGATGATTTTACTGAGTACAGCTGTACAGCCTGATGGCTGCTGGCAGGAATGACCTGCAGTGGCGATCCGTCTTGCACCTAAGGTTCACCTGTCCTGAGCTGGAACCCCAGGAAGCCCAGTTACTACTTGTTGAGGGGAATTCAAGAAATCCTCTCATCGGTTCTTCAAGTAGGAGGGAATGAAAGCCAAGCTGTGAGCCCCTGCGGTGTCAGAAACAACCTGAGCAAATTAATAACCGCTTCTTCCTTTTTATTCCAAGTGCATCACCGCAACGCGACAAGAGGTGTTGCCCTGCAATTTAAACAGCAATTAGAGCTTTTCCCCAATGAAACATAGTCAGTCTGCTTCACTGTCTTTGAAGGATGGTGCAACATGCATGCGTCTATGGAACGCTGCACGTGCTAATCGGTCTTTAATGGGCTTTAATGGAATGAATGCATATGCAAGGCAGAAGAGTGGCCTATATACTGGTAGACAAAAGCATAAATAGCTCAAATGCTGGCTACATGTGACTGCCAGCTTCCAATGTCAGAGAACACTGACTGTGACTGACTGATTTTGTTTTGTGTGCATATAAATATGTACGTGCATCAGCTGGATGACAGTCTGAGAGGCTGAGTAACTTAAAAGGAAGAAGAAAAAAACATTTAGGTGACTGTGATGTGAGAAATGCAACCAAAACTGAAACCCCGCCCACCCCCATGATGCGAGGTTAGCATGCACTCCGCTCTAAAATGGTTTTCCAGAGTAGTGAAGCCCATTTCCACTAACTACCCAAATAAGGCCCATTATAGCAGACTTACTTCCACGGATGTTGCATACTATTTTTGACTCGTGTTTCGTGGACTCTTCGTGGTGCAGCGTCAACCTTGAGACATGTTTTATTTGGTCAGAGCGAGGATCGCATGTCTCCGGAGTTTAAATACCAAATTAATCGTGGAGCAGAGCACTGCTCTTTTCTACAGGGACAGTCATTCATTCTGAGTCTTTATGCAACCCGTTTTGCACGGAACTGAACAAGCTTCGAATTAATGTCTCAAGCACTGGCCAAAAAGTAGACAAGCATATTTCTGTGTTCTTCTTTTTTTTCTACGTCTGAAAGATCTCAACATAATGTCAGACAGAGATTTGGACAAAACGTGGCAAATAATTATAAATAATAATACAAATAAATAATTTCTGTCTTTTCTTTCTTTCCTCCTTGCTTTCTTTCTGATACAGTCTTGCCTTGTACAACAAAATTCCAATCACACCTGAGCCTTCGCAAAAGACCACTGGTGGCACTGTGTTTGTGTTTCTCATTTCAAAACGTGTGAGTGCCGTGTTTCATGAACCTTCAGTGGTTCATTATGATTCCCAACAGTGCGGAGCAGCAAAAGGGAAAGGAATCGAGGAGAACACGGTGATGAGAGTGTGCCCCGTTCCCATTTTCTCTCTGCCACGTTGATGATCGAACCACCTGTTTGCCTGGTTCTCATATTTCTATTACATTATGGAAATTTGCAACCCGGTGCATACTAATAACCCTGCGTGCCAAGAAAAAAAAGAGGAAAGGATGTTGAAAGGAGTGATATCCATGGGAGTAAAAGTTTATCTTTAGCTGCACTAAACAGAAGGTACTTTAAATGATAAACAAATGATTCACAAGAGTAGTGTTCGCTTTCCTGAATACAACTGGCTCATTATTATTGGCTACTTGTTTGTTCTTACCGCATCAAGTGCACAGGCAAGCAGCTGACCATATTTTTGGCTTCGTGCAAGGTGATGCAGCTGCACACTGCAACTTTCACACTTTCAGGCACAAACACACTACCATGCCAATTTCCCGTCCATTTATGGAGTAGAGCAAACCCCCAAGGAGGGGGGGGCATCAGAGGCCCGGGTGAGCTGCAGCCATGATGTGGAAACACCACAAAGCTGCTGATAATATGTTTAGCTGCTGCTGAAAGACGACATCGTCCATCGAACACGGGACCACGACAAATGAGAGCAAAAACACAATGGAGTTTCCCCCTAGCGAGGAGATCAGCTACAGCTTGATGCTTCCTATCAATGTGAGTGGTCATATAAGCTGCAGCACCACCTGGTGGCAAGCAACATTGTGTTTAAACTAAAGTAAATTGAGAGGAAATCAAAAACGTATTTCCCACGCAACAGTATTTAACCTTGTTCTTTGTTATGTATTTTTTTTTAATGTTTATAAAGTGCCAACATCAGCACTAATCTCATTAGCAAGAGCTTGGCTAGCACTGTCTTCTTCTTCTTCTTCTTCTTCTTCTTCTTCTTCTTCTTCTTCTTCAGTATTTATTGACTTCTTCTCTTCTTCCGAAGAGTCATAAATAGATTGTGCAGGTGAGACACAGAAAACCCCGACATAACCTAGCCTCAAAATTCGATTATAAATCAAAGTCTGACCTACACCTGAACGCATTCTCAGAATTTAGCATTTCCACATGAGTGACGTGAATCTGGAGCATGTTGGACCACGCATTGGAGGAAAAAAGAATCCTGGCCCTGTGTATGAACAGCACACACAACTGGAACGATCCCTGCCTGTGTTTAGGCTAAACATCCTCACACAAAGTGTGAAACACACAAGTTGAAGCAAAGGAATTTCATCAACAACAAAAAAAAAGAAAATAAATCCGAATGTGATCATTCATTTTCACAAAGTTGGGGTTAAAAGTAACGCAGAGAAAAGACATTGAAAAAGACAATGGGATTTTGCAATTATCTCTAAAATAAGTATTTCTATAGGTTTGTTTGTTTTTTTTTGTTTTTTTTTTTAAATCAAAACGGTAGACAGGTTTACTCACAGGTGGAGTCAGACACAGAGTCAGTAGAATCCCTCTGAGCCGGAGAGGTGGCATGTTGTCGGCTCCGTGTCTTCAGTTCAGTCAGTCCGCTGGCTGCCTGCCGGACAGGGAGAAGCACATCAGCAGCTCCACTGGCTCACAGGCGCACTACTGTCAGGCAACCACAACTAAATACAGCTTTTCCGGTGTATACCTTCAGAATAAAACCACTTCCGTCACGTAGAAGAGGAATAAAAAGTTCAAAGAATATTTTGTTTATTTTTATTTTTAACAACAAATATATTGTCCCATATTCAATTTTACAGGTTCCATTTTACTTAAAAAGGGCTTTTTCTTTCAATTAAATTAAAAAAGATGTCCCCCTCTTGTTGGTTTATTCATTTTTGTGGATCACAAAAAAGCTTTTCCTTTAAGAGAGAAAAGAAATTCCTTCCGGAAATATTCACGCTAGTCACATAACATGTCTGCGTGTTTATGCCTATGCCTGGCAAGGTTTCTGATTTGCACAGGAGTCACACAGAGATAATGTGTTGATCTGGGATGTGAAGAACTAAATGAGACACAAAGCACAAACACGTCTTGGAGGCATCATTCCTGCCATTGTTTATTCAGGTTTACTGGATGGTTGACAGTTCTGTCATTAGTGACATTGACTGCTTGTAGTGATGACTCAGATGAGTCACGAGATGATCATCCATAAGTAGCAAAAAGAAATACAAAAATCTTTCCCTCTGTGAACTGCTTGGATTACAATTAAGTAAACATTTGCGATACAACATTGTTTATAAGAGTTGATTAAAAAAAATCACAAAAGTGCAGCTTTATAGAGAAAATATGAAGCAATGCATACAAATATGCGCCACTTCCACCCATCAAAAATACATCTGTGAGTGCAAGGGAAACAGTCTTCTAAAGCAGCATCGACAAAAGCCCTGGTTACAGTGAGTAGTGAATGTATATGAACTGAAGTGACAACCTATTGTTTCCCAATACAAAAACAAACAGCAGGAACACTGTGAACCTGCCACTGAGACCACAGCGCAGTAAAGACCTTGAAATGCAAAATGCTGTTTATATCGGAAGTAGAAACACACAATTCTAAAATAAAAAAAGAACATTTGTGTTGATGAGGGTTGGTAGGCACTTTGGAGGTTCAGTTGTTACAAACATCGTCAGGCTGCGTTGGAAGAGAATCTCCGCTGGATGGCCACAGCATGCTGCTTATATTTCCTGTTTTTGCTGAAAGGCAACTTTAAGTTCTGCTCCTGTGATCTGCACAACTTTATCAGTCATAAACACACTACTGCTCAGCACTGTCACCGTCTACTTTTCCTCAATCGAGTGCAAATATAGTTGTCGGACACATAAACTTCTGCACAAGTGTCTTTTTTTATCTTTTGTTTTGCTTCCCGTCGTATTTGCACAGAGACTTCATGAATGTTAAACTGGCTATAATTAAAAACAACAGTGTGGGTCAACAGTGTCAAATATAAAAAAGGGAGATTTGTCATACAAATCCTTTTTTTTCTTCTTAATTTAATACTAGCATTGTTAATGATGTAGCAGCATTCTGTGTTCTCTCGTGTTACCAACGTTAGGGAATATAAAGTTGTTGTTTTTTGTTTTTTTTTTTGAATGTAAAACTTGTAGAAAGAAATCACGCTCTGACAGGATAAGTTACTAATTTGAAAACTAAACTAAAATTAAATTATATTACTTGGTGTCTTCAAAAAAACATGCACAAAGGAAGACTCTCCTTTCTTTTTCTAAAACTTGCTTCCACCGTATCGATAACACTTCACAAGGGCTACAATTAAAACCTGAGCACACTTCGAAACAATAACAACACAAATTTAAATAAAAAACAGCTAATAATCATTAAAACACGTGCATAGAATGAGAGCAAAACAGCCTCTTTTTTAAAAATAAAATAAAATGAAAAAGTCACTGAATTGTATATCTCTACGATAGTGTCCCTGGAGCTTCCAAACGAATGGCATCAAGCTGAGGCCTTACTGGGAGCCTCTGTGTGTGTGTGTGTGTGTGTGTGTGTGTGTGTGTGTGTGTGTGTGTGTGTGTGTGTGTATGCATGCGTGCGTGTACGTCACAGCACACACTTCAGGGCAAGTCGCTTCCATCATAGATTACGGGCTTCTCCATGGTCAGATGGTAGAAAACTTTCTTGGAGATAAACCTGTTGGGAGAACGAATCTTACTGCAAATCCCATTAAAGTCTTCCAAAATCCTGTGCGACGGCAGTAAAAGCAGATTCAAAGCCAAGTCTCACACACACATACACACAAACGACACAAACAAGAGCTGTGCGGCTCGTGCGCTGTACTGTAAAGCCTCCCCCTATGAAGAGCAAAAGATGGCTGTATGTTCCAAACCTTGAAAAGGAGTTGTCGAAGATGAGTGTGTAGAGGCCGGGGTGGCGGACTTTCAGCTGGCCCTGGATTGTCTCTTTATGGGAATTGCAGCGAGTCAAAGGAATGAGGACCTGAGAGGGGAACAGAAACGCTGGGGTGAAGTGAAACTCGGTGCACAGGGGCGACTCGACCGGAGGTTGTGATGCAGGTCTAAAGTGCATAACAGTCCACTGAACCTTCGGTAGCAGCCCGACTAGTGTGTGTATTGACACATAACTGCATGTTGCTGTTGAGGACTGCATGAAAGACACAATACAATGCACACACACAGTATGCGTCATCACGTCCTACTTTGACGACGCTAAACCTGCATCTTTCAAAATCTGTAAAATGAAAAAACTGTGACTTGGAAGCAAATTGAGAGTTGAGGCTACGCAGCATGCTGATGACATTACATTAGATAGACACTTTACTGATCTCAAGGAGAAATTTGTGATATACAACGTGTTTATACAACCATGCTGCCATCAACTACCAACTAGCTCAACTAGTTTTCCCCAGGGAATTGCAGCCTGAGCGGGCGGCCTCCCGCTCTGCAGGGGGCGCTGATTAAAGAGCACCCAGGGTCAATCTAATATGTCCAGTAACAACTTTGTAGCCAATTGCAGTCAACTTGAGAATTGGCTTTGACTTCCTAAGATTGAAAAGCTTTCACTTCAGCATCTTGAAAACTTTAGTTTGTGGATTGACAGAGCTTCTGCTGCTGCTGCTGCTGCATTTGGCCCTCAGAACGTGTGCCGCTAACAGTCCATAACAGTAGTTTAGCATCTTTTGGTATCAGCGTGCAAAATACACGGCAATATTTGGGGTCGGGCGGGGGTCCCCATTCTACTGATTTTTACTCAATACCAATCGAAATGTCCTTAAAATGCAGATGACTTATAATAACCATGCAATATTTCATGAATACAAGCCATGACAGGGGGTCCGACCCCCAAGGCCCACTAGATTTTGCAACACAGCTTTATATCATCTTTTGTCTGTAATAAAAGTGTAACACCACTGGCCGTACCTTTGAGTTTTCCACCTGAACATCGTCCGACTCCCTGTAAAGGACGCTGAAAGAGATGCTCTTTGGCTCCGAGGAGAAGATCCAGCTGATGGCCGGGCCGCAGTCGCTCACGGCAACCGTGATGGCGCTGTAGCAGCTGGACTTGATAAAGAGCTCCCTGGAACCGTCTCCGAACTGAGCGATGTCGTCCAGGCTGAGCGAGACGGCCATGCTGAGAGCGGGACACCACCAGGGAGTCAGGGGAGGCATCAGTCACAAAGGTCAGAGGTCAAGACTGGCACACTCACGTCACGTCTCCCGATCTCAGCAGGTTGATCTCAGAATCCTGAACGGTTGGCACGTGCTCCTCGGGGTTATCTGGGGTCACGTCTCCTCTGTCGCTGTAAGGTAGGACGACAAACATTACTGAACAGGGAAGTCAGCAGTCTGAAAGTGATCAATTTACATTTATGTACTTTTTAAAAATGAAAAAAACAAACAAAAAAAACGTAGCTATTAAAATGTAGCTAATTATTAATTGATCATCAAGTTAAATAAATGATCATGGGTGTAATTGTAAATCTTAACCACAGAGACTGTGTGTGGTTGTGCATTTTTCAAGACGCTAGCAAGCAAAGATTCTATTTCTGCGAGTTTGAATATAAAATGTGAAATAAAAATCACAAACATTTACTAATGTCATTGTACATCTAAAGCATCTTGACGATGCACTCTACATATTTTAACGTTTTATTAAATGTAAAAATAAATAAGCGAGTCATTTCCTTCTATGAAAAGCATTGATGCTGATTCTATTTCTTTTTAAACAGTGCGACAAATTGAACCAACGAAAAGCGGCATCATGTTCAGCAAAGACATCAACCTGTGCAAAACACAGCGGAGGAGGGATAAAATCATTTGACAGAAGCACAAAGACACAAAAGCCGGAACAGTGAAAGGTTAGAGCCGGCACTCACACATCCAGAGCTCCCAGCGGCTGTCTGTCCTGCTCTCCATCCAAGGAGCCTCCCGTGGTCTGGGAATTGGTGTCGCTGTCATAGACGCCGTTGACCTCTTCCTCTGTGATAATGTCGAAGGCTCCGTCGTCGGACCTGTTGCTGGGTTCTGACACTGGGAGCAGGAAAAACACGTGTTAAACTGGATTCTCTGCGGCAAGAAGCAGCAGATTTTTGTGGTTAATACTGCACTGCACTGCACTGCACTGCTGGGGAAAGGCGTTGATGGGGAAAGGCGTTTGATTTGTGCCAAAATATTATGCAATTCTTTTTTCTCCAGCTTCCTGTTCATATTTCTTCTACATGAAAAACATATCTTTTTTCTGCAAATAATTCTGGCACAGACTTTGGGCTGAGGCTTGCTCTTCCCTCACCTGTCACCCGAGGAGTGGGTTTGTAGGGGGCGGGTTCGGGGTGTGGTTGAGCCCCGGCCTCGGGCGGAGGAGGTTGAGCGTCCGAGGGGCTAAGCTCCGCCTCCGTGAACCTCTCCACCACGGCGCTGTGCTGGCTGTAACAGTCCCGGCAGCAGCGCTCCTTCTTGCCGCTGTGCTTGGTCATCACGTAGTTGTTGCTGCAGTAGTAACAGAAGATGCGTCCGCAGAGCCTAAAAAAAAAAAAATGGTGTCATGGTATGAAAACATGAAGCAAGCGTCGCTTTCACATCCCATGAAGGCATCAAGAAATGTCAGCAGCTCCTAGTTTAGTTAAGGGACAAACGTGGTGTTAACCTGATTTTTTTGTTAAATTATTATTTATACATTTTTAATACACTTTTTGCTCCGTTTTTGCTCACCGGCAGTGATGTCGGCGCAGCCACCAGGTGAACTGGCCCTGGCAGCCCAGGCAGTGCGTGGCCTCCTTGTCCACCAGCCACCAGCGCTCCTCCGCCCGCAGCTTCTGCTCGAACTCCAGAGCGTCTGACTTCTGCCACAGAGCGTCTTTGTCCCTGGTTGACAGGACGCAACACGGATGAGTTTACCGTGGCACGTTTGATATCAGAGTTACAAGAACAACAACTACAAGAGTAGTTTCTTTTTACATTAACATGCCTAACAATTACTAAGTAGATTTATTGTGAATGATTATTTTTGTCTGACATTTAATTTCCATATTCTGGTTGCTGCGTCGTAATCCTTGTTCCAATATATTTTTCTTCTTTTATTGAGGCAAAAAAGCTTCAGAAATCAACATCATCATACAGTCTAACAAATCTACTGGTCCAGAATTGATCCGAGTTTTTTTTTTCTTCCAGATGGAAAAACATCTTGCACACTTTATTACATTGATTTAGGGTTGAAGGAATCAATAGCCAAGCATTTCAAAGTGGCGCTGGCAACAGTGTTGCAGGCATATTTAAATGACTGAAATGAAATAAACGAGTACATCCATGTTGAATGAAGTGCAAGTTTTAACTCAAGGTCTCAGAAGGAATGCCTGGGAAGGTGAAACAACCGCGGTGGTACGCACCAGGAAAAAGCGAAACCAGATGAGAAACCAAGTCATCGTGACCGTTCAAAGAAAGACTTCCCCTTCCCACCTTGACAACCCCCCGGCCCACGCCTCTCCTCCATGTCCATAGGATCAACATCACAGTGTTCATGTCAGGTGGTACCTTATGAGCTCGATGAGGCGTTCCTCCAGAAATGCCTTGGTTTTGTTGAGGTCTTCGATCTCCGCGGCCATCTTCATGCCTTGGCTCTGGCCGTCGTCCTCACTGGCGCTCAGTCTGCTCTTCAGCTCCTCGCAGAGCTGCTGTGCGGCCGCGTGGGCTTCCTCTGCCCTGAGGGATGGAAGTGCAGGGAAATTCAGCAGGCAGCTTGTCAGTGCGTGGGCGCAGGGAAGGATGAGCGGGAGCTTTTAACTCACCTGGTCGCCGCATCTCTCAGCCGATCGATCTCGCTCTCAAACTGTCGAACGGTCGCTTCGGCCTCCGTGATGTGAGCATCTTTCTCGGCTGTGAGCTGCATGAACTGCTCGATCGCAACCTTGATTGGGTGTAAGGAGCATGAAGCGACACAAAAACATTAGATTTACAAAAGAAATCAAAAATGTTTACTGAAATGCTGCAAACACACTTGTGTTAAATGTCATGATGTGTTTCATTCAGGGGAAAAAAAGCTGTATTGTCCTTATTTCCCTGTAACTTCAAGCAGAAGCATTAGATCTATGAATATGTTAATGCAACATTGAAAATATCGTAATTCACATCCAAAGAACAATAAAAAACTAGGAACTATTTTTTCATCACTCTCCTGATGTCTCTTTAAAAAAAACAACAAAAAAAAAAAAAACACAAAGGTGACGAGAACAATTGAACCATGAGCCATTGTTCGTAAGTTCGAGCGAAATGACATGCGGTTATGTGGGTTGTAGTGTGCTGGTTTCAACTGCCACTAGTTATGTCATGCAGCATGTACTTTCGTCTTGGGAACTCATTACTTTTACTTTTTTTTTTCCTGACAGCAGACTCGAAAGGTGTTCAGTGTTTGATGTTTCAAAGAGTTTCAAAGAGACAGACCTCTCCCTCTGTCACTTTGGCCTGCAGACTGGCCACCTTCTTCACTTCCTCCTGCAGCTGGACCTGTGCCTTGTCCATCTGCTCATTGACGTTCTGAAGGGGAAGAGGCACACGAGAAGTGAGAAGCGAGCGTCACACCTACAACTGACAGCGGTTCTTTGTAGAGCCACTGTGACTTGACGCGGCTCAGTTTTGGTTGATCTAGCCGCAGATCGAAGTCATATACATTCTGTAAATATCATGTTTATTTGAAAATCACAAAATTTGGCGTTTAGAATAATCTTTGTACTGTATGTGAATGTGAAATTTCAAATGATGCAAAACATCCTTAACTAACCTCACCCAGATATTTTCCCAATTCTGAATGTCTCATCGGTCAAAATAAGCGATTGAGCGCCGGGTGTACATAGGAAAGACATAATAACTGAACAACGTTATCCAGCTGGCACATCTAGATGGGCCAAGGTGTGACTTGGTGGAACAAGAGGCGATTACCTTAATGACCAAAATGTTCTGAGCCGCTCACCTTTAACATCGTCTGATGACTCATGCTCTCCGAGCTCATTTGGAACTTGATGGCCTTCACCTCCTCGCGGCTGGAGTCCTGGGCTTTCTTCGTCTGCTTCTTGACCTTTTCCAGCTGCTTCTGGAGGTCTGAGACGGCCCCCGGGAGTTTCTCCCTCTCGGCCAGCTCCTCCCTAAGCCGGTCGTTGTCCAGCCGCAGCTCTTCCACGACACTGTCGATTCGCTCCACCTCCTTCTCCAGCTCCTCGGCCTTCAGGACGTCTCCCTCCCACTGGCCCGTGACTTCGTCCTTCTCGGCACTCAGCTTGCAGAGGGCCATGCCCAGCTCGGCCATCTCGGTGTTGGCCCTGTGCAGAGCCTCGCGCGTCTCGTTGCCCTCGGCGGCGAGCCTGGCGCTCTCGGCCTTGTGCGTGGCCACCTCCTCTCGGAGGGCGGCGGCGGAGATGGCCAGCTCGGCGTGGGAGGCCACCTCTTTGTCGCGCTGCTCGCTCAGCGCTCTCTCCGTGTTCTTGCACTCCATCAGCTCCTTGACGTGATTCTGATTCAGGGCCTCCACCTGGGCTTTGAGCCGCTCCGTCAGAGTCCTCAGCTCGTCCCTCTGAGCTTCTGTCACTTCCAGCTGCGCAAGCGACCGCAGCTTCTCCTCCTCAAAACGCTTGGCCTTCACTCGGAGGTCCAGGATCTCCTCCTGGAGCCTCGCCGCGTCCTTCAAGCTCACCTCCAACTGGCCCTCAACCAGGGTCAGTTTGCTCTTCGCCTCCTGGCTCTCCTTTTCCTGAATGCCGCTCCTCTCCAGCTGGGATGTTTCTATCAGCTGCCTCTCAGAGGTGGCCCTCTCAAGCATCTCCATCTGCTTCACGCAGGTTTTTTCCACGTCGGCTTTCGCCGTCTCCAGCTCTTTCTCCCGGCTCTCCAGAGCGCCGACTCGAGACCGCAGCTCCGCGATGTTCTTCTCTTTGCTCTCCAGCAGCGTCTCTTTGGCCTGGAGCTGTTCCTGAAGGCTCATTTCGTTCTTGCGGGACGCTCCCAAGTTCTTCTCCAGATCCCCGATCTGCCCGTGAACGCTCCTCAGGTCGGCCTGCATGCGGCTGAGAGCTGCCTTCACCGTCGCTTGCTCCTCCCTCAGACTCTGGTTCTCCTGCTCCAGGCGCTTGGATGCGGCCTCTGAGAGCATGGCGGCCGCGGCGGCCTTCTGCAGACCCTCGTCCAGCTTGCGGTTCTCCTCGCGCAGGTGCTTTTCCTTTTCGTCCACGCTTATCTTGGCATCGTCCAGCTGGCTTCGGAGGTGCTTCTCGGAGGCCCTCAGGGCCGCCAGCTCGTTCTCCTGCACCAGCCGGTTTTCTGCCATCTCCTTCATCAGCTCCTCGTTCTTTTTCACGCTGTTCAGCAGCTTCTCATTGAGCTCCATCAGGTTGTCGCACTGCCTCTTGTAGTCTTCGGTTTTGGAGACCTGCTCTTTGACGTTGCACTCCAGCTCGACAATGTCGGAGGTGAGTTTGTCCTTGTCTTTGGTCAGGCTTTGGTTCTTGGCTTCCAACTGCTGTAGTGTGTTGTACTTGGAGTTAAGCTCCGCTTCTTTTCTCTCTAGCTCCTCCCTAAACGAGCCGACCTCTGCCTCTAAAGACTCTTTCAGGCCGCTGGCGTTCTTCAACATTTCGTCTTTCTCTTGGTTGGCTCTCCTTTTCACCTCCTCCACCTGCTCCGCCTTCTCCTCCAGCGACCTCTGCAGGTCTTGCAGCTGCTTTTGCAGGTTGCTCACCTCCTTCTCTCTCATAGTCAAAGCACCCTGAAGCTTATCAAAGGTATTGCACTGCACTTCCACTTTGGCCTCCAACTTGGCTTTCTCCTCTGCAGTAGATGCTGACAAGGCTTCTAGTTTTGCCTCACCGTCCTTCACAACCGAATCCTTGGCTTGCAGCTCCTCCTCGAGTTTCTCCACATGTCTCCTCTTGTCCTCTAGCTCAGCTGCAGCTTCCATCTTCCCGTTCTCTGCTTCCTTCAGTTTGTCCAACAACTCATGTATCTTCTGAGCTGAATCGAAGTAACTGGCTGCCTGTTGGCCTTTCTCATTCAGGATCTCGTCCAACTTTGCCAGGAGCTCAATGTTCTTCCCCTCAGACACTGACAACTTTTCATGGAGTGCCTGCCGTTCCGCTTCCTTGTTTTTCCCCTCGTTCCTGAGCGCTTCCACCTCTCTGGACAGAGCATCCTCTCTCCCTTGCAGAGCCTGAAGTTCTCCCTTGAGACCCTGTTGCTTCTCCTGGGCAGAGAGCGACACATCCAGTTGCTTCTGAAGCTCCACGACGACCCCCCTGAGCTCGGCAGCTTCATCCCCAAGCTGCTGGACCTTGTCATTTAACTGCCGCTGCTTCAGTTCCGACTGGTCCAGCTCTAGGCGGAGGTCTTCAACAGCATTAGTGTCTTCTCTGCAGGTAGGCAGAGACTCGTTCAGATCGTTTATCAGGCTCTGACCATAATCGGGACTGGATGGGAAGTCAGAGGCATGCTAGAAGGTTGGGAGAAGAACAGAGGGAAGCAAGAAAGATTAGATACTGATATTTTTGCAACACGGAGAGGGCATTAATTACTGCAGGTGGCTCTGCTTAAGATGTTTCTTGAAAGGATTATTCCCTTCTAAAGGCAATTCCTGCCCAGTTGTCACCAAGCACTTGCTTTTGAGGTAAAAGTAGGTTTGCGGTTGTGCAAGAAACAGGTGTTTGGGATCTGAATATATGAAAACAGCAGAGGGCACAGTTACCTGTGAGTAGGTGCTGGCTATGCTGTTAATACTAGAGCTGCGACTCGGTGGTTTCCACATGTGACTAGGTGAGTTCACACTTCCCAGTGTCCTCCTGCCGATGAAACACAGGCAGACAGTGGCATAATTTGAATCCACTTGATTCTATATATATATGTATCTATATATATATATATATATATATATATATATATATATATATATATATATATATATGTATATATATATATATGTATATATATATATATGTATATATATATATATATATATATATATATATATATATGTATATATATATATATGTATATATATATATATATATATATATATATATATATATATATATGTATATATATATATATATATATATATATATATATATATATGTGTGTATATATATATATATACATATGGTTGTTTTTTTTGTTTTTTTTAATCTTTTTATTATTAGACAATACCTTGCAAATGTGGGCCATGAGGCATCAAGGTCGTGACCCCTGGAGGCCACATCAAACTGAACCTCATTGAGTTCATACAGGTGATTGATGATGTCAACACTAAGGTGAGGTTTCAAGAAGGGGCTTCTTGCATAGTACCAGTCGCTGCAGGATGAGGCCGGTATGAGGGAGAGACAACTGTTAGTTTAGTCAAGAAATGGCATCAAATACAAGCAGCAAATTCAAACAACAAAATTAAAGAAAAGGAGAGAAAGAAAATATCAATGTCAAAACCAGCGCAATTTCCCACGCGAAAACACAGTCCCACCTGTCAACTTAATGTCAAAATGTTTTTTGATCTAACAAACCCAGTAAACCAATGAACGCAACTCTGACAATGCAGTTGTACCTGGTGACTTTCTTGTTCATAAGGCACTGCTGCAGGGTGTCAGCCAGCCGCTGATGAACGAGGGAGTAACGGATAAATGCTCGTCCTTTTCCCAGAGATGTCTTCAGCTTTTAAAGGAAAGGAAGGACAACGTGTTTTCATGAATAACTTGAAATCTAAATAATATATAATGTGCAAACCATATCATTTTATTTTACTTGGAGGCATCATTAGAAAAATGTACGTACATACAAAAGAGGCTTAGTAATGTAAAAACTCTGTCAAACAGCAACAATCTTGTAGTACTTGGATTCCATACATTAGCGTGAATAAAACGGTCAAAGAAATAGTCAAACCTCAGTGATGCATTTCACAAAGCGGATGCCATCATTTGCTCCTTTGACTTTTGCCAGACAGTCATTGAAGTATTCCCAATAATCCTTCTTAGTTCCAAGAAAAGTGCTCTTCTCCTTCTGGTCAAACTGTAAAAAAACAAAACAACATTCAGACGTAAGATTTAATACTCTGTAGATTCCTCCCTTTTGGGTATCATCCCATAAAGAACAACTATAAAAAAAAAAAAATACTGAAAACAAGCCCAGTGCACCCTACCTGTAGGAGGTACTCCAGTTTGTAGGAAAACTTATGTAGGTTTGTGCTGTCATCAGTGATTGGCTCCCCACTTTCCCTGTACTCTTTTGCGAGCTCTGCAACAGCCTCTGAAATTAAACAAGATAAACAAAATTAAAAATGATAAAGGCTGAATTAAATCCCAATAAAAAAAGGCAGTCAGAAAGCAAAAGTTAAATGGTCTAAAAAAAAAAAGAAAAAAAAGAAGAAGTGATAATACAGGTAATGTCGAAGCCTCTTAGCAGATTCTGGACACATAAAAACGCATCTCAGTTTTGTTCAAGCTAGCCTGTAAGTCAAACACTTGCCTCGAATCCATCGCAAAAGCTGAAAGGGAACCTGTGATGGGTGCACCCTCAGCACGCACTTTCTCTCTCTCTGCATGCTGACAAGGGCTTCCACCACACCCTTACTTACAACAAACAGCTGACACACATGGTTTTTTATAAAATAACGTGATGAGCAGCAGATATCAGAGGGATCCACATGTGAGGAGTGCTAAACTGGACCGGCTGCTAACACAACAGGAGAGCCTTCTGACTCTCCTCTCTGCTGCGTTTAATCACACCACGTCAGCAACAACTGCCTGCAGCCGGCCTATTCAGACACATTCACGCACATAAAGCGGGCGTACCACGCAGATCTCTGATAATCCTCTGCAGTTGGCTCTCCCCTACAGTTGCCTTGTCCGCCATGGCCCCACTGCCCTGTCGCTGTCTCTCTCTGGCAGCCATGGGGGAGGGTCACGGGGTCACATCAAGCCTGCTGAATCAGAGAATCAGAAACGCACAGGAACAAATGACTGACATGAATGTTTCGACATACTGTACACTCAGAGACACGCTTGACTCATTTTTTTTTTTTTTTTTTTTTTACACATTCACGGCAGCCTTACGAAGACTGTATTTCCCAGATGTGTACATAAGACCAGATAAGATAAGATAAAAGATGAAATAAGACAAGACCCTCAGATATATAAAAATAAAAGCATCACAAATAAAAAAATTTGATTAAAGCTGCGTTGTAAAGTATGCCTGAAAAAGTACTCATAAGTCCCACTTTCTTGAAAAATCCAGCAATGACTCCTTGTTTTCTAAATATTTATGGTTTTATCATCAAAATTAAAATGATAACATCTACAGGCGCACTACATAAATATGACAGATTTCACTGACAAATTCTGGGCACTGACGTCGCACGTCCATCCATTCACCTGCCGGTGGCCGTGAGTAACGCGGAAGTAAACAAAGCACGTAACACAAAACGACGTAACGAAAGGAACGTAACATTTAACAGGACACCCTTGGTCAATTCGACCGCTGAACTTTTCAGAATATGTGCACAAAACAGCCCCTCTAATAATTGAAGGGGAAAAAAACTTGTCAGACATAGAAACTGATTTGATTCGAAAATATTAATGGCTAAAAGCAACCAACAGCTAACTGGGTCACAACAACAACAACAACAGCGCTTGAAACTCAACTGTTAACAGTAGCGTTGTCGCTTCAGTCACCCGTGTTATAAGCTGATTTATGTAATTTTATCAGAAGTTTAAGCACTTAAGAAAGGTCGAGCAGCGAGCCGTTTCTTATTCGTTAAACAACTTTTTGCTGGGTGAACTGTCGCTGTATTAAGCTAGCCGTGGCTCTAATGTTCTAAGACCAAATTATTTAAAAGGTGACGTTGCATCACCGACAGCGGTAACCTCTCAGCCTGAACCGTTTCTACACCTTTGCAAGTGAAAGGAATAGGAAAATAACAAGTCCGACATACTTTCACAGGTATGGCTCAGCTCCATAACAATCCAGAGGATTTCATGTGCGCATCCAAACCTGAAATCAACGTGATCGACACCTGGCCAGCCACTGACATAGTAGAATGTCACCGCTAGAGCCAATCAGAACGAGGTTTAGAGGCGGGACAAAGGCAAGGCTTCGGTTGTGTGAGCTGGATAAACACAAATGTCATGTGATCACGAAAAGTCGTCTCACTTGTCAGGAATTCTCTGTTGCGTTGACCGCGAGGAGCCGGGGACAGTTTCACAGTTTGTTCCAAACATGTTCAATGTCCTGCCGAACACATAGCAAAACCTTTAAATTAAGTTCAACCATTTCCATATATGTGTATAATGGTTTCCACAGTCCTTTTTTAAAACAAACAAACAAACAAACAAACAAACAAACAAACAAACAAAAGAAAGACGTATAATTGAGACAATCGAGGAAGAACAATAGATGGTTAATCGGATTAAAGGATAAAGTTTAGTCATTTCTCTTTTCTCAGACAAAAAAATTCACTCAAGCAGATCAAGGCGAGTAAAATTAAGTTGTGTCCAGCAGTGGGAGGTCACTTAATAAAATTCTAAAACGCATAAGCAAAAATGTTAAATGAGAACGACATCATGGGGGATTTAGGCAAAAAAAAAAAAAAAAAAAAAAAAATGCAATTCATAAAACTCTGCTTTAATCTGGCAGACGCATTGAGAATTCCTTGCTTTCTTCTTCGGGATAGCTGAACAGACTCCACCAGGAGGCCACCATGTCCTCTTCTTTAAAAAGTACAGAAAAAGGAAAAAAAAAAAGTGACACGCATGCAGGGAAGAGGAACAGATACTCTAACCTTTGGAGATCATATGAGCACATGGGCGTGTGTTTTTTTTAAATTCTTTTTTTTTTGAGGAAGGTGTAACATCAACTAAAAGGATCACACAGGTTTCATCAAGCACAAGGTAGGTCTGACTTTGGCTCCTGCAAATGACATTCTCCGCATTTTATTGCTACAAAGGTTTAGCCATGGTTAAGAGCTTAATGACACATCTGGTTAAAGATCTTATATAAAGCTAACTTGTCTATTTTTTCTAGAATCCACATATAAAAGGATGAGCTACCCCTCAAATGACACCGTATATGACGCCGACTATACAGACGAAGTCTGTGAAAAAGGTGAAGTGGTCCAGTTCGGATCCATAGCAGTCCCTGTGTTTTTCTCAGTCGTATTCCTGCTGAGCCTGGTGGGAAACACCCTTGTCCTTGTCATCTTGGCTCTTTATGAAAACCTAATGGCCAACCTCACCAATATTTTAATCCTGAACCTGGCTGTCTCCGACCTCGTCTTCACCGCCGGCCTCCCCTTCTACGTGATGTACCACATCTGGGGGTGGTTGTTTTCTGAGCTCCTCTGCAAAATTGTGAACTTTATCTTCTTCACGGGCTTCTACAGCAGCATCCTCTTCCTGACCACCATGACCATCTACAGGTATGTTGCGGTTGTCAACCCGCTCTCTGACCCTAGCACGAACACGACCAGCACTGGCCTCGCCGTGTGTCTTATGCTTTGGATAATCAGCGTTGGGGCGGCCATGCCCTCCCTGCTCTACACCTCACTTATTACCATCCACCACAAGGACAAACACACCCAGGGCTGCGAGTTCAACGCCATCCGGTGGAAAATCATCAGTAACTCGCAGCAGAATATTTTCTTCTTGGTTGCTTTCGTGGTGACAGTTTTCTGCTATGTACGAATACTGTGGAGAATCAGAGGGGCCAGATCAAACACCAGGAGCAGAGCGGTGAAGCTGATCTTTTGCATCGTGACCGTGTTCTTCCTCGGCTGGGTGCCGTACAATTTAACTGTCTTCATCACAATTTTGGAGGACACTCAGTTTGCCCTGATTGAGGACTGCGAGGCAAGCATCCATCTCGAATATGCATTCCAGGTGAACCGACTCATTGCTTTTTGCCACTGCTGCTTGAATCCTGTTTTTTATGCCCTTGTTGGGGTGAAATTCCAGAGACATTTGAAGTCCATGCTGCACAAGATGTGTGTTTGCAAATCAAACAGTCAAACTGCGGAGGAACAGCCGATTCCAATGCAGCGTATGTCTCGTGGGTCAATGTACTAGATACTGTTCATGTATTTGCTTTTAGAATGAATAGATAAATAAATAAATTAAATAATTAATTAATGAAATAAAAATAAATAATTAAATAGTTAATGGATATATAGATAAATAAAAATATGTATTCTATTATACTGTAGAATAAACATTTAAACAAACAAATAAACTAAGTTTGGTATTTTCAATTTTGATGGTTTTTTTTCTACCACTGTGTTTTGTGCAAATCTTTTAAATATGTATTTTTGCTGAATTGGTTAATATTGCTTTGTTCCATATCATTCATATTTAATATTCTTTATAGTTGATGTGTTCCAAAGTTGTTCCTGCCATAAAAATCAAATGTTTGCTCTTATTTCTCTTTGCAAGAAACAAATAAACAAGAAAGGCTAAAAACGGTTTGTAATTACATTGAATTTACATACAATATCAATTCATACTATCGTCATTTACAATGTATTTGAGTTTGCTATAATGTGGTCATAACACTTGATCTTTATGTATTTCGCTTTCAGTCTGTATTGATTTACTTAGACAGAATAATTAAATATATTTTTATGGGAAACAGTTAAGCTAATTTGAAATATATCATAAAGTACACTTTACTCATTACTCATTTCGTGGCCTACATTGGCGCTTGACAAAACAGAACCAGCACAGTCAAACTGCCATTCTGCTTCTGGCCAGAGGATGGCAGAATAGTTTGTTTTATGACATTCTGGCTCCGTAATCGTGTGTTTCATTTAACGTCTCTCTCTCTCTCTCTCTCTCTCTCTCTCTCTCTCTCTCTCTCTCTCTCTCTCTCTCTCTCTCTCTCTCTCTCTCTCTCTCTCTCTCTCTCTCGTGTCGTTTTACATTTGAGAACTATTTTAAGATGTGGAAAAGTGGCATAATATGGGACCTTTAAGAGTAAGGCTTCAAACGGCAGTTATTGACTATTTAATGAAACCGATGTCCAAAAGCAGAGTTTAAAAAATATGCACATCAAGCAAACTGGGAAATTCCTATTTCAAGTGATGTCTCTTGGACACAGTTTTCCTCCCCAATTTCTATCTGTTCTGCACAACTACCTGTATATTCCGTCCTGCTGCCCACTCCCCACTTTCTCCTGCCAGTAGACAGGATGTATAAAACAGTTAGCAGAATTTTCCTGTGCCAACGAGCAACAGGGGTCCCCGCTCCTGCAGCTCAGATCACAGTTGATCCAGGCATTAAAACCTTACATTTATGGGAAAGCTGTGTACCTTTACGGTTTCACCCGCTTGTTTCACCGGGTTTCAGATTAGGCCTGTCTCTGATCTTTAAAAGGCAGCAAATAAAACTTGTTAATGAAAATGTATTTTCATGAATACATAATTTTTCACAGGCTGATTTTATGCAAGCATTTTATTTTGAGTCCGTATTTCCTGCACCCCATGATGAGGACCACTCTCTAAAGTAAATTGCATTTTAGATACTGGTGAATATCGTCATTTAGGCTCACATTTAATGCATTTTCTTTTTTAAAATATAATTATAATTATGTTTTGCGTGGTTTTGGATCTGGAGACAGTTACTGCACGAACATTAGCTCTTCAGTCATGAACACAATTTGTCACAATTTACACTAAAATTATTGTATTTTACTATATTACATAGGCACGGTCTGTACTGCATTCATTTAAGAAGTAAGCAGTACAATAAGATTTATGATAGAGACAGACATGGAGAAGTTGTTTTATTGATTCAGTCCAACGCCAAACAACAGCCCGATGCAAGGACAAGAATAACTCAGTCATCCGGATTGTTTCCCCCCCCCACATAACACCTCAAAGGGCAATGCCATGAAACAGACCATGTATTACTGCATGAGTGATGAGTGCATGAGCTGAAACGCAAACAGCAGAACCAGCCTGCTGCCAAGGGTGTGTGTGTGAGAGAGAGAAAGAAATGTAGAAAGAGAGACATCAACTGACAGCATGGCATCCTTACTTTAGCATCCCGTCTCTCACGCACGTTTGGTTTTTAATCAAAAACACGCGTAAACACGCTTGTATATTTCCTTAGCTGAACATTGTGGAGGGAGGGGGGAAAACACGTCTGCATGTTCTGAACAAGAAACATATAAAAATTTGACCTGTGGAAAAAAGTTTTCATTCATGTCTTGCAAATACTTCGGGCCGTCGCTGCCTCCACCTTCCCACAGAGGGCGCCAGGGGGAATAAATAAAGCTTTTGTCAAAGGTGTGCTGGCCCTCGTCCCGGACTCTCGTCCTCTTCCTCTTCCTGTGTGTCTCCTCGCCGGGCAGCGGATGAGAAGAACTATTTACTCTTTGTTCGGACCGTCGCACGCACGCCCGTGTGTGTGTGTGTGTGTGTGTGTGTGTGTGTGTGTGTGTGTGTGTGTCTAATAGTAGAAGATTGCACGGCCTGTTTGCTCCAGAGTCTTTTCAAGTGTGAACCCACCGCGTGTGCATGGCCGTTAAAAAAAAAAACACAAGAGTCTCCGTCTTGCACCCAGTCAGCGGGTCAGAGTTCGTCCCGCGATGCCCGGGCCGCAGGGGGGGGCGAGTCCCCCGTCACGCTGTTCTGCGCCACCGGGCGGATTCTGTCCTGCTGGGCCGTCTTGCGGGCATGCTGCCGGTCCCAGTCCGTGGCCATGTCCTCGTCGTCCCAGATGGTGGAGGTCTCGGTGTCGCTGAAGTAGCCCGGCTCGCCCGTGTAGTGCGTGGGGTAGATGAGCAGCGGCTCCACAGAGAAGGCCTTCAGGTCGCGCGGCTCGAACTGAGACATGTAGTCGGTGCTGAGGAAGCGAAGAGGAAGAGGATTAGGTGGGCAGGGATTATTTTGTTTGCCGGCAAGTGTTTACCTGTTTGTTCACGGGGCTCCAGCGCGAGTTCAGTCAGGACGACCTCATACTCGCTCCCTCAAAGGCAGTTTGTTTCTTTTTTTTCTGTGAGGCCTCTCACTGTGTGAGGCTGCTCTTCGGGGGATCAGCCATCTCATCAGTGTTTGTGAGGAATCCATTACTAAGCAATCCACTACTGTAATTAAACTACTTTGTAGTAACAGAGTAATGTAACGGGATTACTCGGGCAAAAATGGTAATGATATCATAATCACTTGATCAAGAAACGATTCCATTATTTTTCTGAAATATGTTGCAAGCTAAAAATGTCTCATTATCCACAAAATGTCTGAAATTAAGGAAAACAACGATAAGGCAGATTGATCAGTGATATGCGACAATGCACCAAAACAAGCATGGCAGCGGCAAAAGAAAAAAAAAAGCAATTGCGTTTGACAGCTGGAAATACAAACATTATTTTGAGTTCATCTCGTCTCAATGAAAGAATGTTGTGGTTCGTTGTACGTCATGTTCAGGAAACAAGACGTTCTCAGCTGTTACTTTATCTTTTTTTAAACTAAAGTAATTAGCAATTGAGAAGTAATGAGATTACTTTCAAACGGAGTAATCAGTAATCAGTGGTTGGATTACTTTTATGGAGTAATCCCAACAACACTGCGTCTCATCAGCTGCCTCTTTTAACCGAAAGACCCAAACACTACCTAGTACTTCATGCTAAAAAAAACAAACAAAAAAAAACCCCAGCAGAACCATGGTAGTGAGGGAGGTTCAAGGTTTTTTGGGTGCAACGCGTCACCCGAGTCGCACTAGCACTGTAGGAGGTCACCGCAGAGGTCACCTCACTGGAGTTTGAGCCTCTGGGCTCAACGTAAGGAAAGTGAAACCCTGCACCTCGATCAGAGGCCTAGAGGAGCTGAGCCACACACACACACACACGCATGCACACCCACACACACACACACACTTGACACAATGAGGGCTTTGTCACTGGGTTTGTTGTCCTGTTCTTTTCTGCTTTTGGTTACAGCTGTTGTTGAGCAGTAGGCTCCAACCAGACCTCCTGCCAACCCCTGGAAACAACAGCAAGTCCAAAATGTAATCACACAAGCCACCATTGTGGATTTATATATACATACACACACGCTTTGCATAGTTTTTTTTTTTTTTTACACGTTCCGTTCCTTCCACTTTCTTCCGATGTGACTTTTGCACAAAGTGTACTCACCCGTAGCCTATACACTGCACACTGGGCACACATCTGTATGTATTTATATAGCAACAGGCACACACTCACTCTGTGTCCATCTCCAACCCAGCCAACCCCCCCCAGTCGGGCTCCCATCAATGGGAATCCTGTCCCTTCTGCGAGCGGCAGGAAGAGTCGCGCTGGCCCACATTCCTCAAAAAAAAAGGGGAGAGGAGGACGGGGGAGGGGGTGGCATGAGCGAGGCGGCACGCTCAGGTTTGTGTGTGTGTGTGTGTACAAAAAAGAATAAGAGGATGAAAGAGCGTGGGACTGGAAGGTAAGGATGTGGGGCGAGGGGGCTGGTGGCTGGTTTAAAGAATCTACATACAAGTTAAAAAAACAAGCATTATAGACATAGTCAGTGGAGTCATCAGCTCCAGAGTTAAAGTGACTTACTCCGGCTGGTGACCGCCGTGCCGAAAAACACCTCAGTTATAGCGCCTGCGTGCCACGGTTTGTTTTGGTCCAAAAGCACTGATGCGCTTCTACAAAGTGATTTTTGATAAGATGGCAGGTAAGAAAAACAGGAAGGAGGGGCTGAAGGTGGAGCGAGTGGCGACCCCCGCCCCCCAAGGAGAAAAGGAAAAACAGAGAAGCAGGCGTTGTCCTGTGAGAGGTGTCAAACCCGGTGAACCCCGGGAACAATTCATCTCTTGTGTGATGGAGAGGGGCGAAAGAAAAAGACTAGAGAAGCACGGATGGCGGTGCACCAGAAGGAAAAGAGGAAAAGAGACGCTACCATATGTCAAAGACCCAGACAAATAACCAGCTTCCTCTTCCAATCAGTCTAGAAATAATGAATTGCCGTGCACTTGTCGCTTTACACCGAAGTCTTCTTGTTCACACTCGTACCTGCGCTCATCCTCCAAGTGTTGATTTTAAAATGATCTGCTCTATATTCCTACGTACGTGCACCGGTGGTCTCTCAGTCAATATTGACCTGCCTGCTCATTAACCACTCTATCGAAACGTCTCTTTGTTTCTGTGTTTGCCTGCTCAACACCGAAATAAACCTTCCTGTGGCTCTGCGGTGCATCCCTCTGTGCTTTTGTATCACTTGTGCTTTGGAAAATAGAAATGGGAAAATTATATATAGCAACCGCGCGCTGCAGCGTTGACAGAAATAGCTTTTCTTTTTTAAAAAAAGACTGACTTAGGGTGTTTGTTGAACATGACGGGCAGGTACTCGTCCACGGGCAGCATCCTGGTGAAGGGGTCGGCAGCCACCAGCTTCCGGGCTCCCCGCTGGGACAAAGCGTAGCCCAGGGTCCAGTAGGAGTAGTCGGCCTCCACCAGGTTGTTGACGCCGTCCACCGACCGCTCCGGCTGCTGCACCTGCATACGCTTCCGCCCCACGTAGCTGCAAGACAGGACGACGACGATGATGCTCGACCTCAAACACCTCCCTGCACTTCTGCGCAATGTGAAAATGAAACAAGGATTTCTCTTTTTTCATTACATCAGGTCCCAGTCCAGCCGGGCTTTGTTCACATCGTCCATGATCGCCTGCAGTCGCCGTTTGAACCTGGGCTCGAAGCGCACGTCGTCCTCCAGGACGAGGACTTTGTCCAGGCCCTTGTCCAACACCTGAGAGTCAGAGAATTCTGGAGATGAAACCTAGCAGTGTGGAATACGCCTCTCTACATATTCAACATTTAATATGTGAGCAAACCAAAAACCAAGCAATTCTGGGTCTGACTGGGCAATCAGCATGCACCAAGGCACAAGTGGATGTACAAAAACTAATCAAATTAAAAATCTACCAATTCAGACACAAAATATAGAGAATCTCTACACAGCACTTCTAAGTGAGTCCTGACAGCTTTTTTCTGCCACCCCATATTGTCAAGGTTCTTTTCCCGGCTCTCACCTCCATCCATATAGAATGATGGCTGAGGAAGCAGCCGATCTCCCCCTTGGTGAGGACACGTCCAGAGTAAGGATCCTTGTAGCGCGGCATCATCTCTATTCCCAGCGCCGTCAGCTGGGATGAATTGAGGGCCCTGGGACAGAGGGAAGGAGCAGCAGCAGCAGGCGTCAACAGCGGTTAATAATCTCTCTTCATTATTTCTTCCTTTTAAATTTCCCATGATGTAATTATGTCTGTATAAAAACTTAATAGAAAATTCTTTGTAAAGTCAACAAGCGTTGTAAAGGCAATCATTTGCAATTAATCAAAGGCTCCAGGATGCATCAAGGCATTCTCAAGCGAATGAAGAAAAAGTGGCAGAGAAGGGAAAATGGGACAGATGCAGTAACAACACGTCAGTGTTTTTAGATCAAAAGGGGTCTAAGGGTTGGCTGAGGTTCGAGCAGACTTGAGTGCAACCTACTTGCCGTCGACAGCATCTGCCAGTGAAGCATGCAGGCCCAGTGCAGTCATGGTTTTCAACATCCTGGTTCTTCTGTCCAGCCGACGCTTCAAGTTGATGAGGAATATCTGGACAACAAGATGAAAAACATTTAAAATAAAAAAGCAAACGTTTATTCATTTGCATAGTCCTCAAGTGTGTTTCCAGTTCTATATTGTTCCATTGCACCATAAAAAAGGTAACAAAGAAACAAAATTATGCTGAACTGGACTCAAAAACTGGATGGAGAAATGGAGAAGAAGTGTCATGAAAACAGGAAGTGAAAGTTGCTTAAAACTGTAAATATGTGGAGAAATACTGTACCAGAAGAGACAAACACAATCTTCACTCACTTTTTCAAAGCCGATGGTGTCCTGCAGGGACGGAGCAGAGTACAGGTGGTCGGAGGGCTCGATGTCGTGGTCGACTGCGGACAAGGGGAGAAGAGCAACAGTTGGAGAGTGACTTCCTGTGGATTCTGTGGATTATTCACTGTAGATTATAACGAGTCAGAGAAGAAAAAGGATCAGAAAAGGAGAAAAAAGGGGATTATGGGGGGGGGGGGGGGCACAGGGTGAGGAGGAGACCTCAATCAAACAGAGCCCAGGACGTGCAATCAGGAAAGGTCTCAGAGGTCAAGAGGAAGAAGAAACAAACCAGAGGGGAAATAATCAAAGAAGGCTGAAGACAAAAGTCTGTGTGTGTGTGTGTGTGTGTGTGTGTGTGTGTGTGTGTGTGTGTGTGTGCGTGCATGGGCACTCACTCAGAGCCTCTGTGATTGTGTGTATGAAATTTTCTCTTTCATCCTCCACATTCTGCTGAGCTTTAAGTGGGACGGGCAGGAAACCGTAGTGCTCTCTGTTGCACACATACATCTGCACTCCTGGAACACACACACACGCACAAGTTTCAAAGAAATATATTACCATGTGTCACACATCAGGGTCTAATTTAACATTTCAAAAGGAGCAACTGTGGATTTGAATTCCCAGAGGCTTTAAGTAAATGGGGGGAAAATGAGACATGTGAAAAACACCCATTGAATGATAAACTAATTGCTGTGGTTCAGATTTGAGTGTGCTGTGGGTCTCAGTTGATTTGTATCCTGTGACTTGGACGCCACAGTAGACGGTTCCTGTTTTATTTTGTGTCACGCACTCCATTTCGGATTCCATAGCGTCTGGTTAGACTGAATCCACTCAACAGTTGTGTAACTGTTAGTAGATCCAAGTGATAGGAAAAAAGAAAACAATAAATTCCTGGAGACAGCTGCAAACATCGGTCAGGATTTCTCACTTTCTCACACATTTGGCCTCAAATCATCAAAAAGTCTAATATTCTGACTTTGTTCTGTGTGCGTAAACATGGTGCTAATAACACACAAATGTTATGGAGAAGACCAAGCCATCTGTGTTTTTGTGAGCCTTTCCTCAGAATGCCTGCGCGCACCTAGTTTTTCAGTTGTTTATCCCTTTGCTGGAAACTTTAACAAGTCTGTTTGTTTCCTACGCCTCATTATTCAACCTGCGAATCCACAATTCACTGATGCTGCAGCACGATAGCACACTGACTGATCCCTCTTGGTCTCGCACATGTCCGTGAAAGCGTCGCAGAAGGCCCAATGTGCACAATGCGCGGCGACGCTCTCTTTAACGTCCAGCTGACAAATAGAGAGAGAGGAGGGCCGTCGTTTGGCCAGCGGCTCCTTGAATGTGGCACTTTGCTGCGAGTCGACCGTTTCCCGAAAGACTCACCCGACTCACGGGCCGAGAAGGCAAACACCATGATGTCGTCAAAGGCCCAGCTGTAGTCGGGGTGAGGTGGGTGGAAGGCCAGCTCCCTGCTGGACTCGCGGCGCAGGTCCAGGAGGAAGGTGCTGTGCACCATGGGAACGGGGAAGCAGCCGAGCCGCTTCCACTCCCTGATGGGTTGGTAGTCCGGGGTTCGCTTGTAGTAGCCCTGAGGGTGAGCGAGGAGGTGCACATTAAGGAATGTGCATCAACTTGTGGACATGTGGGAAAATTGCAATGGAAACTGTGGCAATAATGGTTGAGCCAATAAGGGAGAGGTTGGACTATGGATGTATTTAATGACTGGATATTGGACTGCCAACATTGCTACTTTTTCCAGAGGCCACTTGAGGTACTGCAGCCAATCCCACACACAAAATACAAAAATTAACACCTGTAAAACAGTTAATAGGATGCCTCTGGCCCAAAAGACAGTTCATAATAAATCTCTACATTCTACATTTTTAAGTCACAGACTTTTAATCTGTCTAAAAATGTATAAAAGGTTCAAAAATCCCCGGAAAAGAGTTTATTCCCAGAGTGACCTCACAGCGTTGTACATGCTGTGACTACGCTCGTTCTGATTGGCTGATGCGTCCTGATTCATCACGTTAGTTGCAGAGGCATGATGATGATGGGAAGTGACAATACTGTGCATGTTCTATGGGGCCACAGAATGCTAAAGAAACCTGGAAACCATTTTAAAATAGTGATTTTTTTTGTTGTTGCCTTGTGAGCAACCTTTTTTTTGTCTTTAATCTCTCTTTTTAAATGTATGTGCTTAATTATCTATGGACAATGGATGGGGTTAGGGTTATTCTAAGTGAATAAATGTTCATTAACATGCACTGTCCATCCAAAATAAACCTAAAAATCTCTATTGAAATTAATAGGCTGCCATGTTGCTTTGTGGGGTTGTGGGTTGGATGAGTGGAAAACTAAGAAGAAGAAAAAGAAGACAGAGTGAAATAAGGAAAGATGCACTGCTGCAGGGCCATGCACTAGGATCGGTTCCCACTTTTAAGGCTGGTGCATATAAATGCTTGTGAGAAGAGTGAGCCGGTTTGAAATACTGCACCTGAGGAGTGATGCCACACCAGAAGTTGGAGTATAGCGAGCGCGACTCCAGCATGGGCGCCACCAGCGTCAGGTTTTCTGCCATCAGCAGGTTGAGCACCTGGGGGTTGGTCAACAGGTTGTCGCTGTCCACGAACTGCAGCGGGGACACAGGAGGGCGTTTGAAGGCTAGACTGGAACAGCAACAACATGGAAAACACGTGGAAAACGCTCTCACACTCCTGCTGGCAGAAATGCTGCACATCTGTAGGCTCGCCTGCAACAATACTTTTCTTTGGAGCAACGTTTAATGGTGAGCAGTAATAGCTAGCAGAGCCTACGTGCGCAGATGGCAGCAGCTGCGGCTGATATGCAAGGATGACAGCACATGAGGCCCGCTGTCAACTTAGTGCTGCTCCGCTTCACACTGATGGGCAGGTGACAACAAGTGTGAAGAGACAACTGCAAGGTCTGACACACAGTGACGTCAACCAGCTGCTATTTAGCAGGCTGGCTCCCGTCAGCGCTCCTGGTGTTACACTTAAAAAACAAATCTGAAGAAAAGGATTCACTTCTTGGAATCAGCTCCTTCATTCATGCCTCACAGTCACCGTGACTCTTTTATCATCAATCTTTTATGAACGTAGGAATAAGGTGTTTTTGCGGTACACAAAGTGTTCTTTTGTGCAACCCCAAAGTGCTCCTTGCTTAGTTTCATTGAGCAAATCACCTATTTTGATTGGGCCCAAGGTGCATGGAATCAAAATGAATCATCTCAGAATCCAAATCTGCAGACTTCAGTAGGCCACTGAAGGCGGCTGAGGAGATGTCTTACCAGGATGTAGTCAGCCCATCGCTCCCTGGCGGCCTTCAGAGCCGCCTGCCTCAGCTTCATCACATGGTTGAACCTTGAGGGAGGCCAATGCTTGGGACCCCACTCGTCTGTGTAGGACCTGGCACAAACAAAATGTGAAAAAGGGGATGCAATACATGATTTTTGGATTTGTATCTTCGCAGCACCAAAAAACGAGCTCCCATAGAATTAAAGTGCAAAAGGTTTGACTCACTTGGGCTCCTCCATGGGTCTCCACTCCACATAGTGGTAGACGTTCTGGGCTCTTTTCAGCCACTCGCGCAACTTGGCCGTGGTGTTGTCCATGTTGTGGTCCGTCGCTGCCCTGAGACCGAAACAGAGGGAGAAGAGAGAGTTAAAGGTCACCTGACCAGGGCCGCAGGGTGGAGGTGTGCTCGGACACGTGCCTGGACTCTTTTCCACGGAGCAGAGCGAAAGGTTTGGTCGGACACTGCAGAGGAATGAGTGCCAGGGCTATACTTGACCTTCTGACTGCAAGCACGCAACCTTCAGCACTCATCTAATTACCCTCTGACACAACGACCTGCAGCCTCAAGGGCCGTAAAGCTCCCTCACTGCCTGATTAACGGCCTTGCAGGAGCAGGCAGAGGGTCTGAAGGGTCAGTGTAAAGACAAAGAGAGGAACCGATGGGAGGTTCTGACCTTCCGGCTGCCGACAGAATGAGCTCAGTGAAGGCCAATATATTATATTATATCATATGCATGTAAATAATTATATTACGTGTATTATATAATACTGTACTATTGCACTATTATTACTACTATGATCATTCATTCATTCATTCATCTTCTATACCCACTTATTCCTATTCAGGGTCACGGGGGTCTGCTGGAGCCTATCCCAGCTGTCTTAGGGAGAAGGCAGGGGACACCCTGGACAAGTCGCCAGTTCATCGCAGGGCCACATAGAGACAAACAACCATACACACTCACATGCACACCAACGGACAATTTAGAATGTTCAATTGACCTCACATGCATGTTTTTGGAGTGTGGGAGGAAGCCGGAGAACCCGAAGAGAACCCACGCAGACACAGGGAGAACATGCAAACTCCACACAAAAAGGTCCCAGGCCAGGACCCCGGAATTGAACCCACGACCTTCTTGCTGTGAGGCGGCAGCGCTAACCACTGCGTCACCGTGCATTCCTTTGTTTGAAACTAATTATATTATATTATACTGTACTGTATTGCATAACACTTCAAACAAGGTTATTATCAGCACTTTGCATCTTTTGTAAAACTTACATTTAACTTACTACTTTTTAGAGTTGTTTTTGTTTCACACTTTCTTCAATCCTCGTAATGCACAATCACGTCAGGTTTTGCCTCACCATTTCCCTCATCATTTCACTGCCATGTAATGTCACGTGACAAATAAAATCTTTGAATCTTGAATCTATTCTGAGACAGAAACCTAAAATAAAAAAGGAAATATATGGGAAAACAGATCATGGGAATCCTTTGCAGGCGAGACGGCAGCGTAAGCGCAGGTGCCCTGTGCCTGACAGCGGCGTAAACAGGCACAAACGCAGCTGCTTGTTTGTCCATCCTGCGGTTTTGCACACCGCCGTCTCTTCACAGAGATTTCCACACGGCGGGACACTGCAGCCACTGTGAGAGGGCGTGTGAGGGGCTGTGGGACCGACGCGTATCTCATTTCAGAAGAACAAGAAAATATAGATGTACATTATTAGATAGATTTTAATCCCAGGACAGGCAGCGAGTGCCACCTGCAGAAAGACCGAAAATGAGCCTTAATGTGGAAACAAGCAGAGGTGAGTGCACACAAACACTCGCACACGTGTGCACACACATCAAGCACGATGGAGTTTTCCACTGCTTGCTGTAATATTCCTGTAATATTCCTCTCCCAAAATTTGCATCTAATTTTAGCCAAGCACACACACACACACACACACACACACACACACACACACACACACACACACACACCCTCTGCTCAGAAGATAACAGCGTTTGCCCACCTCTTACCCGTATTTAAGACGAGCAACAGTTAAAAAGCAACACCTGTTTTCACACAGGTGTTTACAAAAAACAATTACACAAGTGTGTGGCACAGACGCAGAAATGACTAGAAAACATGCACCGTCCTGCGTGGAATTAGACACACAGGGGATGTTTTGGAATTCCAACTAATTCAGACAGGCAGATTTCTGTGTTAAAGCTGTAACCTTTGTCTGTGCGCGTGTCTGCACACGTGTGCATTAGTCCCAAACTGGTCGTGAATAAAGGAGGAGGTCCGCCTTTAAAGGGGAAAATTGCAGCCTCGCGGCACAGTGAAACGTCTGACACCATGTTAATGAGCAAGATGAGAACAGAGCCCCGACTGTAAAGTTGCGTTCAGGTGCATTCGAAACAATATTTTTCCACAGCTTGCAGCCTGCCATTTGTTGGAAATATGATTGTTTGACTGGCAAAAAGAGTGTTGTTTTCCCTTAGTGCAGGAAAGTGCAGCTTAAGGAACTACAGGCGCCGTCTGCCTGCATCTTCACTCAGACCTGGTGGCAAAACAAAAGCTGGGGATGCAGCTTTTGTTGAAGGAGAAGTTGGCGACAAAGTGTGTGAGACTGTAGAAGCTCCGGCCAGTTTTAAATCTGACTTGAGGAAGTTTTTTGTGTGGAAATGTTAAAGATGACAAGTTGACGGACGGACCAAAGAAATTGCAGTTAAATTGTCAGATTATGACAAAGGCACACATAAGACATTTTTTGTAATGTTGTAAGTTCAATCATTGTTTCGGTTTTTCTTTTGAATGGACTCAATTCTAAAGGTACTAATATCCGTACGATAGATTATCAGACCTGGTTTGCACACAAAAATGACACCAGAAGAGTTTGCAGGTTGTCTACAAAGGAATGGAAAATGTCTTGTGGACCTTTTAGGTTCATTACTTCAGTAACTGTTGCCATGAAAAGGATGGACTGCACTGGCTCTGCTGAAGATGATACTTGGACGGTGATGGTTGTTGAAAGGCACTGCAGTCTCCTCCTGTCTGAACAGCTTCTCAGTTACGTCTTGTCCATCTCGTCACATTTTGACAAACCCATCTCCCTCTTCCCAGCTACTGGACAGACTCGGCTAAACCTGACTCTGCTTGCTTTATTTGTGTCCGAGCCAATGAAAGTAGTAAGGAGGGGTGTTTTTTGTTGGTTTTGTTTTTTTTAAATATACTTCGTGGCAACAATTATTGCAACTCCCGACAGGATTTTTAACACATGGCTTTGCTCGACTCTCGCTTTGTTGCCACATTCCTCCTGTGAAGTTTACTGTGAGCTGCATCCTCATTATTCTGCAGCCTGCAGCTCCGGGATTGGGCTTCCGCCCCTCGTACTGTCTTTAAACTCAGCATCTGGACAACACATGCCACCTCACCTAAGCATCCCACTGCTCCCCCACCCCCAACACGCCTTCAATACGGCTTGTGCACATCTGAAAATCACAATATACCCACCAGAGATGCAACTGTACATTTTTTTTCTTGTTGAATAGAAATGCGTTTAGAAGTTGAGTGATTAATCTATTACTAGGCAATCCAATATTGTAACTAAACTACTTCTTCAGTAACAGAGTAATGTAACGGGATTACTCTGGCAAAAATGGTAACATTTATCAAGTAACGACATTACTTTTCTGAATTTTTTTGCGAGCTAAAAATGTCTTATTTTCCCAGCCGTGCATTCAATGTCATTGCTATGTGATGACGCACCAAAACAAGCATGGCGGAGGCAAAAGAAAAAACAGCAACTGTGTTTGATAGCTGGAAATACAAACATTATGTTGAGTTCATTTCGTCTAAATGAAAGAATATTGTGGTTCATTGTACGTTATGTGCAGGAAACACGTTTTCAATTTTTTTTTACGTAATTAGTAACTGATTACTTATGAAACAATGTAGTTAGAGAAGTAATTAGATTACTTTTAAACGGAGATAATCAGTAGTTGGATTACATTTATGGAGTAATCGTAACAGCACTGGTTATGACCATAAAAAAGATGCATCGGGCAACAATGTGTGTGTGTGTGTGTGTGTGTGTGTGTGTGTGTGTGTGTGTGCTTCGAGGTGACATCTGGACTTAAACACAGAGGCTTGTCCTTGAGACCGGCCCTTTAAGGTAAACACACGTCTGAGAGGCTCCGGCCGGCCACTGACAGCCGAGCGTTGATCAAATAAACTATCTGATATCACGTTCAATAATGACGGGGCCACGCATATAATTACAAACAAAGAATGCCTCTTTCAGACATAATCACCATGCCTGCGTGTGTGTGTGTGCGCGCGTGTGTGTGTGTTGACTTTTGGCTCGTGTGGAGGCTGACGTGGCTGCAGGCCTCTTGATGGGCTCATGGGGCACAGGAGGAGGAGGAGGACAACGTGGAGGCGGTGGAGGAGGAGGTAATGGTGGAGAATGAAGAGGAGAAGGAGGTAAGGCTACACAGGTGGAGCAAAGGAGAGGTGAGTGGGAGGGGGGAGGGGGAGAGTGCAGACAGAGTCAGGTCACTGAGGTAAGACCCCGGACTGAAATTCCTCATGCCTCTCAGGGTCAACAATAGGATTCCAAGGCTTCCACGCTCGCACTACAGTGTCAAATTCAGTGGGCGCCTTCAAGGTAAAGACATCTTTGTTTTCGCGGAGTAATATGAAGCAAATTCAGGGCCCGGCAAACAAAAGGAGGACGGTCCAGATGACCACGTGTGATATGTTGCAGTTTGATGTGGCCAAAGATGAATATTAGAGACGTTTAATAGCCGCAGCAGAACCAGACTTTGAAAGTCACAAGTGAAAGTGGGAGTCTGAAGGAGAGGGCTATAGGGTCAAATGGAAGACATCTACAACTTCTGTAGTAAAAGCAAGTGGAGGGCAAAGCATGATGGGTAGACCGGGGCCGACCACTAACTGAAGTTCACACTTTACTCCCGCTTGCCTTCATAAATGCAGAAAAAAAAATCTTTTGTCTGAAAGCAATCAAACATATTATTGCCTGAAGACATGTAAAAATATCTGCAAGGAAAGTGACAGACAGACATTTAAATAAAGAGATCTGACGATGAAACTGAAGCACCTCGAGTCCCTCTTTCCACTAAAACCTTGAGAATTAAAGAAAACATTGCTCTTAACTGCAGGCTAAAAGTGAATCTGCAGCCATTACATCAGCCATCAGCCTCCTCACTCCAGATGAGAAGGCTCATGTCCTGATACCAGCGGGTTTTTAACATGTGCCAACTCCATCGCCACTGCACTGCCAAGCCCTGACAACACAGCCAGGATGCTGCCAGAAGACGATGAGAATCTTAGCAGGGACTGGCAAAAGTCCCGACACAGACTTCCTCGTGTCGATAGAGTCCGTGAGAAAGTCAGTGGAAGAAGAGGCCGAGGGATCGGAAACGTCCCTCCACCGAGTATTCCGTGTTTAAGTGCAATAACTTGCAAGTTAGAGGAAGACCTCTCTTGCTGCAGGGCAGGCAGCTCCAGGGACAAAACACTGCGAGCTGCAGGTCCTGGGTGAGGCCGAGCCAGGCTGGGAAGTCACTGTAGCTGGAAGCAAGAATATCAGTGGCTCACGCTGTAATTTCTGCTGAGCCAACGCCTCATCATTGGCCGCAAAATGGCTTTACTTGGCCCCGGGCGTCTTGTGATAACAGTATTTATTTTATGAGGAAGAATCACATCTTAATTTCCCACCAAACACTAATTTCAAATTGATAGCAAGCGATGCTGCGACTGTCCTCTGGACAGAAGATCTTTAAAAACACACATCAATGAACCTGAGCGTTAGCCGCATCCCTCAGTCAACAGTCAAAGAGTCGGCGGCAGTGGAGCTCAGACAATAAAAATATACAGGAAATTTGAGAATTTGCATTTACAGATTGACTCAGCAGACTTGTTTTTTAAGACACTTTGGCATGAAACAGCAACAAAGATGCCCTTTGTAATATGACATTAATCCCTTAAATGACATTAATTCAGCTTCTGCTCTTGTGGAAGAGGCCCCAATGAACAGGCTTCACTAGAATACATGAAACAGCTTAAATTTTATTAACTGCACCTGCATCTACATGCAAGTTCATGCCTGAAGGAGCTTGATTGAGCCAAGAATCACAAGCACAAACACCTGGAGCGGTGCAGAAAGGGAGGCGGGGCCAGTGAGCTAATGGTAGGAGATTATCGTGTTGATGATTTCATTTCAGCATGTCTCAGACTAAATGGGGTGGATCCAGTTTTTACACTTGATACGAATCCAAGTCGTCAGGTGATAACAGTGTCGGCGTTGACTGTGCGGTTCTGAAAAAAATGCTTTCATTTAAAAAAGGTCATCCTCCAAGGGTTGTAACAGGCAAGAATAAAAAGACAAGTACAGACATAAACACACATTTTTTTTGTGTGTGGCAGCAGTGAAATGCACACAGAAGATGCACAAGTCTCAAATGTGTTCAAAACTGATATTGACTCCAGCCAAAAGCATGCGCTGCTGCTCACAGTCAAATCCCACTGCTGTAAACACACAGCAGCGTATTCTTCACTGTCCGTATCTTTGCATAAGACTGCTTCCCTAGGAAAAAGCCAAGGTGGCGCACGCATGCATGAGCGTGCACAGCCTCTGCTTTAGGTCCTCAGTGGGAAAGTCTGCAGGGAAGACACATCTGCAGTAGACAAATCCCATATCCAGCCTCAACTCGGCATTCAACAAAAACCTTTTCTCCTCCCTTCTCGCCTCCTGCAGGATGACAGCTGCTGGTTTGTGCACACATGAGGACTGATTGATTGCCAGGGCCAAAAAAAAAGCTCCATAAAAGCAACTATGCTTTACTTTCCTTGCACTATAAAAAGATAATGTGCAGCCCGTCTGCGGCCAGGAGACATTACGTCTCGTCATCCATACAGCTTATTATGCTTAGACCGTTTAAAGCAAAGAAGTATGGTGTTCTATGTTATCCACGTGGTTCATGTCCAGCTAAGTGTCACTTATGTTTAGCAGCTAATGTAAACTAAGCTCAGGATGCAGGCACAGCGGCAGAGTCGACCTTCAAATTCACTGAAATTGTTGTGAAAGAGTGCAACAGACAGTTTTTAAAAAAATAAAAAAAAAAAAAAAAAAAAAAGCTGCACCCTGGTATTTTGTGCTTTTGTGCCTGGGGGTCAAAAATGAGCAGCGCTGCAGCTAAGCAGAGGGGGACCACGGCCACATGACCCAGCATGCAATTTAAAGTGTCCCGTCAAGGCACAGACGTTTTCTGTTTTAAAAAGAAGGTCAATGTGGCCTTTCATGAGTCTCTGCAAAGCCCATCACTGCCACATTCCAGCAGGAATCATTCACTCAAAAAAAAGATTTTTTTTCGCTTTTTCTTCTTCCTCATTGTTCGTATGATGGCAAGGCATGGCGGACTAAACAAATAATTTCCAGCTCTCGTCAGTTGGAATGTGGCTGGCTCTGGCTGTAGTAAACACATGATGTAAGTGCATAAAAGGTCTCAGTTGTCTGACAGAAATAAGAGCCCACAGGGCACATCTGCTGCCAACACATCCACCCAGTACGTAACGAGGCAGTGATGGAAAACAGGCAAAATACTTTCAGATGCGTCAGAATTTACAGCCATCCATTTAGCATTGGCCATTATTATACATATAATCATCCTTGCTTTGTTTCAAGCACAAAGATGTCCTTAAATACACAGTGAGTGGCTCTAAGTTGAGTGACAAGGCACTATGTCGTCATGAAGGCGTGAAAATCAGCCCGGCGGGGGCAAAGGAGCATGATGTCAGCGCTCTGGGATCCGCTTTTACGGTTCAGTTTCTGGCCGGTCCGCAAATCATCATCATCATTTCAGCCGGGTCAGCGCTGCACCTGGAAATGTCTCCACCACATGTGCAGAGCCGCAAGGGACTGAACTGCAGACGGCCTGAAACGGGGGCAGAGGGCGTGAGGTGGTGGGAGGGCAGGTCAACACTTCACCTTTACTCATTTCTTTCAAGGTTTTTTTGGGGGAGAATGGCATTTTGGAGCGATGTAGTTTTATTTCAGAAAATTAACGTAACTTTGCAGCGATGCAAAACTCCAGAGCTTAGAAGTGTCTTGTTTTTCTGTATTTTTTCCCTTCCTTTCAGCTGCTCATTTTACATCCAAGTCTGACTGTAGCGTGTTTCAACCACTGAGGCCTTGGATTTCCTGCTGTGATCAAAACTGCGACATGTTTTATTCACTTCTGCTTTGCCCATCCTCTTCTACTTCTCTTCCACTTGTAAACCTATTTGCAAATGCAATCATATTCACCTTCCTGAGCAGAGAAACAGGCCTGTTGTAGAGAAAAGGCAAAGCAGCCTTTTCCCCTTTGGAGCAGCCGAGCAGGCTGCTTAATCCACTCTTCCACAGTGGATTAACCAACCTACTAAATGCCCCCTGGGTAATTTCCAAGAATTGTTGACCACCTTCTCTCTCTCTTTCTCTGCCCGACCATCCCCCCCTCCACCCTCTTTCTCTAAATTCCTGCATTCTTTCATCCTTTCACAGCAACGTGCAAGTCTCTCTCGCGCTGCTCCGACACCTCCCCGTTAAGCCTGCGCCCGCATGCAGGGGCAAGAAACGTCCAAGGGCAGATATTCACTGACCATCCCAACTGTCACATCACATCAGAGGCTGAGCCGACCCGATGTGCGAGACGCTCGGAGCAACATTCTTCACCCAGAGCATATTTCAGGCCGAATCTGACTGAGCTGAGTGGTAACTGAGCCATCGTTCATGCATCCGTCATTCTGGGTTGTTGTTCTTTTCGTTGGTGGGACCCAAAAAGCTGATAGACAGTTGAAACACTAAGTTTAAGTCTCACATTGTTGTTGTGACTGTGGTTAAAACTAGTTCACGCCACTTAGATGACCATCAGGCGTCGTTGCTATATAACTATAGACTCAGTATACTCCATACACTACCAGTCAAAAGTTTGGACACACTATCGAAAACATTGTTTTTTCTTCAGGTTTAGTACTTTCTACATTGTAAATTCATACTGAAGACATTAAATGTATGAACAAGATATATGTAGTTATGCAGCAGAGAAAACATTAAATAACTCGAAATATGCTTTTTATGAAAGGTGGCTGTTTTGAAGAGTTTAAATATAAAACTTTGAGTTATTTTACATTATATTACACTTTTATTATCTCCTACATAATTCCATGTGTGTTCATACGTAGTGCAATGTCAACAGTCATGAGAATGATAGAAAATAAATTCTTTCATTTCAAATTCATAGGGTGTGTCCAAACTTTTGCCTGGTAGTGTATACTGTGTCGGTCTGGTACCATCAAGCTTGGATCAGGAATCCACCCATTAGCTCCCATTAGGAGAAACACTTGCCAGAGGCCTCTGACCACAATAGAAATACTGCTGCAAAGACAGAGCTACTTGTAGTTTTTGAAGTCTGTGTTCGCTGCAGTTTGTCGTTATTGATGTTGTTGTTCTATCTATCGTGCATCCGTCAAAGGATTTTTCCAACATGAACCATCCACGTGTCATTACTCTTGATTTCTCCTCGTTATTCTCAACCACATTTACGCACTGCCAACCGTGGCTCAACGACCACAGCAAAAACAAAACATTATGATCCAGTGCTGTGGGTGGAAGCTGGAGGCGAGCCGTGGCTGCGCTGACTCCATCACACCCATTATTAAAGCTGATCGTCAACATCCTTCCTCCGCGCCACTCCTTCTCCCATCCTCCTCCTCAGATTAGAGCGTGAACTGAAGGACGGCTCGCTGCAGGACGGCGGCGCTCGTCTCCTCGGAGGCTGCCGAGAGCAGCGCGGAACATTGTGTGCTCTCGCTGAGGCCCAAGCCAGTAATCTGTGGTAATGTCTGTTCACGTTCTTCTTTACATCACCGCGTGTATGATAAATCCAGATCTGACTGCTTCACACCAGAGATTCCATAGGGTTTTGCTCTAGAGTCAGACCCTCTATTTTTAAGCTTCCCAACATGCCAGTGGCGGTAAAAGTAGGACCGCAGAGTGATCATAAAACTTCACTTCTCTTACCTAACCTATCATGTCATATTACAAACTAATTGGGCTCATACCATGCCTTGTAAGATGCTGTAATAGTAGTCATGCTGCTTAGCGTTCGCTGAATTGCACGTTGGCTGTGTGGTTTGGCTCAGTCATTCTTCAGGCAGTAATGACGATGTCGAAGAGAAACAAAAGAGGCTCAGAATCGTGGGAGTCGCATCGCCAAACGTACCATTTTGACAAACCCACCAGTGAGGCTAATTCATTTTACAACATGCAGACAAATCAGCACTTGAGGCCCTGTGCAAGATGTCCTGTGGGCGTTTAAACAATTTCTACTCACTAGCGCTGTACGACAGACAGACAGCGCCGCTACTCGGCTCCACCTCCTCCACCTCCCCCACTTTGCCAGTTATCAGACACAGATGTCCCTACAGGGTTAACAGCTTTCACAATGTATGTCATTCATTTTCTTGGGGTTGCATAAACTCCTTTATAAGAACAGAATGCTTCGTGACAGCCAGATTCCAACATATGTCTCCTTTTTTTATTCATTCCTTTTCCATCTGTACAGTTTGAGTTGCCATGACATGTGAATATCCCAGTGGTGGATTTCATCTGATCTTCCCATCATCTTCTGAGTCAAAGTGACAAACCGGGAGATCATGTGCATGTGTACGTGACACAAACAAGCGTTGAACCACAGGACTACTTTGTTCAACCTCACTGACTCTGGGGAAAGAGAGATGACACCGTGTTGGAAAAAAAAACAACACACAAAGGTGGGTTGTACTGCATGTGTTGTCACTCAGCACTTCTGCACTAAAGGGCAGAAGAATGTGGCACCGCGTCAGTTACCAACTACATAAAGGCCAGTCAGGTCCGGCGCGCTGATGATAAGGTCGCCTCCAGTCAGAAGTCTTTCTATCAGCTTTAATAACCCTGATGCACACACACAAAAGCACACACAAACACATATTACATGCATGACTTACACACACACACACACACACACACACACACACACACACACACACACACACACACACACACACACACACACACACACACACACACACACACACACACCAAGTCACTGTCTGCTTCCATCCATCCACCTGCAGGCTGCCCTCTTTCATATCTTCACATCATCTCATTACGCTCATGTGGGGCCCTGGCCAGCACAGGAGGAGCCTGTTGCCTGGGGGGGGGGGGGCCCTCCACCTGAAGCGAGGGCCCCTCTTTCATACCTGCAAGAGCTCCCCTGCTGTTTTAAGACGTCGTTTCTGCACGTTTGTGCTGAATCGGATAGAGGAAACACTGATTGGGGGGTAAAGTCACACCAAAACATGCTCACGGGCTCTTTCATCTTCTCCCCTACAGTGTGCAATTTGGATGCCGGCAGACACGCGAGGTGAGCAGGTCGTTAAAAAGAAAAAAAGAAAAAAGAGCAACAAAAACGCAGCAGCAGGTCAGGACACACGCTGCTATACATTTCAGAAACAAGTCAAGTTTGCCTTGTCATCGCCGGGTGTTTAAACACTTCAATCCTCGGGCGAGTTCGTGCACGACGCAAATGTCAAACACACACACACACACACACACACACACACACACACACACACACACACACACACACACACACACACACACACACACACACAAAGTGCAGTGCGTCCCCTCACCAGATCGCGATGCGCTCCTTCGGGTAGTCCAGCCGCTCGATGCAGCCCAGGTAGTGCGGCAGGCTGTGCGCAGCGTTGCGAGCAACGATGGCGATCATCACCTTCGGTCTGAGCAGCGCCGACTCGGCGGCTCCCACCGCCGGCTCCTGCACCAGGGTCACCAGCTCCGAGACCCCGCCGGGCACCGCAGCCGCGAGCAGCAGCAGCAGCAGCAGCAGCGGCCACAGCGCACCGAGCGGCCGCATCTCGTCTCCTCCACAATCCGCCGCCGACAGAGCAGGAGGTGCAGTGGCACCGTGGGAGCGAGGAGCGAGGAAGAGGGGAGACACGGTGGGCTGGTGGGCTGGCTGGCTGGCTGGAGGGTGGGACGGAGAGGGGCCGGCGTCACCCCTACCCTACACACACCCCCTGCTGCTAGCGACCCTCCCCCGGAAATAAATAAATAATAAATTTAAAATATAAATAATTAAAAGCCACAAATGATGAGCTGTCAGAGGGAGTCGAGGTGTGGCTGCAGCTCGCGGCGTTCTTCTTCCTGCCTTCAGCTTGTTCCATGTCCACGCCTTTTGACAGCTCAGACGCGTAGCTGCAGGGTGTTAAGTAATCACCGTCTGACTGCCGCTGTTCCCGCTTTGCAGCCCTTTAGTTTTTGTTTTTTTTTTCTTATGTAAAAGCGTGTCAGATTTACAAGAAAAGGCAAAATTACGCAAGTGTAACCTTCATCCAAATGTTAATATGGTTACACGGGTGGTAATGATACTGATGTTACTTTTGGTTTTTCCTTGGTTTTAAAAGGTGAATACCACTCGCTAAGTATTTTGTTGTTGATAGTGTCATTTTATGTTTGTAGTGTCTGACTTTTCATGTGGACCCAAGGAAGAATAGTCTTCACTACGGTGATGACTCATGGGGATCCGTAATAAACAATAAACAATGGATATGAAAAATAGGGTTTGATGTGGCTCCAATGTCCAGATTTGATTCAGAGCTGAATAATGTGTAAATGCATTTGATGCTAATTAAATAAGAACTTTTTTTTTTGCTATATAATGCAACCTCAGCTCTGACTTCAATAAAGACATGTATGTGTTTGTATTTTCCTGACCAAACACCACTTGATTTCTACTTTTTCTTGCCTCACTTGTGTCAACTGCAGGTAGAATTGACACGACATCGGGAGATGGGACATCAAAAATTGTGGACCAGAGCCCATTTGGCAGAGGGAAAGAAATCAAAGTGAACACTTCAGAAAACAGACTTTCGTAAAAGAAGAAGAAATTATTACGACTTAAACGTCAAAGGAGTAGAAAACAAAGAGTCCCAGTCATTCCTATGAAACACCGAAACACCTCTGGGCACGAGACGTTTACAAGACGCCTCGAGCGTGACTGAAGGCCAGCACGCCAAACCAATGTGGCACCATCAGTCAAACACTTGACAAACAAACAGCTGCCTTGCAAACCTCCTGCGGAAAAGTAAAAAACTCACTGGAAGCATCTCGAGTCTTGTGAAGTCCAGTCTCTGTAAACATAAACCTTCATAAAGCTGGCATCCCTGGCCTCTGCGTGTCACCATAATGTTATACCATGTGTTCTTACTGTAACTCTCCACCCCTGCCCTTTTTTTTTCTAAATTGTGGATGGACTGGGCCAACTTGCTGCTGTCTGTGTCTCCGCTCTGTCTGTCTGAACCACCTGGTCATGTTTTCCCGCTCCAATGAGGTAATTAGGGAACTCTGCCCTGTGTCTACTTTGCTGTTTGAAGCACTCAGTCGCCACAAAATGAGACTTTCACCTGCCAGTGCTATGCCTTAGCGCCCTCTAGTGTCCCCTCAAGTGTGCAAATGAGGAGGTGGGGAGGTGCCAAGCGTCATGCTTCATTCCAATCCCATTTCTCATTTTCACCCCTCCAGCTTTTCCCTTGTGAGTCAAACATGTCACCCACTCCTCCAAAATATATCTTAGCAGCAGAATTTAATTAAAGAATTGCTTTGGTTCAAATGGATTCAACATGCCATACATGAGATAAATCTGAAAGACACCTGGGAAATGTTGCATCTGACATTTTGGAATGCGTCCACAAACCCTCAGCATCAAGGCTGGACTTGAAAATTGCCTGCTGAACTTTAAATGTTTTTGGTTAACGTGCTAATGTGCAGACTGAAAGACACGAGGGAGATGAGTGCTGAGGTTCGGCTGAGGAGGGTGATGTCCTTTATGAATGACTTCACGCCGGCCCAGTGTGAGGCTCTGTCACTGCACTCAGTCATGTCGTCCGCTGTGTTTTCTTTCCCACCGGAGTCAAACGTCTACTGTGTAATTTTCAGCGGCTCACTTCTTGACAGGCAGCCATGTTGCCTCTCTGCGACTGAACTGTGGATGACTGATAGAGCAGATCATTCTTTTATGTGTGTTTGGCATAAAGGGCTGTTTTAGGCACAGCAAAAGCTTTTTGGGGTCTGGTAAATTGCGCTTGCAGGAGAAAGTCAGGCCTAAATACGGCTCCGCTGTAAATAGCAGGGCAAATCCTTTGCGGGCTGGGCTTAATACATAGAAGAAAACCCCTCTGGGCAAACCACATGTTGGATTTTCTTTTTCCTTCTTCTTCTCCTTGTGAATGCAATCATGAAAAAAATGTGGATGGCTGAGGGATTACCGCCCTTTCTTTGTTGCGGCTGCAGACCTTATTTCAGCGGGGTGGAAATGTGAGCTGGAAACTGCCGAAATCAACAACCCCCTTTCATAAGCACTCATCATTAGAAGCACACAGCTCATTGAACTCCCTCTTTTTTTTTTTGCAGCACATCATTCTGGTGTGACTCCATCTGTACAGCTCGGTGGAAATAAATGATTTGAGGAGAGGAACAGCCTGCTCGCTTGTTGAATTTCCTGTGTGTGTGTGTGTGTGTGTGTGTGTGGGGAGGGGGTGGGGGGGTCTTGGGGACGTCACGCCTCCTTCATGTCTGTCAGCCTGATATGACGATTGCTGTAGACAGCGGTATATCATTAAGAGCTCGGGGAGCATGCATCTGCTGGAGAGCTATTTCCATCGCAGAGGGAGGTCAAACCAGCAGATGGCGCTCCTGTTTTAGCCTAGCCACCCAGACAGGGGGTACTTCCTGCTGGATGTGGACATATTATAGAGCCCAACCCATGGTCAGCTGATTGAAGATGATGAGACATGGTGGCTGGTATAAAAATGGATAGATTCACCCTGACAGCCAACCTTGCTCATTCCATATGCAGGTCTCACTGCTCTGCTGACAAGCCTTCAAATGTTGGTCCCCGCGTCAAGGCTTGACGGCGGCGACGGCGGCGGTGATGGTGTGTTTTACTCGAGAAACAATTAGTCTCCTGGCATTTAAAGTAGGTCGTCGCTTCTTTTGGATGTGCCCCATGAATGCAAATGTGTCCAACTCTACCTTGGAAGAGCCTCGGCCTCCCTCCCTGCATCCCTCCCTCCATCTCTCCCCGCCTCATGCCAGCTACTCCTCCTGCCAAGGTAATCCAGAGGATGGATCTGCATGAAAAAGGCTTTACATACAAATGGACGGGGAGGAGAAGTGGGGGACAGAGGGAGCACATCTGGGGAGGATGCGCGTTGGAAGAGAGAAAGAGAATCATCCTCGTCTGCAGCGTATGGTGAAAGACAGTGTGGTGGGTTTTTGTTTTTTGCGGGGGGGGGGGGTCACATTTCTAAAGGAATGGCTTTAAGGCTGCTGTGGATTGGTCCAAATTGAGCATTAGGCAGTGGGGAACTGCTGGAATGAGTTAAAACACGGAGCAGAGGCCTGCTGGGCATCCAGGCACAAATCCATCGCCTTGCCTCTCAGAGTTGACTCATACTCTCTATGTGGGCACACACACACACACACACACACACACACACACACACACACACATGCATACACAAGCGCACGCACACACGCACACACACGAGGAAAGAAAGGGAGTTTATTTATACATTTGCAGCGCTTTACAGCGTTACAGAGGCGAATAAAAGCAGGGCTTGAACGAAGAAAAAAAAATCAATTTTAGAAGATGATTAAATTGTGGGGAAACGAGTGTGATTCCAAAAGACAGGACACGTCTTCATGATTAGGTGATGACTGCATTGTCTTTAACTCTGTGGTTCAACCAGCCAGCCCATAACATTTAACTGCCCCAGCTTTTTTTTTCCCCCCCGCAGTTTTTCTCTCCCTGTCTGGCTCACAGAAACACGTCAGAAACACTGGAAAAACCAAAGTGGAAGCCACTTGTAAACTGAAGACTGTTGCACTCCTTCCAAAACTGACATAACATCCCGTTAGAGCGACAACATATGGTATTTTCTAGCTTGACGTTACAGTTTCAACATCTTGGTAACAGCCAGAGACTCTGTGCTCTGTATGTCTCTGTGACTACACATGAACAGACAGAGAAGGAGACAGATGTCGTTGCATTACAGGCCAGCAGGGTGCGCTGTGTGTGGCGTCTTTCCCCCTCTTCAAAAATCAGTGTTATGTATAAATGATCGGGACAATCAATTGAAGGTGTAAAAACTATACTGTGGTTTTTCCCACGGTTATATGGTGGCTGCAGTGTGTTTTTCTCTCTGGTTCTGCTGCCCAGAACGCTGAACTGCACCCACATTTTTGCAGTGGGAGTGCTGGTGTTTGAGGTGGAGGCCAGTGTTTCCAAACTTTTGTTTCCCAACTTTCTTTTTTCATGCTTTTTGTTTGACTATACCTGATAATCTGTAATACAAACACTGCATTCCTGCCGTTGAAAAGTGCCAGTAGCTGACAAAAAGCAACACCTTAGAGCAGGGGTGTCAAACTCAAATACACAGTGGGCTAAAATTTTAAACTTGGACAAAGTTGTGGCTTAACACTGATATTTAGTGGAAAAAAATCTTCCTCTAGCTATAACAGTGAACCTTTTCATACAGACCCAAACAAGTTTTGCTTCAACCTGAATATGAAACAAGTAAAGTTTAATACGATACAATAAATAACTTAATAATGCACGCATGCAAAATTGAATTTCAAAATCAAATTCAAATCAAAACTAATAAAATGTAAATAAAAATCTTATGCCCTAATCAGTAACCTTTTCCACGGGCTAATGATACATTTAGAAATAAAATAACAACAATAAACTAATGAAGTACAATAGGATAATAATTTCCTTCAATGAACGTCCTGTTCTAATCGAGGCACCAAAATACTAGCAGAGCATTCTGGGATTTGTAGTATTAGCAATACACGCGCTGCATACCAGAGCTCCAGCTCTAGGAGTGATTTTGTATTGCCTTGTGGGCCAAATATAATTAGAATGGCCAGAGTTTGACACCAATGCCTTAGAGCCTATATATTTTTGGTAAACCCTATTTCTTAAATGTGTCGTTATGGAGGGTCACGACCAACCTAAACAGAACGGTTTCTTGTAAAAAAGGAAAAAAAAAAAGGCTTTCTCCCATGCTCATTTGACAGTTCAGCAGCATGGATGAAATAAGAGTTGGCTGGAAAAACGAAAGAAAAAGAACTGCAACAATATTCAGATAAAACAAATTAAAGCTAACAATTTATTGCTCATCCTCGATGGCATTTAAAGGTCTTATTTGAGAAGCTTTGGCAAGGAACAGCTCTGTGGAACTTGGACTTTAAGCGGCAGGAACACGTTGTACCTTGATAAAGACCTTCACAGTTAATGTACCACGAGTACAAACACAGACACACACACACACACACACACACACACACACACCAAGATGGGAGGAGTGGGACCCTTTATTGGCACTTGCGTCAGGGTGGAAAAGAACACCCTCCTGCTCCTATACTCCTGTGCGAGGTTAACGTGCAACATCCGTCTCTCCCTCCCACATTCTCGGCCTCCCGACTCCCTGGTCTTGATTCTTCTCGCCTCCTACCTTAGCCACCTCTGAGCATCTGTGTGGGAGAGCCTGGCGGTTACAGCAGCAGCAGCAGTAGCAGCAGCAGCAGCCCTGCGGGGACCTTTTTTTTTTATGCTGCGGGTTGTTGCACAGTGGCTGCAGCTCGTAACATTGTGCGGCCCTGCTGCTGGTGAGTCATGCAAGGTAGGGGAATGTGTGTGCGTGCGTGCGTGCGTGCATGGACAGACTCAAAGACATGACCAGAGTGTCCTTTCATCATGTGGTAATCAACTTAGCCATTGACACTCACTTAGAGCATTAGAGCATCATGGCGGTCAGTCCCACTGGGAGAACATTAGACCCAGTGCAAGAAGAACGATCGATTCTGGTTTGCTTGTTGTTGTTGTGTTGCTGATGTTGTTTTTTACACACTGACTCAACATACACTGGTCTATAAAGGAAAAGCTGCACAGGTTTTACCAGTATTATTAACATTATTACCCAATCGGGGACTGTAAAGCACTGCACAATGTGCTTATTCATTGTGGCTTGCTGCGTGCACTTCCTTGTCTTGAACTGAGCTGAACTGCCCTGTAGCAGATTTTCTTGCAAGACCGTAGAAAGCCAAACACCAACACCCATCCTCACCCTTCCTGTACTTCAGGCTTGCTTTGTGTATTTTATGACTTTGTGATCAAGGTTTTATTTTTAATTCCAGAATCCAGTGGAGCCACATAATTATCTAAACATCTGGGGATCCCCAGACAGCTTCAGGAAACAGTTTTCTTTTTTCATATTAAACTGATGTTTTGTGATAGAAAATAAGAAGTCTAGACTTTGTCTCCTGGAATTCATGCTTGCAACACAGTTGCAGTGCAGGTCAGACTCAAACAGTGGATCCTACCTGAAAAATGACATTGTCAGCTGCCTGGTGTCTCTGAAATTTGATTTTTTTCTTTTTTCTTTTTCTAATAAGTATACCGCTTTAGATGAGGTTCTCTGGAGGACTGACAGCAATGTGCCATCAGCCATAATTTCCTATATTTAGCAATTTCCTATTAGTAATGTGAATGCACACTCATGACTAGAATGATTAAGTGTTCACTTTTTGCTATAGTTTCAGATTCACTGTACAATTTAAGCAATCGGGTAATTTCCCATCGAAAACAGTCATGGTGGAAAATCTGGAATAATATTGATATTAAAACCAAACACCCATTCCACTTTCACCCTGGGCTTTAAAACTTTTCTTAGAAATCAGATATGACTTCTAGAAACAAAAAATTCAAAAATTCCTTCAAGCACACACACGTTATAATAAACAAACTATCCTACCATTCTGAAGATGGAACACAGCCTTGTTTAGGGTTACAAACGCCGCAGTGCCGACGAAAGACCAGCAGGTGGCGCGTGGGCGCACTCTCACTGGAAGTGCATGACCACAGGAAATGAACTGACCTTACACCTCTGCACACGCAGGACGAAAATAAAATGTTCCGAGTTTCTTTTGTTGTTTTTTTTATTTTATTTTAATTTTAATAGAAAAAAGTATTCAAAATAATACAACAGGAAGTATCAAGTAAAAGATGACAAAATAAAATAAAAAAAATGTGATCACGGTTGTTCCTACATGGGGAAAAAGAAACACACGCATCCTCTGCCTGAACTCCGCCTGGTTGTGTGTTTGAATACTGAAACCAAAGCAAGGAAAGAACTTTGCAGAATACATGACAGTCTGCTGGTAAAATGAATGGTGTGTGTGTGTGTGTGTGTGTGTGTGTGTGTGTGTATGTGTGTGAGTGTGTTAGGACATGATGATGGCTATTACAGGCCAGTTGACTGGTTGCGGCCACGAGGACGAGGACGACACCAAAGGTTCATGATTATACGCCAAGAAGAAGAAGAAGAAGAAGAAGAAGAAGCCGAGAGTAAAAAATAAAATAAGATAAAAACAAACTGAGGAAATGATGGTTTTAAAAAAAACAACAAACAAGTGGCTGTGGAGAAACAGTTAAAAAAAAAAAGAAAAAAAAGAAAGAAAAAGTACTTGACTTCAGAAGGCAGGAGGAGTTTGGAGTTTGGAAACATCTGCCGGCTCCCGACTCTCTCATTAAAATCCCTCCATTTTCACACCTATCTTCTTCTTATTCTTCTCCTCCTCCTCTTGCTCACCCTCCTCCCAATGGACTCTCTGCTGAGCCGTTGCCGTCTTTTCCTCCCACCTCAGCCTGGCCTCCATTATATTTGGGAGTTCCTTTATATCGGCCAATCGCAGGGCTTTAAACACTCGGGAGGTTTTGGTCGGACAGATGGATGACGGATGGACGGATGGATGGACAGAACGGACCCATGTCTGCTCCAAGAGATCCCTCCCTCAGCCGAGAACCTACGACTTCCTGCGGCGGTGCGTCCTCCTCATGGCTTTTGTCTCCACCCCTCCCCCCGAATCACCTCCGTCTCTCTCCGGCCAGCAGGGGGCCCCCCGGGGGTCAAGGTGTCCAGAGAGGCGGTGGGTTGCTGCAAGTCTCTGAAGAAAGTGTCTTTGTCCCTTTCTCTCTTTCGTTCGTTCGTTCGTTCGTTCGTTCGTTCGTTCGTTCGTTCACACCCCCCACACCCACCCCACCCAACCCTCCCTCCCTCACTTTTCCATTAAAATACTTTCTCTGCCATATGTTCAAAAAAATACACACGTGCTCATAGCAACACGTACAGGGTCCCCTCAGATCAACACTCCACTCTTGGAAACACTGCTTCACATCTCATTCTTTCTCACACACACACACACACACACACACACACACACACACACACACACACACACACACACACACACACACACACACACTCTCTCTCACTTACACACACACACACACACAGTCTGTGAGGCTCTCTGTGGGAGTGAACACGGAGGGGAGGCAGGGGGGCCTCTCTGCTATGTCCCATCTTCCTCTTCCTCTTCCTCCTGCTCCTCCTCCTCCTCCTCCTCCTCTGCCTGCTCCTCCTCCGAACAGTAGTCTCGCCCCTGCAGGGGAGAGGAGCAGAGGAGAGAAGGCAACATGAGTTGTGCGGAATCGGTATGCAATTGAAATCAATTATTAATTTGTTCCACATTAGCGCATCCACACAAGCTACGGATCGATTGACCGGTGGGCAAAATTATTCAGGTTGATTTTTGGTTCCTCTTTTCAGCTGTTTTGTTTCTTATTTTCTCTTTGTTCACTTGCAAGTAAAACAAAGGAAAAACCCCTCACAACTGTTTTTTGACATCATCCATCACCTGACGCCCTCTCCAATCCCTCTCAGCCCACCACTCGTACACACTACTTGAAATCACTCCACACTCCCACACACCTGTGCCTACAAAACCTTCCTCTTTTTGTGTATTCTGGAACAAACAAATGTGCCTCGTTCCGTTTCTCTGCAGGTCTCTCATCTGACTCTCGCTCCCGTCGACAGCCTCTCTGTCCCCTCAAACTAGACTTTCAGCAGCCTCGGCTGTCCTCTGTAACTTGTTAAAAAGGGCTGACAGAGTTTTAGGTACCAAACGTCATCTTCAGGTTTACGTTTATCATTCTGCAGCCACCTGCTCAGGAATTGAGCGGCTAAAAAAAACAAAGATGACTTTCAAAAGATGAAGTATTTTTTACAGATCATATTTTGCGTGCAAGCAGGTTTGAAATGATTATTTGGAACGCATTAAAATGGGCCTTGCATTTGAAACTGGCAGCTCATTATGTTCCAGCTCACACTTGGATGCCTCTGTAATGGATCTTTAAACGGCTGCAAACATTCACATGGGTCTAATGTGCTTCCCGGCCAATGTGCTTGTGAGTTTCTTTTTCAGTCTCAGCTGTGCTGTGCTCCAGTCTGGACTGTCTCTCTGCTGAGGGACAGATCGCTGCTAAATGATCCATCGGAGTGACGAGTGAGCTGCTGACTGTGTGCACTTCTGGCAGTTTTCCTTTTCACTGAAGACAGCTGCAGGGACGAACACTAAACGAGGGAGGAGACAGTCAACCGAAACAGCAGCGGGGCCTTAAATCTCAGTTTGAATTTTTCTGTTTTCGCTGCCGATTTGGCCTGGACGAGCTTGGAAGAAATTGAGGGGAAGGGGTGTATTTTAATCTCAAGGTGTTCTTTCAGAATAAAATAAAACAATATACATATAAAATTATTGAGAATGATTCTCAGGGCTGCGAGAACCCACAGCATCCTGCAATAAGTCATTACAGATGCACGCTTAATGGATAATTTATCGTCTCTGCTGAACAGAGACAGAAAAAAACAAACAGTTTCAAGTAAATATTCTGATGAAAACAACATGACTTTCAAGGCACCACTTTTCTTCTCTTTTTTCAAAGATAAATTAAATAAAATTAATGAATGAATAAAATGTGTGATATGTAAAAATGGGATTTGCTGTCATGCAACTGACATCAGAACTGATGCAACGGGAGTGGCAGAAGGAGGAGGTGGAGGAGGGAGACGAGGGGGAGGAGGAGAGGTCCTTGACACTGATGGTTGACCCGTCCCTCCCCCTCCCACACACACACACACACACACACACACACACACACACACACACACACACACACACACACACACACACACACACACACACACACACACACACACACACACACACACACACACACACACGCCCTAGGCGCAACAGCATGGATACGAACGCACAAAAAAAAAAAAAAAAAAGACACACTCACCTTCTCAATTTTCTCGTCCAGCATCCTAAAAAATTCCTGCTGGCTCTCTGATGTGTGAATGCTGGAGAGAGAGAAAGAAGAAGAAAAAGAAGAAGGAGGAGAAGAGGGAGGAGGAAAGGGGAGGCAACAAATACATCATGAGAATTTTCCAACACACACACACACACACACACACACACACACACACACACACACACACACACACACACACACACACCTGTGAGAATTCAACAGCCTGCAGATCAACTTTGAATTTGTGTGTTTTTTTACAGCTAAAAAAAATACAGTCGGCCACCAACATGTAAGCATGAAAAAAATATAGATGAAGAATACTTCGGCCAAAAACTGCACCGCGGATCAGGTAGTGCATGGCTGCGCCAGACTCATTTGAATGCATTCAAATTTGTCATTATGAGCAAAATGACATCCCCTATACGTAAATATGCCTCATTGGAAACAGCGACAGATCCAGTTTGTGCTCACATCCGTTCGTACTTCGACAGACCTAAACAACACCAGCCAAAACCAGGCGCAGTTCCATCCGTCAAAGTGTTTGTGGCGTCAGAGCGACTCTCTCTGATGATGAGGTGTGTGTGTATGGAAAAATATCATACACACACTTTTCAAATGTAAAATAAATATAAAATACTTTTATTTATTTATTTATTAAGAACTTGCTCGATCAGTTCAGCCACTAAACAGCTACAAATCGCACTCAGGTGGCTCACTCATATATAACACGATGAAATATTTATAAATGTACTGACGCGCCTTGACTGTCTTCCGGGCGTGACCGTGGTCATAATTGCCCGAGCGCACAAACGCGCCAGAGTTTCTCGTTGTGGAATGAGACGAATGAGACTTGAAATTATTCAAAGGTTCGGGTTCGTTCTCGCCGCACAATCAACCACACCCATATTCCTAATGTGACATTCCTGACATGAGTTCAGTTTTGTATGTGTTCCACCATTTATTAATGTCCGTGCTGCTGTTAGCACAGGGGGCGAACATGTCATCGTTTCTCCTTCAAGAGGACGACGGAGGCCCTGGAAAGGTGTGTGTAGTGTGCGACTGTCTCTTTCTTGGCATGAGTTCGGTGTTTTTGTTTTTGCGCCTGCATATCATGAGCGCAAAAACCTGTGTGGATACGACGCAACGGTGGCGGAGATTACGGCCGCAAAGTCGGCGCAATTTACCGCTGCCCTCCATTCTTTGTGAATCTGGCCCTTTGATCCTTAGCAGTCAATTTAGTGCCATGGGAAAGCAAACAAAAAAAAAAAAAACCCTCTTACACAACGTCCCATATAAGACCAGTCAGCCAGTATCAGCTGATAGCGGCACAACATGCGATAGTGTGTGCAACGAGAGACAACACGTGTGCGTTGCAATTGTTGCATTTCTGACTGACAAGCGGCATGCTGGCGATAAATACTGCGTGCGATTCCAAAAACACAGAATTCCAACTTCCCAGGTAGCAAGAACAGACCGGGGCAGCGCGACAGGTGAGAGGGGTGAATACTTGTGTTCTTGTCAGACAATCATCGTAAAACACCCGCCAGACCTTCATCTGCTGCTGCCACTTACTTCGACTTGGCGTTGGCTCCGGCGTCCTCCTTCTGCGGTTTGCCTCTGAACTGTGCATTACTTTTCTCCTGGGACACGCACACACACACACACAAACACACACGCCATCAGTCTTCATTATTAGCTCATAAAAGAGGGCATAACAAAACAGGGCGAAAACAAATAAGTCATATTAGCGAATGGCCGCGTCACTAAAAGAGCACATTAGCGCCGCAGCATCACATTAGGACCTCGACACAGCTGGTGTCGCACGGTACACGCGGCCATAATGCATCTGAGTCTGAGGGGGAAAACGATGACGGCCATTTATCTCCACAGAGTTGGGTCGCTTGTACGCGTTTCCTGTTAACATTTTTTTTTTTTTTTTTTCAAAGAAGTTTAGCCACAAACCTAAAATAAACCCATCTTTTACAAGGCACTTTTTGTCAAATTTGCTCTTTGGCAGGAGAAACTGAGCGTGATGACAGGCGGTAGGAAACAGGAAACAGGTTGGCTGTGGCAGCGTCAGTCACCTGGATCTGTAGCATTCTTGTCTTGAGAGAACCTGCTCTGTTTCTTTGTTTTGTTTTTAAGACGACCGGTTTATCTTTAAATCTGTTCAAAAATACAAACTGTCTGAACTGCAAGTTTGGAAAACATGAAAACCTCTTTCACCAAAATGCAAAGCGAGCACCGCTCACAGTCCTTTTTATTTGCACTTTGCAGTATATCAGTATCGAAGATGCACAAGAAAACACAGCGGCATGACCGAAACAGGAAGTCAAAGGTCTTGGAAGGGCTTAAGGAGTCAGAAGAATCAGCAGCAGAGTGAAGCGTCACCGAGAGCGGCTTTATAATGATTGACTTATTCTTTTTGCCGTCTCAGCTCACCAACGACACGTGCGCCAGCGTGTTGTTGTGTTTACCTGTGTGCTGCATCGTGATAATACGGGCACGCGTACATGCGTGTGCATGTGCGTGTGCGTGTGTGTAAGTGAGAGTGGTGGCGGGTGAGAGAAGTCGACTTCGGACACAAACACTGACTTGTTCGTCACCGGATGATAAGCTGTCAGGAGAAGGTCTGAGCCTGCGTGTGGATGACGAGCTGTCAGTGTGTGTGTGTGTGTGTGTGTGTGTGTGTGTGTGTGTGCTTGCTCTTGTACAAATGGCTGTAAAAAGACTAATTTTTAATCTGCAGAGTGAGGCCTTTTTAGGACAACTATCATTAAATTTAAGGATCCGTTTAGAGACCGAGTCAGGCAGGAGGTTTGTGAAGTTTACCTTTAGGGATAGTGTGATAACATTTAGGAATTTGGACTGCACTGTACCAAAGAATTGCAAAAAGAAAATGAATATCCAATGTAAAGTCTTCAGATAACAGCTTTGTGTGTGTGTGTGTGCGTGTGCGTGCCTGCCTCACCAGGTTCTCCTGGTTGCGTGCATTCACACGGCTCTCGTCCCCTCTCATGTACTTCACCTCCTCCACTCCCTTCATCTTGTATTCATCTGAGGAGAGGAGAGAGAGAGAGGGAGAGAGAGATAGAGAGGGAGAGAGACACCGGTTCCAGTTATAGGAGGGAAGGAAACAAACAGCGTGTCAAAAAAAACAACCGTCCCGCCCCACAATCAAATCTGAAACTGCTCAATAGAAGCAATTAGCGTCAATCTGGTGGCACTGCAGCATCTCCAGGCTGAAGTCGAGAAGGTTCCTCCCTGGTTACAGTGATAAGACACAGGTACCAGGTGGAAAAGGTTCCGGCTGGCTCTGCGTCATTACAGTAGCGACGGCTTATCAGGGGGGGATGGACAAATTAAAACAACAACACACACACAACAGGAGCAATGTGAGTGTGTTAAAAGTGTGTGTGTGTGTGCAGTCAGAGGGGAGCTGAGACGGAGGAGTGGAAATAAAGGGAAGAGATAAGAGGAGGAAACAGGAAGAGGCCACAGTTTCTGGGCCGCTGCGACTTGAGTCAGGCTGTCGGAACGCTGCATGCATTCGCTGTGATCGCACAGTCGTAAAAAAGAGAAAAGGAAGTCCATTGCGCATAATTTTGTGGGATTCTCTGGGTTTAAAAAGGTTTTACCGGTAATAATAATTTTCTGAAAGACTCACAGAGCGCCTAGCAGGATGCAAAAGCCCCCAAGAGCAGCAGAACCACATGAGTCGGCTGCAGACTGGTTGTTTCAGTGATGAAGCAGCACACACACACACACACACACACACACACACACACACACACACACACACACACACACACACACACACACACACACACACACACACACACACACACACACACACACACACACACACACACACACACACAGGTGATCCCAAGTGTTGACAGTGAGTCAGGGGATGAACGATTGGTGCAAAGTGGGACAAACGGAGAGACTGCTAAGGGCAAAATGCAAATTGTGTGTGTGTGTGTGTGCGTGTGTGTGTGTGTGTGTGTGTGTGTGTGTCCAACGATATACTTTTTTACGGCTGGAAAGCGCAGCGGTGAACACAAGCCACGAGAGCCGACTAACGGTTTATTCGTTTTTTTGTTGTTTGTTTTTTTCTTCTTTTTTTTAAAAAAAGAAAAAAAAAACCCAAAAGTTTTTAAAGAAAAAAAACCAACAACTGCCGTTTCATCTTCGGAATGTAAACAAGTCGGAGCGAAACTGCCCCTGTCTGCACATGCCAGCGCCCGCACAGACACACGCAAACGAATTGTTTTGTAACAGCTCGCCGCCGCACAGGGTTTGCTGCTGCAGCGGGAGAGAAACGCAGCAAACTCTCCGCACGCAGTTCAGACTAGTGTTGTCAAAAAATATCCCTATATCGATTAAATCTCGATATTGAAAACTACAAACGCCGCCAACGCGCACACAAACACCCGGAGCGCTCCCTTCCCTTCCCTCCCTGCAAGGCGGGATTGGAGGGAGATCGCGTTGCGACAAGACTTCAGCGGAGACTCCACGAGACTCCACCCCCCACGACCCCGTCGACGAAACTTACGCCGTTGCTAATATCAATAATATCGATCGAAAATCAATACTCTTCAACATATAGTATCGAAGTCTGAAATCCAGTACGGTGACAACACTAGTTGAGACCTTCGAAACCTGTAGCTGAACGAGGAGGAGCGGAGCTCGGGCTTCAACGAGCCGCCAACGAGGGCCGAGGGCCACGTGCGAAATCCACGGGGGCGTTTGAAATGGAGCAAAAACGGGTGAAAATGTCACTTCCGAGTCGGCAGCTGCACTGTGACAAGTTAAATATGTCTGTGCCGTGGGACAGCGTTCACGCGCTGTGTGCAGAGAGATCAAAGTGACGCAGCTTGGAGCCGAGCGGGCCTCATCACGGAGCACTTCTATTAAAATAGGAGGCAAAAAAGGGAAACTGTGTGTCTGTGTATCTGTGTGTCTGTGTGTGTGTGTGTGTGTGTGTTGCCGTCATTGTCACAGGAAATGACAGGGGTGTTTCGTCACGCTGAAGTCAGAGTCGGAGACGACCCCTCGATGTGTGTGTGTGTGTGTATGTGTGCGTGTGTGTGTGTGCACGCGTGTGTGCGCGTGTGTGTTGGGGGGGAGACAGCGATGAAAAGGGAAAACTAAGCTGAGGCGCCGTGGCGAACCCATTTCTTATTTCTGATTAAAGGCCGCCACTTTATGCTGACCTCATCAGACTGCCCACAGCTGTAGTGTGTGTGTGTGTCAGTATGCTTGGCTGCTTGGCCTGCAGCGGAGTCACTCTGTCCTTCCTGCTGCCTGCCCTCCCCTCTTGGATGTGGATATGATGCACACGCACAGTCTGGCTTGGATACACACACCTGAACACACACACACACACACACACACACACACACACACACACACACACACACACACACACACACACACACACACACACACACACACACACACACACACACACACACACACACACACACACACACACACACTATAATGAAAGGCCCCACGTTACGTCCATTTTCAGCATTAAGAAACCACCGTAGATCTCCAGGAAGCGGCACATTTAGTTAGCCCCGTGTTTATAGCCTGCTGCAAAAACACATTGGGCTTAGCTTCCTGCTCCATTCAATGCTTTTTAGACTTTCCCATTTTTGGAGGGAAACAAAATCCAAATCAAACCTGGCCGGCGGAGCAACGATTAGAGAAATTGAGGCCCAGCACGTGAGATCAAGAAGACGGACAGTTGACCTGAATTCATGCACACAGACGGGGAACGACTGCTTTCCTGATACAATACTTTGAAAATTAAAAATGCCAACAGAAAAGTCAGGAATCACAATAGTGAGGAGGGTGGCGTCACACTTTAGTGCCCCTTCGCAAAACTCAACAGCCCGTGTCGACGGCCTCCCTGACGCACATCTTCCTAAAGAGGAATTATGATCCAACCAGGATCTGGCTGGCTGGCTGGCTGCTGCTCCCCCCCCCCCCCCGCCCCCCCCGGTGATGTGTGTGTGTTACGATAAGTGCCTTGACATTAAACGCATAAATGTGGCGGCGGGTTAGTCACGAGTCGTATCTCAGGTCAAACGGGAAAAAAAAATGTAAGAAAGAAAAAACTACCAGTAAAACCAGTTAACCTCGCGTGTTAAAAAGGTCACTTGGGTTACGAGCACGAACCATAGAAGCTCCGGCTGCCAGCGACGAGGCCACACGTCTGTTGTCACCGTGACATTTCAGGAAGTGGACACGCACAAGCACAAACAAACGGTGCTTGATGTTGCGAGCTGATTTACAGGGCGTAATTCTCCAAGAAGAGGCTTTTCTGTGAAACCGCTCTGCACTTACTGTCTGTTCGAGGAAGCCCCGTGGTCTAGCTGACAATATCTTCCAAGAAGCTGAGGACATTATCAAGAAAAGCCAACAATGGCCTTCTGAAAATTGCTTTCATACTCCCTGGACAAAAGAACTCAGATCAGCATTCAGAATTTTTTTTTTTTTCCTGAAAACACGTGTGACGACTTGCAGAAGCCGTTCCGCATCCGGAGGCTGGCAATCTGGCAGGACTACTTTGTGTATACGTTGGGGTGACATATACACAACTGTATATACACAGCAGCACGCACACATGCGCGGGCCATTACCCTGGTCAGCTCCCACTGTGATTATCGCAGACATCAGTAGCCTGCTGTTGTGGAGAGTGTTGCTATTTTCCCCTCGTCATCCTTCAGTGTTTGTGTAATGGAGCTCAGACTTTTTTCCGGTTATTGTGCGCGAGCGACCGAGGGGAGGAGGAAGAGGAGGAGGAGGAGGGCTGCAGCCAGAGTATCTGGGACACACACACAAATACACACACAGGACAAGGACGGGCTGACGGGCCGACAATCTGTTCGAGGCAGATCAGTGAGAGCGCGAAGAGGAATCACTCCCACACTGAGGGCACTGATACACACACGCACACACACGCACACACACACACGCACACACACACACACGCACACACACGCACACACACGCACACACACACACACACACACACACACACACACACACACACACACACACACACACACAGGGTTGTGTGAGAGATTAAAGGCGCGCACGCACACACACACTCTCTGGGGGATAAATGTGGTGCGTGTGCGGCGGGGCAGGCCCACTGACCTGGGTCAACGGGCCACTTCCGCCCTGGTCGTGAGACACCGCGACGCAGCAGATGCAGGGAGCTGCTCTTTCAGGGTCAAAGGTCGGGGAAAAAGGAGGGCGCGTTACGTAGGACGGAATGACTTTTGCGCTGCGTCATCCGCGGCTGAAACCTCGTTAAAAACGAGACAGCGCAATTCAGGCACAGCCCCCGTCAACACGCTCGGAGGGACGGACTGACGGGCCGAGCTCAGCCAGTCAGAACCCCAGACGAGGGGACAGGATGGAAGGAGAGGAAAGAGGGAGGAGAGAGGAAGGGAGAGTAAAAGGACAAAAGGTTCTGACCTAATGCGGGAGCTGGAGCGCGGAGGAAAGGAAAGGGGGCCGGGGCGAGGAGAGACGCACGCGGCGGGGGATGAAGACAGGAAGAGGAGGAGAGCAGAGAGGAGAGACCCAAAATAGAGAGTCCGGAGAGAAAGGGGAAGGCAGGAGCGAGGCCTTGAGCAGGGGAAGGGGGGAAAAAACGGCAATGTGACAAACACGCTGACATGGAGGAGAGGGAGGGATGGAGCGAGCGAGCGAGCGAGCGAGGGAGGGAGGGGGGGGGGGGCTGGAATCAGTTAGCAACAGCGTCACACTTCCTCTCTGAAGAAGGGAGAAAAAAAAACACTGGACTTCCTCCCCCTCGTTTACTGCCACCTTCTAAGGCTCATATTATCCCAAGATTTACTGAGTTGATGTTTTAGCAGGAGGCTGTAAACACAGGGCTATTTTTCTTGACATCTACAGAGGGTTCGTTCAAAATTTCCTTACCTGAAAAACCAAAACCTTATTGTCTCGTAAATGTTCAAAATAGGGGAAAAACACACTAGAACATGTGAAACGTGACCGTTCCTGTGGTTGCTGCAAGTTACATTGCGAATGCAAGCAGCCTGGCGGGTGGGATCTTCATGCGAAAAAGCCTTGTTGAAGTATTTATCATCTCGTCTCATTCGTACGTATGTACAGTATAGACGGCTTGGAAGCGCGCCGGCTGTCAAACGTACGTGAGATAACGTACGTCTATGTAAACATTTCCATTTCCATTTCCTACACCCGCTTTACATGTAAACATGTTTTGGATGAATAACAGTGCGATGCTGCTGCACCGGAGTGGAGGATTCAAAAAAGAAAAAAAGATTTTTTGGGCATAATGTGAGACAAGGAATGAACAAGAGCGAGAGTGAAATCACTGAGCGTGTGTGTGAGGAGGAGAGCGTGTAGGAGAGGGAATATAAAGGGATGAGGAGGAACAGAGAGTCGTTTGCAGAAAGTGGGTGAGAGGATGGAGGAGAACGCAGTGGGAGCGACGGAGGGGAGACCTCCTGTGGATCATCATCTGTCATGTCCATCCACCCACGCGCTGTTATACCGGAGTGTTGCTCCTAATTCTTAATCCGTGTTAATCCCTCCTCCACCACCCATCACCATCACCATCACCATCCCTCACTCTCTCTCTCTCTGTCTGTCTGTCTGTCTGGCTCGCTTGTCCTCCACCGTCAGCTCTCATTTCCCCCCTTCTCACAGCCTGCGGGCTATTATTAATCAAGGCTGAGCCGTGGCCGACTATTAAGCACATCGCAGATTAGAATTCTTATAAATCAATTATGTGAAAAAAAAAAAAAAAAAAAAAAGGGGGTCACATGATGTTTGGAAAACGCCAGCGTCTCAGTCCTACTGGGACTGCTGGGAGGGATTAAGTGGCCGATAGTGACACCGGAACACGTCAGCAGCAGCAGCAGCAGCAGCACCAGCCGCAGCAGCAGCAGCAGCAGCCGCCTCGGATCAAACTACACATCCCAGATACCAGGCTTGGTAATCTGCCACGGGAAATGTCAGAAATTTCTAAGAAAATAAACAGAGAAACTTCCCAAGGCCCCGAGATTTAGTGTTCACTGCTGGGACTGATAGTCGGAGAGGCAAAAATATTATTCAAACACTGTAAACCGCAGGAGGGCAGAGAGAAGAAGAAGCTCAACTCAGGCACATTTGCCTGAAAATGTGATTATTTTTCAGTGTAAATGTAGAATCCAGGAAATTTGATGAAGAGAAACTTTTATAGGTCCCAAAATGTATAGATATGTTTTGGCTGTGTCTCACTTTTGATAAACTGCACACATCTGAATGAGGAAAGAGAATCTTTGCGAAGCTCGGCGACTTGCCCAGCATGTCAACTTTTGCCAAAACAATTTGCCTTTTTCCTCGTTTAAAGATAAATCTGAGGAGACACATTTTGCCGTTTCACCCTGTTTGTGGACATTAAAGACACGATTAGAGGCCGAACGAATAAAGCAACAGACTCGCTCCCTTTTATGGAGACAAACTGCATCAATGCTTAATTGCATTTTTGTTACGCTGCAACAAAAAATGCGAATCCTGGAGTCTGGCTTTCAAAGCGCTGGTGTGAGAAAGCCTTTCGCAGGAATCGCACACCAACATCTTTCTGCTCTCACTTCTGCATTCGGCCCTTTTTCGAGTCACTGTTTTTCTCAGTCTCTCTCTCTCTCTCTGTCTCTCTCTTTCTAAGAACGGCAAAAAAAAAAGGTGGAACAAGCACACGTCCACAGATTCCTCATTTCCACTCACGTGGAAGACACCAATCAAGCGGCTGCGTTGACAGCCAGCGTCTGAAATGAGGAACTCGACTTTATGAGCGGTGCCAACGAGGATATATGGGCTCGACGGGTCTGTGCGCAGCAATTAGCAGGCTGAAATGGAGCAGTAAAGCTTTTATTGATAGGTTTGTCTCTGTGCGTGAGTGTGTGTGTGTGTGTGTGTGTGTGTGTGTGTGTGTGTGTGTGTGTGTGTGTGTTCTGACCAGTGAAGAGGTCTCCGTTGCTGTAGGCCTTGCCGCGTCCCTCCTCATCACTGGGCACGGCCGACACCTGCTTGGCCGAGGTGCAGCCCATGGCCTCACAACCTGGGGTCTCTCCTCATCGCACTCTCACCTGCACCAGACAGAGAGACAGAGATTGCAAATTCATCAGCACATGTACAATTTCTTCTTTTTCATAATCATAACAACGAAATAAGAGACTTCTCCAGAAGTTGCGCCGTTTCGATGACTAACCCTCCATAATCGCATCAAGCAAAACAAAGGGGGTCAGTCGACGTAACAGCTCTCCAGACCTCGAACACTTCTCCTGCACTTCGGGCTGCCGAAAGTTTACTTCCTCATCAACTTTACGGACGTCACACGGGGACACGACGCAGAAGGAAAAACCCGCGGCAGCATTCGTCGTCTTCCACTCACAAGTTCTCCAGCGCCGGTGGAATCTCACACCTGGCGTTAAGAGCCATAAATGTTGTCAAAACAAATCTGCCCAGAGTGGAGTGGTGATTTATATTAAACACACAAGTGTTTCGTTTTGGGCTAAACAGACCTGCTGCCATTGTAATTGGAGTGGTGAGTCAGTGGAGGAGCCAGTGTAAACACTGTGGTCTGGTCCGCAGTCGGACTGCACACAGTTTTCCTTTGTTTTGTACGTACTGCATTCAAATACAATGTACCCTTGCGTACATGCCAAATGCCATGTGCCCAAACGTGAAGAAAAAAATGGAATGCAAATGCATGTGGAATGTTAATGCAGGGTCCTCAGCGGACCACCTCCAGTCAGCATGTCGAGAGACGTAAACACATAATGAAGATCTGCTGCGTGCAACTCTGACGCAGAGGTGATTTTTCCATTTGTGTGTGTGTGTGTGTGTGTGTGTGTGTGTGTGTGTGTGTGTGTGTGTGTGTGTGTGTGTGTGTGTGTGTGTGTGTGTGTGTGTGTGCGCGCGCGCAAAACTAGGTTTGTCGTCATGGGAGAACACAACAGCTCCGCTTTGCACTTTGGCCCGCACAACAACACCACAGTGCGCCATATGTACTGCATGTACATATGGCGCATATGCCCACACACACACACATATATATATATATATATATATATATATATATATATATATATATATATATATATGTATGCAACAGTGCGTCAGTCAGTCTGGGACCATGTGACCTCGCCTGCAGCAAACACGTTCCCGCCGCCATCAATTATTTCTTGCTTGACTTTGACGGTTCTGATTCATATGGCATGATGAGGCCGTATTACCATATGAATGGGAACCACACACACAATATCAACTGATTGTGAGGCAATAAGTTTTGCTGTTTGGAGACTCACCCACTGCCTTGGCTGGGCGAAAAGCACAAGCAGGTGAGCGTGCACAGCAAATATTCACGCCGATGGTTGAGGCTAAGAATGTTTGTAGGGGCATCAAAATGTTCATCAGGTACCTTCATTCATTCATTTTCCATACCCGCTTAGTCCCGAGCTCAGGGTCACGGGGGTCTGCTGGAGCCTATCCCAGCTGTCTTAGGGCGAAGGCAGGGGACACCCTGGACAAGTCGCCAGTTCATCGCAGGGCTCATCAGGTACCTATGATGCCAAATGCTCGAGCATTCCCCATATGTAGGGTAAATCCATTCTGAAATTGCAAACAGTGCCAAACAAAATTTCCAGTGTTGGCCCAGTCTCTTAGCGCTGCACTAGCAGCAAAGATAGGTAGCGTCCTTATCAAGCGTTTAGCCAAAAATATATTGTCACAATCTAATTTCATAAGGCGGCTGGTCGCTGACACCAAAATCCGCCTGTGTGTGGGACGAACAAACACGACATTCTGCAATTATTCCAAAAACGGAGAGGAGAGGAAAACCCTTCCGTTCGGGAGGACAGCTGACGCCGCTGACACTGAACATCACCGTCGGCCAGCCACAGCGCACAGTGTCAGAAACGTTGCACAACGGTGTGTGTCACTTACCGAGGCCATATGCCACCACAGACGGAGCCCATCTGTCTGCTGACACACACACACACACACACCTAAATGACGAGCCATCAAATGAAAATGGAGCTGTACGTCGGTGGGAAATGGGGGCCGGATTAGGGAGTGTGGACGGGGGCGGGTCAGAGAGGAGGGGTGGGGCGGGAGGACTGGGGTAAAAAAAAAAAAAAAAAGGATGTGAGTGGTGTGGCAGCAGGAACAACATCCAGTCCTCCATCCATGCATCCATCACCTTCTCCCTCATCTTCTCCTGAGCCGCAGGTGACTCACCAGGGCCCAAGAGGTGGAGTTAACTCTGGACAGGTGGGTGGGTGCATCAGAGTGTCACCACGTGATACAGAGTCCTCTCTCTGTCTCTCTCTCTCTCTACATTTACTCCCAGGAGCGACGTCTAGGTGCAGCAGCACCGGACGCATATTGCAACTGTAGGCTTCACCCTTTTCATTCACCGTCTGCCTGACCATGAAGGTAAAAATGTGAAAGAAAACAAGAAATAGTAATAATTAACCACATTTTTAGGCGCAAAAATAGCTTCAACAGTTTCCTTTCAGGCCACGTGACGCAGCTATCCCACAGTCCCACTGTGGCAAATTGTTCTTCAAAAACTGCTTGGAAAGCATGAAGGAAAAGCAAAACCAGAGCGGTATTTCAGGGGCAGGCGCCATCTTTGACTGCAGGGGAACAAATTTGTCTCATTAAACATTAATCTACAATAGTTTCAAAAGGAAGTACAACAGGGCCTGAACAAGTCTCTGAAGGGGACCTACGGCCTGCACGCGCGTGCACGTGCACACGCACAGAGGGGCGAGTCATCACAACTTTCAGGAAATAATCACGTCCGTCAGAATTGCAAGTGACCTGGACGAGCAACTTGCAGTGTGGATGGATGAGAGGGAGGAAGAGGAGGATGAGAAGGAGGAGGGATAATGCCGCTGCAGGGAGACACCAGTCACCTGTCGGAGGATCACAGCGCAGTGAGGCGATGAGGGAGGGAAGGGACCGCAGTTACCTCTTAACTCGGGAGCGTTAGCGCTGTAAGTGAACGTTGGATTATCAAAGCGCAAAGAATCCCCCTAGAATACGTCTGAACGACGAGCCCAGAAGAAATGGGCCACATAGATTTTTTGGAGTTTCAAAGGGTTTCTCTTGTCTGTGTGTGTGTGTGTGTGTGTTTGGAAAGGGGGAAGGGGAGGGGCGAGGGGCAGCATGTGTTTTAAAAAGCTGTGATTTGCGTGCGTGTGTGTATTGAAACATCAAATTGTTAGTCGGCAAACGGAACAAAAATAGACCCCAGGCATCCCAGGCTGCTATTGTTGCGCAGCAGGATAATGCTAGGGCTGTGAGAGACTGAGAGCCAAGCTGCTATTACACTGAGTTACACATACATTCTGCAGGAGCTAGCGGGCCAACTGTTATTACAAAGCCATGTATGTATATATAGATTTGGGGGGGGGGGGGGGGGTAAATAAGCAGCGGGACTGTGATAAGCCTCAGAGGAAGCAGCTTTAGGTGAGGAACAGAACATTATAGTGTGTAATCACTGTCGCATAGTTCTCGTTGTGTTGTAAATATATCATTCTCATGCACTCGACGACAGCGGGTCTCCTTTCATAGGAGCTGCCATGTTCCTACAGAAGCCCAGAAAGGACAAACGGCAATAAACGCCCTCCTCACAAACTGATAGTTAGGCATTTCTTCCTCTCCTACACTTCTTTTTTATGCTTTTGCAGACAATTCAACTTCCAACATATGATCCATCCATCCATTTTCAATACCCGCTTCTTCCCAAGCGCAGGGTCACGGGGGTCTGCTGGAGCCTATCCCAGTGGTCAAAGGGCGAAGGCAGGATGACAACCTGGACAAGTTACCAGTTCATCCATCGCAAGGCAAACAAAATATATGATTCAATTACAAAAAAAAAATTGAAACACAACAACCTCACAAGCTGAAATCACAGCAGTGTTCTGATTCTCTTATCTCTGAATCCTACAAAACTGGTCTTTAAATAATAAAAAACCTGTGGTGATGATAATATTTTGCAAGCTAAATCATCAGTGGTAAATACCGCTGGTCCTGTTTAGACTGGCTGTCTTTGACTGATGCTTTATTCCTAATGGGCACACAAATAGCAACACTGTGCAGCAAAGAAACACAATATACCTGTTTCTCAAAGATGATCATCCAAGTAGTGATTTTGACTTCCCAAGCGACACTGATGGGATTCAAATCTTGAGGGAAAACATTTGCACAGCACCAACCTGGTATAATTTACATTTCAAAAAAAAAAAAAAAAATCTGTTGCTTTCAGCCAGAAATAATCCAAAATCTTCAAATGCACCAGAGAGGATATTTGCATTTTCTGCCTAATAAGTCACCGACGGACCCCTCAGGAGACACATTTTGTGAAGGAACGAAACATTCCGGTGCAGCCGCGTGTGTGTGCGCGTCACCGTACAGTGAGATCAGTGCGGACACTTTTAGTAGTGCGTGGCCAGTTCTGAGCCAGGCAGCGGCACACGCGAGACCACAGCGGGGCGTAGCTCAGTGCAACTGAAGCCACAGGCCGGCCAGTCGACCGGCCGTTCACTCCGAGCTCCTGCAGTACTGCAGGACTGTGAGGTGTGTCGGTGGGATGGGCCCAGTGGGCAGAAGACACACACACACACACACACACACACACACACACACACACACACACACACACACACACACACACACACACACACACACACACACACACACACACACACACACACACACACACACACACACACACACGAGCCACATCAAGTCGCCTGGAGTGGATGAAGAGATCTGGCACACAACCTCCTGGGATCCACACGAGTCATTTCTTGGCTGCTCAACATTCATCACCGCTCTGCGTGCCAAAAGTAAAGTTGTGCCCTAATTTACACACACACACACGCTTAAATAACTGCACGGCGGGCTGATGGCAGCCGTTCCAGGTCCTGCGTTCGTTTTTTTTTTTTTTTTTTTCTTTTTCCAGGGTTGCTGAACCAGCTCCACGTTTGGCAGTGTCAGCGTGCGACCGGTCCCGGATACCTCAGTATCGGCGGCCAGCAGAGATCCGGGGACCTCGGAGGAGGACAAGCAGGCAAAAAGGAGCGACAAGAGAGCCCGCGACAGAGAGAGAAAGAGAGAGAGAGAAAGAGGTACGATTTGGCAAACGCGCTGTCAACTTGCCCGTGCTTGCCGAAGGCCAGGTCAGATGTGAGCGGCTCCGAGGCGTGTGAATAAGCCCTCTTCACGAGGCAGTTTGTCAAAGGAGGAACTCAGGCGGGGTGGAGGAGTGGGGGGGGGGGGCGGAGAGTCGGGCGGGGGCACGAGTGTAAACGCTTGCATAAACACACAAGAGTGCAAACAGGCCGAGCAGTGTGTGTGTGCACTGCAATGGTAATTTCACACACACACACACACACACACACACACACACACACACACACACACACACACACACACACACACACACACACACACACACACACACACACACACACACACACACACACACACACACACACACAGAGCCAGGGGTAAAGCGAACAAACCCAGAGCCTGAAAAACTGGTCGAGCAAAGGTGAAAAAGAAAAACAGGCCAAGAGGGACATTTTAATGCTGCTGCATGTGTGTGTGTATTTGTGTGTGTGTGTGTGTATGTCAGCTTCCATTTGATTTCAGCATGATTCCAACAGTTCTTTGTCATCACTTTCCCGGTATAGTCGTACGGGAACAGGAGAGCGCTGCCGTGATTCAGCTTCCTGGTAGGCAGAGAGCCTTAAAACACCAGCGGGAGGAGGAAGAGGACGAGGAGGAGGAGGAGAAGGGAGGAGCTGAGCCTCGGAGCCGTGGGGCACGACTCCCAGCCGCCGTGTCGTCAAGGTACCTGGGCCGGCCGAGCTTCCCGCCAGCCAACACAGCTCTGCCCTTAAATTAAAGCAGGCCGGTCGATGAGGTGCCACGAGGTGACGCAGCATCCAAAGATATCTGCAAACATGGGATGAGACGTGTGTGTGTGTGTGTGTGTGTGTGTAGAGCTCAGGAAGTCCAGTCAGATAAAGCCAGAGTGGTGTCTAGATCTGGAGTCATCCGCTTTTGAAAAAAAGCGGCTGGTGGCAAATGGTTAAATTTTGTTTTAAAAATCAACCAATCAATCAATCAATACATAAACGCATAGATATCTTTACCAGATTAAAAGGGGAAGGGTGATTTTACACCTCTGGTAAAAACCCACAGAGGATATTCCATGAGACCTCTCACTGGCTTTTTGCAGGTCAACACCATGGAAAATTCGACAAATCAACCATTTTAGCAGGACACTTGTAAAAAAACAAAAACCGGGTATACAAAGGAGGCTGCCAACTGAGAGGACGGCTGATATTTCAGTGCCTGACGCTGCAAGGTCGCCATTCCGACGGCACCATTGACAAAAAGGCGACACTTCAGACCCGACGCTCGGCCAGCGGAGCAAACTTCGCACCTTGCAGGGCGGAATTCTCGGAGCTCCGGCAGCGTGTTGGCGTCTTCCTGCGACCGGGGGCCCCGACTCTCAGTGCGACTCCTGTTCCAACGCGCCATAATATTTACTTTAGCCAGGCAGCAAAATGCTGCAGCTCTCCTCCCGTCCCAGGCTGGAGCGCTCCATCAGGCTGACAGGCGGAGGGAGGGGTTGGAGAGTGGGGGGAGTAAGAGTTGCCAACCGACACTCTGCCGGAGGAGTGCGAAGGTTTCACCCAAGTGCTGAGCTCTTCGCTCAGAGTGAGTCTCAGAGTTGCCGCTCGCTTGCCTCCCGCTGCCGCAGCTCCTTCCCTCTTCCTCCCCATCGCAGTGAGGCCGACACGTGGTCGGAGAGGGAAGGGAGAACGAGGAGGGAGGTGTCGCTCCTGAAGCATGGCTGCAACACGGTGCATGTGGAAAAAACAGGGACAAGAGCTACAAGCACTTGAACGTTCCTACATTACCACACATTTGAAGTTGTATATTTGTGGATTCGTGATCCAAAACCTCCACAGATGTACGTAAAGTTGGCATGTTTAATCTTATGTTTTTAGCTTCCAGCTAAAACTGATGCTTTGTTGGACCTTCAGCTTGTTTTGGAAAGTGACCACAAGGCTCTTACGAAACCTGGCTGAAGACCCGATGACGTCACAAAGTGCCAATTTGCAGATTAACAAAAAAAGCATGAAAGCAAATAAAATCGTCACTCGTCTAGTTTCTAGAGAGTTCACAGACAAACTAGAGAGGAAAAAAAAAAAATCACTGTCATTTTTTTTTTCCACGATGAGCTGAGAGGAGATGAGACAAGGACGAGACAAAGCGGCGGAGGATGAGAGCGCTCTGAACGACCCCGAGCAGCTGGTCCTCGGAGACGGAAACAGTAGTCTGATTGAAATCCGAACTTGCACCGGGGCTCGCACGGCGGCGCAGGTCTAAGCCAAGCGTACAAAAAGTGATTGTTCCACCTCACTCAGGCTCGGCTGGGGGATGAAATGTCTCCTCCGAGGCCTATTACAGGCTGTCACTCGTACCGCCGGCTTCTCAAGAGCGCAGACAAAGTCCCTGAACGAGCGGGAAGAGAAGAGAGGAGAAGAAGAACCCTGTTTGGTTCACCCACCCCCTTCACCTCCACTTCACTCCCCCAGCGCCGCTCTGTTCTGCAGCTTCTCGTTAAGCCTGGAGGGAAAAGCAGGTCAGAGCCTGAGGTGATGGGCGGCCACTGGGGGGGTGGATCAAAAGAATGGAGAAGAGATTTGAGAATGTTTCATTATTGTGACTTCCCCCTGCATGCTTTTTTTTTTATGCCCCAGCTGCAGTTCTATGGAAGTGGACAACGACCACCAGTAATGTTTGACAGCTCATTTAGAAAAAAAAGGTGTTTATCGCTTCTATGGGTAAAAAATTGACAATGTGACTCATCACGTTTAGCGACAGGCGGCCGCGGCCCTGCTTATCGAGTGGGCCCTCCCCGCCACCGGCTCAAGCGTGTTTGCGTTTTCTCCTCTGAATTGCGAACAAAACCCAGACAAGAGAAGGAGCATTAATATTCATAAAAAAAACTGCACGGCTGAAAGGAAATAAATATCAATCTGGGCCTAATTAGGGCAGCATGCGAAAGGATAATTGGCAAGAGACGATTTTCTGATGCGTCCGCGCTTGAATGAGACATAATGAAACGTCGGAAGCTCTTCGCTTGGCCACGGAGCTGCAAATGAGCCTGCGGTTCGTGACTGGTGTCACACAAAGACACCAGCACGTATTTGTTTGTTTGCTGTGTTTGGGATTCATTCTGTCTGTCAGGTATAAAACGTCTTGTATCCAACCATTTTATGAGAAGCCGCTCCCATCACGATGTCGGCGGAGGTGCGCTTTCTGGAAACTAGACCTGGAATACTCAGCTCATCAATTATTCAGAAGGATCTATGATCCTTTTAGTTGTTTCAGTAACTTTTTGCTTTATTGGCATGGCGGGAGAGCTAAATTGTCGCTTCAACCAGGGTGAAATTAGAGATTTGAATGCTTTCAGGGGCTGATGACGAGATGAAAGACGAAATCAGAGTCTGAACTGAAGAGACTAATCAATTAGCAGCAGAACAATGATGTCATTGTCTCCAGGTTGGGAAAATGTGACAACGTTCCCGGTTAATGATTATCTTTAAATAATGTGTTAGGGGAAGCTCACTCTGCAGCCCCAACGTGAAAATCACCTGACTGTGACAAGACATTGACCACTGTAGACGGCTACGAAATGCAACGGCAATCCCATGCAAAGCGTTTTTAGACACGCCATCGAATGAGGACATCAGAAGAGAAATGTAATCATCTTCAAGCCAGTGCCCAGAGTGTATTCCCCGTTGTGTCGTTTTTATCTACATCAACTGCCTTAAAATTGTATCACTGTATTCATTTCAGCTCTTATTGATAGTGCGCCGCTGCCTCCCGGTCTGCAGACTCATTGTTTAAAAGAAGCAGAGATGCTATCAGAGCGACTTGTGTCTGTGATGGTGGCCTGAGAGGGAAAAGCACTGACGAGTGATTTAAAAGGAGACATCTGCGCTTGAGTACAAGTGAAAAAAGGATATAAGGCAATGGGGGAAAAAAATGCAGGCTTAAAATAAATAAATAAATAAATAAAAACCAGTATTGCTGTGGTGTTTCTCCCTAAATGGACCCTGAACACAAACTGCAGTGTAAACACAGTCGGACACACACACACACTCTAAAAAAAAACCAACCCTGCTGACTCAGACTACGTGCAGCCTGAAGACCACCAACCTGCGTGCAGGCCGCAATGCGGCCGCAAACGCACGGCTGAGCGCGGACAAATATTCCATTTGCATGGCTCCATGCTGCGACATTTACTTTGTGGGCCTCGCTGATTTTTTTCGGCGGGCCAGCGAGCCTCTTCGATCGTGCTGACATGCAGGCGGAGGGCAGAGGGATCGTGTTGTGCTGGCCCAGACCCAGACCGCCACATCGCGGCACGGAGCCAGAGGGCGCCATGCTCTGCACTGCAACGGAACGCCAATGCAAAAACCGGATGCGTGGGAGGGACTCCCATCCCGAACCGGCAAAAAGACATCCTGGTAACCATGGAAACTCCCACCTCCTCACCGGATGACATCACGGGAGTTACATCATGAACAGAGAGTCGGGCGACGAAGGAGGGGAGCGGAGAGAGTCAGCAGTGACCTGTTGTTAAATCAGTCCACAGGTGGGTCTGTCGGGCAGACGGTGACGATGATGACGACGATGACGATGCTGCTGATAATGATGATGATGGAGGAGATGCGGGAACTAAGAATAGATCATCATCCCTCAGAGAAATGGGCAAAGAGGAAAAAAGAGGAATGAGGAGTAGGGGGAGCAGTGAGACTCCTTTATATCAAATTCCTGTTTCCACAGGAACCATCAGCCGTATGGGAGCAACACACACACGTGTGTGTGTGTGTGTGTGTGTCATAAGCAGGAGAGGGGAGGGTGAAAGAGGAAGGCAGATGGAGTCACAGGGATGAAGACAGACAGATAAATCAAGCAGTGGATGGGAAGGAGGGGTGGTGGTGGGGGGGGTGGAAGGGAGGGTTGAGGGCAGGGTTGATACATCCACTCAGATGATTGCTGGAGGTCCATCACAGAAGCTGTACAACGCCGGATGAAAGCTGTCCGCCACGGCCGACTTTCAAATCTGACCCGATCGCAGGGAAAATCCGCAGTGGTTAACGGTCAACGTCTCCTCGTGCAGCAAATAGTGGCCTTATTCAAAAATAAATAAATGAAAGATAAGGGATTTGCCCATGGAGGCTCTGGTGACATTTTCTGATACACAGGTTGTTCTGGGGGTTCACTGAGCGAAATAATTACACAAAATGCCAACACAATTTTGTTTACATGCTACCCAAACTTGGCTAATCAAACTAGCATTGACATTTGTTTGTGGGTCAAACTGGGCTACCAAGTCTTCCAGACCCTTGGACACATAGATAAAATAAGAGTGATTGTTTTCTTTTTCTTCTTTTTCTGTATTTTCAATTGCACCCCCCCCCCCCCCCCCAAAACCTCCAAACTGTTACGTGGGTTGGAAAGTGTCACCGGTGGCGAGCTTTCAAATTTGGGTGAACTCCCCCTTTAAGTCGGTCAGCGTGCAGTGCGGGAGGGATTGGAGGGGAGGGCTTCTGTATTTTGGAACAGGCTGCCGGCTTAATTTTAGCAAATGAACCGCCGGTTCTGTGTGTCAAATCCAATTCCACAAGAGGAGTCTTCCCCTCGGTATCACGCATTATCCCCTCTGAGCTTCCCCGACAAGGTTGTATGGGAGGTGTTCCTACCCTGAAACAAAATCAGCACCTGGACCAGGTCCGGGTTCTGTCCACTCCACACGGCTCCGTCCTCGAGCTTTTTTTTTTTTTTTCAGGGGGGGGGGCTCCACTACCTCCACCACCGAGTCCAGCTGCGCTCCGAGTCCGAACAGCAGAGGACACACTGGGGGCTTTGTTCGGGAAGAGTTGCGGCGAGTCCAAAAAGGCTCTTCGCGTGTGTTTATACACATACGGTAGTTTTTAATTTCCACCACGGTTAACGGGCCTTGTAGCCTTTCCCCGAGCCGAGGCGAAGCGAGCCGTGCCACGGCGGCCACGGGAAGAAGCAGTAGCGGCAGGCCGGGGAGGGCGCAGCCAACCAGGATGTGTGGAGAAATTTTGAAAATGCGCCGACGACGTCCAAAGCCGAGAGAGCGAGCGAGCGAACACACACACACACACACACACACACTTCCCAAGTCGTGGCATGAAGCACATCTTGCTTCAAGGAATCGCAGTTGAAAGCCACGTAAAAGCATCGCAACCAAAAGCACCACACGAACAACACACCAACAGATGCGAAGCTCCCTGTGCGCAACATTCAGGAAACAACAACAAAAAAACCACAACAACAAAAGACAGACGGGACAGACAGACGCGCGGCGTGGCGTTTCTCCGACGCCGATACCAAAAAACAGAGGAGGTGGGTTAAAACAGAGAAGAAGCGGGGATGCAGAATATCCAACGCTGGTACTCACTCTCAGAGGAACCGGTTCCGCTCGGTCCACTGGAGGATCGCCGGTTCGCTCTTCCGGCTGTGTGTCGACTCGGCCGGCCGACCGGGCGGGAGGAGGGAGGATCTGCGCTGTGGAGGCTGGAGAGCTCGGAGCCTCGAGGACTGAGAGCGAGCGTAAACTCAGTTGGCTTGCGTCATTTCACCAGGATGCCACTCTTGCGCGCAGCGACGCAGCCATCTTGCTGAGGAGTGCACCGCCGACTAGTAGTCAGCAATCACGGCTGCAGCTGGACTTTTGTTTTTTCTTTCTTTTTCTCCCCCCTCTTTTTTATTGGAGCCGGTGTGCTCGCCGTGTGACTTGCACACAATGCAGTGGGATGCCAGCAGGAGACCCCATGACTGAGCTGGATTCCATTTCCCCCTCTGACATGTCTCCTGCAGTTGCATTTATGCAAACTGCAGGAGTTATAGCTATAGTACTACTTTTTTTTGTTTTTGTTTTTGTTTTGTTTTTTGTTTTTTTGTGAAAACCATAAAATCCACGTCATCGGATTTTAGTGATTGTACTTAAGAAATGAATGCTTAGAATAAACAGGTAGCGTTACAACTGACACTTTCTTCTTATAACAATGAATTGCCTTTTTCTGAAGCACTGAAAGATGAATATTCTATTGGATTCCATGGGAGCAGACTTGCATAAATAATTATCCAAAATGTTGTGAATTGTCAGGAACACAGCATGGTTATCCCGCTGTTAGCGGCCTCCAGTAAAAATGTTGTTGGTCACATCGATGCTTTGATTGACCTTTGACATATTGAAAGACTAGTTGCTGCAAGTATATTGCCAGCTGTGGCCAATCAATACATGACTGGTGGTTTTGGGATTAACCTGGGGGAGGTAACAACTCTTTGTGACATCACAAAGGGCTGTTGTCCGGAACTGTATATTCTAGTGCACGTTGTATCATTGGTGTGAAGTTAACTTGTGGCACCTCTGCGATAGGCTCCAGTAGACCCCTGCAACCCTGGGTACAGGAGTAAGTGGGTATATAGGAAATAAATGGATGGATATGTGGCCTCTGACATTATATGCTTATATCAACGACATGTTCATGTTTGTGATGTTATTATTAGGTGTTCTGTCTCCTGAAGATCAAGGTCAGATTAAGATCAAGTTACCCCTTTAACCTCAAGATAGCTTCTACATCTTGACCTGACATTCAAAAAATTTGAGATGTATCCAAGACGATAATCCAAAATACCAGCCATGTAATACGAATGTTTGAGTGTCTCTCCTTAGCACTGAAGTAAGTAACCTTATTTATGACTCTGACATTTGCGCAAACGAAAAAAACAACAACCAAACGAGCCATGTTTCCCACCTCACGACTTTATTTAATTTCAACATGTTCATTTCTTGGTTTATCTACCCCTTCAAATAAATTTGCGGCTACAAGCACAGCAATGAGATCTCGTAGCGCCCTCGTGTGGCGGCTTTCTGGGTTGTAGCCCAAACCGCAGTAGTGTTGTCGAGGTCTGCTCCAACCGATCCAGTCTACATAGTTTCGTTGTCTGAGGGGGGAGCGAACCAGAACCTGAGCGAAGCAGCGCCGTATTATTTTAGTCAATACATCTCAACGAGGACAGATTTACACTGACATAGACAGATCAAGTTTAATGGAGAGTTTTTTTCCCCACACACAAAAAAAGTCCTGCATGTCCTCATTGTTCACACACACCCTCACATTAACTCCCAAACCGAAAAAGTTTGTCCCAGGACCATGACAACAGCATTCACAAACAATCAGCACGTTTGATTAAAAATAAAATGAATTGGTCGATTGGTTAATTAGAACACGAGCTGCTAGAATGAGCAGTTTTTTTAAGCAAAGAAAAACATTTCAAGCATAGAAAGAAACAGTGTCAGATGCAATTTGAAGCATCTTTTTTTTTTTTCAAATAAAAATCTGGTCAACCATTTGAGTATATCTGACAGATTAGCAGAAACTGTCGAGAGAACGCGAGGTAAGAGCGCTGGTCTCCCGTCCACCTGGACTTCATTCTTCCCTTATGGTCCGGAGAAGCAGTGCATTGACTGGCTTTGGCACATGATTCCTTCCACAGCAATGAGAAGAGACTAACGGCGGACACGAAAATACATCTCCCAGCATCCTCTCATTTTTTCATTTTGTTGGACCAAGGCTGGTGATGTGTGAAGAGTCGTTCCCCTCCGAGGTGTCCGCACCCTGCGGCGCGATCAAACAGTAAGTCACAGGGCGGAAGACACGCCCGCTGCTGCCACCGCCGCCTGTCAGAGCTCGTCTCGCTCCATCTGCTTGAAAGCCTCCAAGTCTTCCCTCCAGTCGGCCAGCAGCTCGTCCGCCGACTGGCTGCCCGAGTCCCTGTTGCTCGGAGGCTCCTCCCACTTCTCAGAGTCTTTCTCCTCATTGGGCGGAGCTACCTCTGCTGCACCGGCAGCCTCTGCCTCCTCCTCCTTCTGCAGACCGTCTTCCCCCGACGGGCCGGCGGCCTCCTCCACTGGACTGGCCTCATCCACTGGACTGACCTCCTCCGGGGCTGGGCTGACATCCTCCAGAGCCGATTGGTCCGGGTCTATCGCATTCGTTTGCGTTTGGTCGAGAGGCTCGAAGGAGTTGGGGGTGGTCGCCTCCGTGGTGCAGCCCTCCTCCGTTTCTTGCACGTCCACACCTGATGGGAGAACAGTAGGGGAGGGGGAAATTAATTAATCAAGAATATGACATTGCCACTTATGAATCAAATCACAAATTTAAAAAATCATGAGACCGGAACTCATGTGCCACTGCACTGCAGCGTCGAACCGGGCTGTTTAAGAAGATCCAAACCAACTCATGAGAGGAAACACCAACATACAAGGCATTAAAGATGATTGAAAAACGAATTTGCCCCTTTTTTTGGTTGTTTTTTTTTTTTTAAAGCAGCATGTGGCATCATTTTGGGTTTTACGAGGTTGAGGGGAAAAAGAAATTCAACAAAAGTCACATTGTTTTTGTAAGTTGTGTCACGCTACAAACAAATATAGTGTGAACGGGACAAACATGAGGAACCTGTATCGCCTGCTGGCACCCGGAGTTGGAGGAAAAGACAGAAAATCCTCCAGTTGCTCCAAACCAGACAACCATCCCCAACGCGATTAATTGCATCGTAGCCCTCTGAATCGGAATTGAATTGAATTGTCAGGTACCTAGCGATTCCCACCCCTAGTGAACAGTGAGGAAACGGATTTGAACAAGGAGATGAGCAGAACACGGAAACGCACACACTTCAGTCAAGCTAGCCTACGCAACGTGCCCTCCGGTCGTCATTCTCAGTCAAAAATAGAGCAGGTTCTTTTTTTTTTATGTAGAGGCTGTCAGCTACATCAGCAGGATGCTGCGAGTGAGTCATGAACCATGAAATGCAGTTTGTCTCACCTCGATGGAAAAGGTACATTCACACCAGCATGAGACCGAGGACCTGATGACTGAGAGAATAGTTCCGGAAAAGTATTTGACTTTTCTCCCCCTCCTTTCATTTCACTTTCATTCCAAGTTTTTGCGTTAATATTGGCATAATATTAACTTTGAAATGCTTTGTAGTGTGGGTTTTCATATCTTCAGAGGGCATTGCCTCTTTGACAGTGTCGCAGTGCAGTTAAGTCCTTTAAAAGAATGAATTAAATGTAAGATTCACATCAAAGCCTTCATCTTTTCTCGCTTCCTTTTCCTAGAGAGGCAGTATCTCCAGGGGCAAAACTACTGCAGTCTCATGTCAACGTGTTACAGAAAGGGTGACAGCAAAGACAGAAAAAGAAGGAAAGAATACTTACTGCCCTCAATCAAGCTGCCAGGCAGAGGTTTGCCTTTAAAAATGGCTGCTGCTTGTCCAGAGGAGAGGATTTGAAGAACAGAAAAGAAGGGAGAGAAACGAAGAGAAGGGGAGAGGGGTCAATAAAAACAAACATAAGCAGCCGAGACCCTCCCACGTTATAACGTGGTCAGGAGGGCTTGAGTAATGGCCAACCTCGGTCTCTGGCTTTGTCGCTCAGCAGCACCTCCACCTCCCTGTACTCCTTCAGCGACTCCAGCAGGATGTTGCCCTCCTTGTGGAAGAGGAAGAGGAGCGGCAGGCCGATGTCGTCCGTGCTGCGGCCATCTCCCGCCATTTGGAAGAGGGGAGCCGTGTCGCTGCTGCTGCCCTCGTTGTCATCTGAGACAAAGAGACGTAAATGGAAAAAAAAAAAGGCGAAAGGTCAAAGGAGCCACTTGTTGATTGGCTGTTGCAAGTAGCAGATAAACCCCAGGCGATGTGGACAAGTATTAAACTTTTCCAAGTCAGGTGCGAATGACTGCGTGCGCTCACCGATGACGATGCCTCCGATGGCGCCGGCCTTCAGGATGTGCCGGGCCTTCTCGGCGAACATGCACTGGCCCCGCTGCAGCAGAGCGATGTGGCCGCGCACATACTCGGCGTTGGTGATCTCAGCGCAGCCGCTGTAGGGCTCGGCCACGGTCACGAAGCCTCGCACCTGCACATGGGAGAAAAGAAGTGGAGGCGCCGAAGGAACAGCATTAAGTTTTAATGACCAGCTGCAACAGTGAAGAGCCCGTTCTATTTTAAAAACAGCGAGTGAATGAGCATTTTTTTTTTTTTTTGAATGCTTACCCCTGTGGAACTTTTGGACAGATCCGTGCCGAACTGTGCCGGCCCAGCTGTCAGCACCACCCTGCCATAGAACGGATGGGAGACGATCTGAATGGCTCTGGGTGGCAGCTGCTCCTTCTGCTGCTGACTGGACAGCTCCATCATCTCCTGCATGAAACGCACGCCGTCCTCCGCCGCCACCGCGCTGACTGCCTGTGTGTGTGTATCAAAGCAGGAGGGAGAAAAGAAAGCGAGATGGTTTGTAATTTTCTGGATAAAAGAAAATTCCTTATTTGTCGAGAGTGGCCAAGGAAAACCTTCATACACACTAATGCGTGACTTCATACACATTTTATATTAGGTCAAAAACTATGACTCATTCTTCACATTTTAAAATGTTACATATTTGTCACTGGGTTCAACGAGGCTCTTCTGAGTTGCAGTGTTTTGTCCACAGCAGGAAAGTGATTATTTCATTCTTGTTGCTTCAGTAACTCCACAGTAAGAAAGAGCAGCCACCGAGGAGACGGAATGATTTAGCTTGCTTTGTGCTTAGTGTTTTATTTAGGGCTGTCAGTCGATTAAAACGTTTAATCTCGATTAATCGCATGAGTGTCCTGAGTTAATTTGCAATTAATCGCAAATTGCAATTATTTTCATTGGAACATTACAAAACGTTTACATACTTAAACTGTGTGTGTGTGTGTGTGTGTGTTTGTTTCATCTCTCTCGCACTCTGATACTAGATTATAACAAATACAGCGTTGACAAATATGATCGCATTTGTCAATCGCCGTATTTTATTTTGAAAACTAACCACATTTTTTTTGTGCGACTCCCTGTCCAGCTTGACGCGATCGCTCACGGCTCGCGCATAAAAACAACAGACACCGAAAAGATCGCTGCACGGCGCAAGCTGACCGCAGAGATGCGCGCCGCTTCCAGTCTGGTGTGAACGACATCATTGGTTAACAAGGGTGATTTTGGTAGGTGCGGTGCTTCCGCCTCCGCTTCTGGTGTAAACCAGGCGTTAATTGCGTGTTAAAAAAAAATTGTTAAAAGGGGTTTGAATAAAGGCGTTATTAACGCCTTATTAACGCGTTAACTTCGACAGCCCTAGTTTTACTACCTGTGTAGCGTGCTGGACCAGCTGCACTCTGCCGTCTTTCAGGTGGATGAGACTGACTCCCATCCTCCTCAGCAGCTCCAGGTGTTCCGGGTTGTTGGCCATGAAGTCTTGAGCCCTCAGTGGAGGACGTCCCATCCCAGGCTCCCTGAGTAGAAGGAAATTCAAACTTTAAACACCAACAGGGTGGAAGCGACCGCAAGCACACACAAGTCGTTTAACCCAAAATTATACAGACCTGTAATGGGTGGAACGGGGGCAACTCTTGTCCACAGCACTGCGGATTGGTTCCCTCAGGTTGCGCGGGAAGGCGGGGTCAGGGAACAGGAGGCGGGTGTTGGGGCAGGTCCAGTCAAAGTTGGAGTCGTCCAACTCTTCCTCTGACTAAAAGAATAATGAAAAATACAAAAGAAAAAAAAATAAAATGTGAGACAAATTCCCGTCATCAAGTGAGAGAACGAGTTCTTGGTCCCACGAACTCACTGATCTGTTGGAGGTGATAGACGAGGAGTGTGGAGCCGTGGAGAGTGACAGAGGCAGCAGGTGTGCCTCCGTCGTGAAGACGTAGTCCTCCACGTCAAACGGCAAATCCTTGTCGTCAGCAAAGAGCAGGAAGAGATACTTGAACATCTCGGCGAGGAAGAAGGAGTCCATTCTGCACGGGTGGAAAAAAAAGTGGAAGAGTCAGGGCAGAAATGAGGTGGACGTTTGTCCAAGGTGATAAATAGCAATATTTGTTCCAATTGCTTCAACTGGGCCATGAATTGGGAAGTGAGCCAGGTTAGCAGTAAATTCAACACGTCAATGCTGGCACTGCAGGTGCAGCTGGATGGTGTTTGTATTCTCACCGGTCCTCGTGGCTCCCGGTGCGAACATCCTTCATGGCTGCGAAGCCGCAGGGGACGCGGGCAAAGCGGTTGAGGTTGTCCATGATGGTGCGGCCTGCCTCCAGGTAATAAGGGTCTCCTGTGGCCTGCGGACACGGTGAGCGGAGAGAGGTAACGTGATGGCTAAAGATGTAAGAGACCCTGCGATCATTATCAGCCAATATTTGGTGATGGACGATCAGATCAGAAGCTCCAATCAGATGCCTTACTCTTTGTACTTTTGCATCCAGCGGCTGAATTAAATGGTTTTAACAGATGATCCTCTAATCAATATGGGATTCATGACGAATATCAAAAAGGAGACACAGATGTACAACGTTCCAGAACTCCTCGGCAGCAACCCGCCTGATGGATTACCTTGTAAAGAAAATAGGTGCTCTCTGCAAACTCAGGCCTCAGGGGGTGTTGAGCCCAGTGTACCCTGAAATCAGTGGTGAAGGCCTGGAGACAGACGGATAAAGGAGTTAGCACGACGATCAGGCAGGTTATTAGAGCCGCGCTCGGGTTACATGACAAATCCAAGTTTCCTTTCAATCAGACGTGGCCGATGATTGAACTCGTGTTGGGGTTCACTTTGCTCAGGTCCTTATGAGTGGTAATTCAGGTATCATCCCATAAATTTATTTATTTACCTCTGGCAGGAAGTTGTGCTTCTTTGTGACTTGATAGAGCATCTCATGGGTCTCAATGGCAGGGCGGATGTCTCCTTTCAACACCTTGAGAGGACATGCACAGTGAGAACACAGTGTATGATGGGGACAATGATCTCATCCACAGAAAACGCTGAGCCACTTGGTCCGATCAGACCTGCAGCCCCGGGAAGAAGGCCAGGAGTGAATCCATCCAGGTGCGAGCAGGCAGCAGGGGTTTGTGGATGTGGACATCGAGCAGCAGTGGGGGCTGGCTGATGTACTTCATTATCGATGCGTAGTGCTACAGAGGAAACACAAGAGTGGGATGAGTGAGGATGGAAAAAAGATAGTGACAGGCCCACCTGAAAACACAACAGGTCTTTCAGCCTCTGTGCAGAGAATATTATCAAAATCAGTGGTTCTCAACTGGTGGAGCTTCAGGACCCACATTGGTTTCCTTATCATGAAGTCACAAACCAAATTTATTCCACAAAAATAAAAAACGCTAGTGAATGAATTACTGAATTATTGAAATTATTGAGGTGCATCGTGCGTCCTGCAAAATAAATGCCCAACATTTTCTCTTTCCTTCCTGTGGCAATAAAACTGTACAACTCCTCACTGTGAAACCACTGTTTACCACATTCATTCACTTCCCCCTATTTCACAGTCGACTGATTATTTTCTACACTGCTAAATTTGCACATGTTTTATAGCCGTGTATGTAAGCCTTTTCTTTTTTTTTTCTTTTTGGCATGCTTCTATTTTATTTGCTCCATGTGCTGCCTTGAAGGTTGAATGGAGCACTGTTACCAACAAAATTTCCCTCTGGATTAAATAAGAATTCTGATTCTGATTTATATATACCTATGCTAAAACCACTTTTTTTTTTTTTTAAATAAAAAAGGGAAACTGCCCACAAAGCCGTGACCAATTCAAAACAGCTACGCGAACCACTTTTGGGTCCCGACCCACCCCTTGAGAAACGCTGATCTAAATCAAATGCAAAGCCGTTGGAGAAGCTACCTTGGCTGCATCTACAACAGCATTGAGTTCCTTTTGTGCAAGGCGAGAGTGCTCGGTATGCTCACAATATTGAACCGCTGGAGAAACAGGTCATCTCCCAGGAGGACGTAGGCCTTCAGCAGGTACTCGTAGTACGAGTCTATCCCAGCTCCGACTCCGCTGTCTGGGGAGGCACAGAGCAGATCCGACACATTAAGACAGGATGAATCAGATTAGATGACAAGCAAATGTTTGGATTCCATCCCTTAATCCCGTCTCCTCACCAGCAGGAAGGACGCTCAGCCATACATCGACCTCACACTGCTACACTCTCACATCATCATCACTGACTAACCTCATTTTTCACTCTCTCCGCCATTGACCCACCCCACCTCTTACCCCTGCGGACCCACTCTCCGGAGTGGATGTTGATGGTGGTTCCGACAAGATTGCTGTTCCGCTGTCTCTTCTCCCACAGGAAGTCCATGGCTCGCCGGGCATGGGCCTGCGCATAAGAGGAAATGCGCTGAAGACTGACAAGTAGGAAAAAAAATCAATCTGTGGCGGCAGGCGGTCCAATTACAGAGATTACAGCGTACGACTCTGTGCGTCATCAGCGCTCCGCCGCTGCCGGTAAATGAACCCATTGCAGGGTCTAACATCATAAATGCTGACACACAAATGACTGCCTGGAGCTGTCAGTGTTCCCACTCTCTTTCAATGTACATCATGTCAGTGAATCATCCAGGTAATGGCGAATTAATTAAGCAAGAGAAGCAAGAGAATTTGTTCTGGCACGACGGTGTTCTGACAAAAGGCAAGATGCATCCAAAGACAAAAATACAATCAAAGGGACGTGATCAATTTGCTTATTCTAATTTATTGTTTATTTTGAATAATTTCTTTTGTCAACCAACGATGTGGTTTTCATTGAAGCAGGTCTCCAAAATCTACTTTCAGAAAATAGTGAAGGTTCAGCTTAAATAATAAAAAAGATGAGCCGCTGTTAGGGTCTGACAATTCAGTATACATTTGTCTTTCTGAATATTGTTTAACTTATGAAAGGGGAACATGTGTTGCTGCAAAAAGGTCCAGCAGATCTACAACTGCAAAATAAGAATAAATAAATAAATAAAGTTTTGAACTTTTTATTTTAAATTACAATAAAAAAATCCCTCACTGATTTACTATCATAAAATGATAGTTCACATTTAAAACACAAAAACACCATGGAGGTTAACTCGGTGACACATTTGAAAATAAGAGTGTAAACGAAGGTAATTAGAAGATTGAGTGGTTACACTTTGATGCAACTGTGTACCTCAAATACAGGATCCCCAGTGAAACGACTTAAGGCAGCAAATTCCAGGATGATGGTCCCAGCGCACGCGGTGCACGTGTCCGTCTCTGTGCCCGTTCTCGTCTCTGGTCCCCAGATACCATGTTTCAAGTTTACCTGTCAAGCAGAGGGGAAACAGCCGTTGCACAACCTGTTTTCCAAGCTTGCTTCTAATCTAGTTCGCAGGAGAGTGTGAATAAAAAAAGTTGGCCATCCGTGAAGAAGCCCAAGATCAAACACTTTGGCAGGTGCGAGGCAAGCATTGAAGCGGAAAAGGAAAATATGAGATTTGAGTGCAAGTTGTTTTCCAATCACAGCTGACACGCATGGAACAGTTAACACACATCTGTGTACAAAATGGGTCAAAACAATCCGATTTTTTATTCTTATACTCAAAAAAAAATCCTTTGACAAAAAAGAAACAATGCTGACTAACTCAGATAGCATGATGTGTCTTCACGCCCTGTGTGTGCATTTGTGTGTGTGTGTGTGTGTGTGTGTTTCTCACTCGTGGATAAGGCAGGCCGCTGCTTGTGTTGAATGCCGGCAGCAGTCGCAGGCCCAGGTCTTTGGCCATGTGCAGGAGTTCGTCCTGGTACCACTGCATGTTCTGACCTCCTTCTTTCAGCATCACAGCCATGGAGTGTCCTCCCAAAAGGCCGCTGAACACAGACAACTAAGTTTTAGAGCTCCAGTGCAGAATCCCTCACAGTTCTCTTCCACAAAAACAAATGCCTATAGTGAAGCATTAGCGAAGCCGCGCAATTTGTTTGAAGCGCAGCACGGCACAGGAGAAGTTTACGTCCCAACCACTGTTTAAAGTTCAATCTCACCCAAGGACCCGAATGTTGGTTTCAAAGACCGACACCACAATGTCGTTGTCGAGCCTCACATCGGAGAGCACTCTCCTCACTGCAGCCTCAAACTCTGTTGTCTTGTTCAAAAGCTGCAAACAAAAAAAACACATCAGAGTGAATTACCTCAATTTAAAAAAGAAAACCTTCACTTTTCCTCCACTTAAAAAAAAAAAACACTTACCACAAGAGTATCCAGAGTGTCTATAAGTGTCAGCGAGAACCTACAAACAAACAGAAACTCTTTAACAAAGGCGTGTCCTTTAGCTCCCTCAATAGTAGCACACAAGTGATCAACCTGCTGACGTTTACTTTGCTTGTAAGTAGGTTCTACGCACACAGAAAGACTTATTAGACTCATTAGGTAAACATGCATTCACAGCGTTCCAGTATCGTGTTAAGACAACTGCAAAGACATTCAGGATGTAACTCACATTCCCAGGGCGTCGTCCACATCACCTCGACTTGGTTCCAGACCCCGAACTCTTCCTCTGCATGTCAGCGGCATCAGCTCATCCGCTGGGTACGCATGGTCCTTCAAAGATTTAATAATAATACATACATTTTTTAAAAAAAAGATACAAACACATACCAAACTTTTACAGTATATCTTTTAAAAAAAAAAGTATATCTAATTATCACACCGTACAGGAAAAATCTGCAAAAGCTTCACTTACCATATAATTCTGATATGCATGGTCAAACATCTCAACCACTTGGTTCCTTCACAAAGAAGAGAGATTGCACAAATGTCAGTCTAGGCATCAACTTCATTGCAACACAAACTTTGCCGTTGTTGTGTTTTCTCACAACTCACCTTAACTTGTGCCTCTCCTCCCGCGGCATTGCCTGACCCCGGCAGCACAAAACTGCCACCAGCGTCAGTGTGAACAGCAGAGTTGCCATTGTGACGATGGCTTGTGAAGAAAGCAGCAAATCTGACAGAACTACAGCTTGGCTCTTCGATAAGCGATGAGCAAATACCGAGTCATTGCTTCTGCCCTAACCTAACATCTCAGACAACACATGAAAAAACAAAAACTCTCAGGACATCCCGTAATCAAGATAAGGTGCTTTTGGGCCCTGGACCTAACTGTACCTTCTGATTACTAAATGGCTACAAGCAGCAATATGAAATCAGAATTTGTTTGATGCTCAATACTGGCCGGTGGCACAACATCTGTCTGTCTGTATCTCAGCAAAATAAACATTGGTGGGACTTGAACTCTTTCATGAAAAGAAAATACTAATTATATGAATTATTATAATTCCCTTTCAAGCAATCGTATTTGGAAGTGTGTCTGAAGTAACTTATAAACAGCCACGCACCTGTTCACCTTTCCACACTGTAAAAGCCGGTCTATTGTTCACGCTTTGACACGTTGACGTGAGAACGACTGACGAGAAGATGAAACCCTGCTGCGAAAACCCACGTGATCTACGAATATGCGAACTATATTAATTGTACGTTCTGAGTATAATACGTCGACAGAAAAAAATAATAATTGTGGTCTCTTATCGTCAATTCAAAATTCACTGTAAACCAATAAAAGTGTACTTATGCCATGCCAGGATCTTAGACACAATGCATGAGATTTACCTTCAAGTTACAGTATTCTACATTCAGTACACTTCATTAATTCTCCCCCCCCTCCCCCCAACATAACGTAGATCGAATCAAACGAGTAGCCAAGGCTGCGCTGTGCAATGTTCTTGTTGTTCCCGGACGCGGTTACCATATCGGTGAGGCGAATGAAAACTGTGGTGATGCAGTCTTCGTTAATAATTTCCTTGACAGTCGGCCGGCCGGCCGGCAGGCAGGCAGGCAGGTAGTGTTGGTGAGGCGAAGCAGCCGAACACTTGTCAGTCTGCGAAGTGCTAACTAGCTAACTCTGCTAATAGCCGCGAAATGAACGAGGTCAAGAAAAAAAAATCAACCAAACACACGGGCATGGTTAGGCAGTGATCCGGTCGATCACGACGGCACAGTCTTTCCTCTCCCCCGAGTCACAAAGTGGATCAGACGCCGCTCTCATCTCTCCGACCAGGGTAGTCTGTATTTTAAACCGGATGCCGTCGAGAAGAAACGTCAACAACATCCGCTTCCTGCTGGAGGGTGGAGCGTATTTTACCGTAGTTGGTTTTATCAGGCAACATTTTTCATAAACGTGGGGAAGAAAATAAGATAAAAACAAACAAACAAACAAACAAACAAACAAACTCTCCCAATCTTGTTGATTTTCTTTTTTTTCTTTTTTTTCTTTTTTTTTTTTACATAGTACACTGATAGGGATCAAACGATTTAAGGTAGTCATTTCAGTCATGCTGTTCCGCGGTTCTTCAAATCAAGAGTACGAATTCACTTGGACGTTCCAACTGCTACTCACTTTAGCCGATTTATCAATATATGTCTATCTGTATCTCATAACGTTTTCTCATATCTCATAAAGCACTTCAGGTTACATTCGAATGTGATTTAGGTCTTTATTAAAATAAAAAAAATAAAAAATAAATAAAAAAGTGAATCGACGTCATGGGCTACCTGTAAGGCAAATATAAGGGAGAAATATTCGTCACAAGGGGCGTCACCTTTCGCGACTCGTACTGAATGCCAAGGTACGGAAAGACAAACACTGAGCACACTGTTGTTATACTGACGAAATTAGTTTGATAACGCTATCCACAAGTGTGTTTAATGTATAAGGCTTGGTCACTTTTTTCGACTCTCAGTTTCTAAACCCATAATGGTGGCATTCTTTTTTCTAAATCTAGCATGATTTTAACTCATTGTGACTTCTAATATAAATCGGGACTGCTTGAAACATCTCATTTGGATAGCTGTGTATTTTACTCCTATTTTGTAGTTTACGTCCATTAACTATATTTCCCATGAAGCCTTGCTGTATCACCTGACGCCCACTGGGGTTCACATGACAAATCCTTGAGGATTCTGAAAAGCAAGTAATAACCGGCCAACGACTCCTTTGAGTTGTAATTAATGTGCTCGGCACAGCGTGCAGAAGGAAGGGCTCCGTGTCAGGTGTGGAAAGGCTGAATTTTCGTCTTGAAATTATCGTTGCTGTATTTTCATTTTAAATGCAACCCCAATACCGGATTTCATAATTGTGTCACACTTGTTGATCCGCATCATATCTTGTTACTACAAATGGAAAACGCATTTCAGCGTATGTACTTGGATTGTCATGTGTTTGTGTATCTGACTGCACATTTTTATGTCAGGTAGTCAGGAAGTCAGTCAGCCATGGAGGGTAAAAGATTAGTCGCAGCCACATTCACTCCACTTACCGACGAAGGGTAAGAACTGTTAAGAAACCATCGCCGTCATCTGGTTCTTAATTAATTATTATTATTATTATTATTTTTACATTTTGCAATTGTGCATTTTAAACTGCCTGTTCATTCGATGTTCCTCATTTGCTGACTTTGTATATTTACCCAAATTAGTGAAATCAACTTGTCGGTGATTGGACCATATGTTGATTATTTGACAAAGAAGCAAGGCGTTAAAAGCATATTTGGTAAGAATCTCTTTTTAATAAATCACTGACTTTCAATAACTCAGAATTCATTCTTTTTCTTGCATATACAGTACTTATGTTGTTTTATGCAATCATTTTAACTCATAATTCTTGAAACCTGTAGTAATTGTATGTGTGTGTCTATATATAATTGTAAGTAATGTAGAATAATTGTGTCTGTCTGTCTGTTTTTGGTGTAACCTAGCAGAGAATATATTGATATATTAATTAGGCCTTAAAAATGAAACTATCGTTTCATTTTTCACTTTGTCATTTTGATTAAAGACAAAGATATAATATGTTGCATTTTCCAGTACTGACACATCTTTAAAGTTAGAAAAAAAAAAGTTATTGAGTGCCACAATGACCATGAACAATCCTTGTTGCTCACTAGAGATAATTATGGATTTTTATCTACACTCTCCGCAGGAATGTAATGTTTTGTCTTGGGATTTGACTTTTTTTTCCCCTGACTGCTCGGTCATCAAAAAATAGGGTTTGCTTGAGGCTAGAACCTGTCGAGATAAAATTAGTTGTTGTTTCTTTCACGCAGTGCTTCTTTGGAATTTAAATTGATTTCTGTTTGTGCGTCATTATGTTGCAAGTTTCGGTATGAACCTACAGAACAGTCAATTTGCTATTGTTTCATTTTAACTTTCTGTCTTCTCTCATTGACACGTTTTTACCTTTGTTACTTTATCTTATTATCTTAGTTTTGTTTATTTGCTTGTTTGTTTTTTATCATGCGACAAAATGCGCAATCGCCTGCCATAGTGAATGGCACCACTGGAGAAGGCATGTCTCTCAGCGTTGATGAAAGAAAGATGTTGGCCAGGGAGTGGGTCGAAAAAGCCAGGGGCAAGTGAGTTGTCATACATTTTCAGATATTCACTGAGTTTCATGCGGGGGCTTGTCCTATTTTTTTTGTTTATATTGGCGTGTTTGAGTGCATGTGTGTGCTTGTCTCCACAGGATGGATGAAGTAATTGTGCATATTGGATGCGTGAGCTTGAAAGAGTCCCAAGAACTGGTTTGTTACTCAAGACCCGCCTGAAAGACTGCTGCTTGAAATTCACCTCATTATCGTTAACCTGAGAGTGAAGTATAATGTCAAACTGATGTACATGATTCATTAGTATACTCCCAATGCTTGTAGAGTGTTTGCCTCATCCCTGAGGTTAGCAGGAGTACATTGAAGTGTTTTAATGTTATTGTGGCTCAGCTGGCTTTGTCTCTACAGTATGTCACCACAGGTCCCGCTATAAAATCTTTGATTAGATTAAAAGCATTTCCTGCTGTCAGCTGGAATGGAATGGGATAAAAACAAGAGCAGTGATCAAGTCGATAATATGCACTCAACTCTTTCGGCTGTTTCTCAAAGATAATACACTTTAGATAACCGCAGTGATGTTCTACTCCTTAAAGCTTTCTTAACACATTATCTTGGTCCACGTCATCGTTCCTCACACTGGTTGACCTTTCTCCAGGCTCGACATGCAGAAGAGATTGGAGCAGATTCAATAGCTCTAATCACCCCCTTCTTCTACAAGCCCACTACTGCAGGTATACATTCATTTTACAGGAAATAGTATTTTTCAGACAGAAATTGTCTTATTTGAACATTTATTTTACCCCTTCCCTCTTTTTGTTCAGATGTGTTGAGGAAGATTCTGCTGCAAGTGGCCTCAGTGGTCCCAGCAATGCCCATCTACTACTATCATCTTCCACAAGTCACCGGCGTTAATTGTCAGTGAGGTTGCCTGTTGCATATTTTCATGCAAGTATAAAAGGTTGTTGTGAGGTCATGTTAATCCCAAAGCCACAATAAAGGCTGCTGCTCTGTCACCCCTTCAGTGTCTGTGGCGGACATAGTGGAGGGTATTGAGGAGTTCATTCCTTCCTTCAGTGGTGTGAAGTTCAGCGGGGTTGACTTGATGGACTTTGGCCAGTGTGTCCGCCACAGCAAGGATAATTGGTCTTTGCTTTATGGTGTGGATGAGGTCAGCATTATTCCTCTTGATATTATTCTTCATTGGTGTCATTTGGAGCTGGGTGTTTGCCATGAAAGCCTTTAACAAACATTTTTCTATTTTTTTTTCCAAAGCAACTGCTTGCAGCTCTGGCTTTGGGAGCGGATGGAGGCGTTGGAAGGTCAGCAGACTAAATATTTACAATGGAGGTTCCCTTTCCTTTCACTCTGCTATACTCAGCATTATTATCTGGACATTTCATGCCCTCAGCACATATAACTACGTAGGAGGTCATTTCAACCAGCTGATCTCAGCATTCAACGAGGGCAATCTTACCCAAGCAAGAAAAATACAGGTAACCTTCAATCTTGTTTTTTGTTTTTTAAACCACACCATTGCCATTCTGTATCAACTGGTACCTGATATCTTTGTCTCATGTCCACATTCAGTTCAAGCTGCAGGAGCTTCTCAGCCATGCCATTAAACTTGGTGAGTCAATGTTGCGCGTTAATGTTTTTCTACTGAGCCTTCAGAAAAGAAGTGTACCTGTGATAATTTGAATTCTTTTCCAACCTTGGATTGTGACTCCAACCTGTTTGCTAACTGTACAACACTGGACAGAGAGTCTACTGTGCCCTTTTTTTTATGTGAATGCTGCCAAATCGAGCTTTTTTTCCCCAACGGTTGACATTTGACACAGTAGCACATAAATGGATTGCAGGTCTCTTGTTGTCAACAGGATATTTTACCTGTCAGTATTTGTCTCGCCTGGATTTCTGGTTTTGTCCCCCTGCAAGTAGCTCCTAATAAATACTGGCAAAGTTTATAGATTTATTTTAAATGCAAATAGTCATTCTGTGTCTTTTGAAACTCCTTTTTTTTTTTTTTTTTTCAAATCAGGCTTCAATTTGGGAGTGAACAAGCAGCTGATGACGGATGTGTCGGGGCTGCGTTTGGGGCCTCCTCGACTGCCTGTGACGCCATGTCCTCAATCTGTTGCCAAGTCTGTTCTGCAGAAATATCAAAGTGTTTTTCCTGAATGTTGATTGTTGCTCATCGTAAAAATCAGTACTAGTAATCAGAATCAGATGCAGTGTTTCTTAAAAAAAAGTCCTGATATACATATTTTTGGCAAAAAAAAAAAATAATAATAACACAGATGCAAACAAGTCACTATTTAGAGGTTTATACTTAAACAATATTAATTAATAAAAGCAAGCAGTGTTGTTTACTGGCTATATTTAATGTGAGGCATGCACAAAATACTGGACCTCACATGGGCATTACTGAATGGAATCAAATTGTATAGTTTATGATAATAGAATAGCTTGCATTTAAGTAAAAATTGTTCTCTGCATTTGTCATATCCTCGTGAGAATCAGTGGGCAACCACTGTGCAGCTCCCAGGGACCAGATCAGGATATTTCTCACTGCTCTTGGTCGAGGTCACCATTTGAATTTTAAACTCAGACGTGTTTTTGATAATTGTAGGTCAAAAGTATTCGTGTTTGAAACTAATACTGATAAAGTGTACCAGAATACTTTCATGGGCATTCCTACTGCTTTTCGGTCTCTGTAGTCACTGGTATAATAATGTAAACTGAACTAAGTAATATCAGTGTTAACTGAACACTGACTAATTAATGAGGGACTGTTTTTTGAGGGACACTTTTTTATTAATAGATAGTTTATTGTGTATGACATTTTTGTACTAAAAATACGTTTTAAAAAAAAAGTTAAAAGCGAGAATATGACTCATTGCTGATGCAAATATGAAACACTCCAAAATCTTGTTTGTAACAAGTTTTCTTTTTTTTTAAGAACAGTTAATACTCAGGCCTTCCATTAAAAGTACCAATCAAAAGGTTGCTTGTCTGTTTCTTGTGTTTTTGTGTTCTGTTTTATTTAGAGAGGCACCATTTGAAGTTTTTCTACTTTATAGTCTTGCTCTCATTTGTTCCTGCAATAGATAAATAAACTACACATACATTTTGTACTGGACCAATTTTTCTTACACTGTTTGATCTGACAGCTGTTTTGTATGACAACTTTTTTTCATAGGCTGTTTTGTCTGAGGTATGACAAGTTTTCCTGAGACCTGATACCTTTTTGTCTGACACTAGTCTGACACTAAAGCCTGACACACAAGGCTGTTCTAAAATGTAAACCAAAATGTTGGCGAGTTAAATAATGTCAACAGGACTTGGTTCTTGGTTGAGTTGCCATTAACCTAGCTCTCCAAGTCTACAATGAGCTGGATTACTGAGAAACTTCACCAACTACACAGAAACCAAGGTATACAGAAGTAGTAAAACGCTACATTATGGAAGGCAAAGAATGTCTTGTTAAACAGCTCATATTTAGCCCTTGGGCAAAGTGTCCTCTAGCCTGCCCACCCATTGTTTAGGTGCTCTTCTTCCTTGTGTCCTATTCACAAAGGCCTGTTCTCGAAAAGAATTTCACCTGAGAGACAGCATGTAAAGAATTTATTGGCTTCTTGTAGAGAGGCTAGAGCACTGTTGCCCAGAAAATATATATTCAATAAAAAGCATGACACTGCATAGAGTATAAGTCCTGATTAAATATAAATGATGATGTAGCCGTAACAAAGTACAAACGAACTCTTACATAGATTAAAAATATACATCCCTATGTACTAATATTTTCTTGCTTTGCTTCTTGTCCGTCGTTTTTAAAAGTAAAGCTTGAAATTCTCTCATTCTTTTCCAGGGAACAATGGCGCCCCCCTATTGTATAGAATCTAAACTTTAAAAAGCTATATTTTACACATAAATGACGTGGAAAACAGAGACATTCACGATTCCGCTTTAAGACGTCTATAATATCTCCAATTTTCTGAAGCTAACTGTCACATAAATACTGACGACCATCAGCAAATAGTTAATAATTGCCTTCAGAGTCACCAGTTAGATTAAATAAATAATATCACCATTAGTTCCATTTAGTTTCATATCGCAAATAATTATAGAATAATCAAAACGAAAGCTCTCTTTATAATTAGATTTGCCTGAATTTTTTTTCCCTTTTTTTTTTTAGTAGACGTAAACCTAAAACAACGGCGAGTCACAGTTAAGCGGAACTATGCATTCACAACCCATTTTCCGCGTAGCGACGGGGCGGAATTATATAACAGTGACACCTAAAGCTCTAGCGTTTCCGGCCAGCTCAGCGCATCAGCCCTGTGGTGTTGTCAGTTTACAGCCTGTCACACAGTCGCTCCGGTTACCTATAACATTTCCTGGGCAGCGGAGAAGAAGCCGGACATTACGGAGAGATGGTGCTGCTGACCATGATCGCTCGGCTGGCTGACGGCCTGCCGTTGGCCGCTTCAATGCAGGAGGACGAGCAGGTTAAAAAGAACAAAACCACACACTTAGCTATTTTGTCTCAGGACTCTGTGGCGTCTGTTGGCTAGCATTACTAATGGCTTCGTCTGTAAATGGCGCTAACCTAGAAAGAAACATCACAAAATCTACAGTCGGGAATCCAATAATTAGCTAAAAACCATTCCAGTGTATGTCCGTCTACATTTGCACAGCAAGCCTCTTATTTATGTAATCCAGCTGATCAGTTCCGTGGAGTTTTTAAACAACGGGGTCTCTGTGTTTTTGCCCTGACCTTATTGCGGTCGTATCTCAATTGATTTGAGAGTTCGATGCTTTATCAGCGAACGTTTTGCAGCTTGCGACTGACACGCATTTCATTCGACCCCAAATAAATGGGCCATCAGTCCACAGTCAGGCATGACGTCCACGTACTGTAATTCACCGAAACAACTGTTTTTCTGTACTGTTTTCACGTCACTCTCATATGAGAGCCTTCGTGTCATTTGAACCCTAAAAATAAAATTTCTCTCATCCTAAATATGTGCCTACCAGCCAGGTGTTTGTGAGGCAGATATTCAACAACGCTGTCGCCAAAGTGGCACCGTTATTCTCCCTGTCCACTAGATGGCCCTGTCGTGTTTATTTTCCAGCCAGGAAAAAATATACTTTTTATTCACTAAATTAGAGCGACTCGACATTTACATTTTTGTGTAATAAAAATAAAAACTATATTCAGTGTTGTCCATTTATTAATCTGTGGCCTTCGAGTTGTCAAGTAAAGTTTTGTTTAGTTAAATCTGCAGTTCATTGTCTGCCTACTTTGGTATTCAATGGCCCTGGAGTGGACAGTGGACACAACACTGACTGTAGGATGGGATTTTGCAAGTTTCTATCTTGGCATACCACAGCTCCATTCTCTGCCTCTGTGATGTATTGTGTGAGCCGGCCTTCAACTTATTGTCCTTTAAACCAACACACATCAAAAGTTGACCAGTTTTCATTCTACTATATGTCACTATACATTTCAAATAGATGCTTGTTGTTACATTCATGTTGAAAAAAAATCTATTGGAGTAAAAATAAATATTGACTTTTATTTTATTTTTTTAAAAAAAGGGACATGATGTAATGTCAGTTTGTTTTGTTGGACTTTTAACCTGACTTGTTGTCGTCTAACAAGTTTCTTCACTGCTCTCTTCTTTGCTTTCAAAAAGGGAAGTGAAAAGGTTTGTTGTGTCATTGCTCTGTGCTTCCACATCATACAGTACATGTTGCTGTCATGCTACAGTATAGACAGTATGGCATCGCTGTGAGTCGAACTTTGCTTTGAATAAACAAGAACCCTCTAGTAGAAACACAGCGCCGATCTGAAACAAGTCCCCAGATGCAGTCCGAGTATTTTGCCTCGGACTGGTGTAGCATCACACCGCTCAGTCTGTCTGTGGTCCTCCCATTACGCCATTTGTTTTAACACACCGTCGAAGGCAAAAAAAAAAAAATGTAACATCATCTTGGAAAAGTATAGTGTGGACTCTGGTCTGTTATCATTTTGCTCCACTATGTCCCAACCAAACCTAATTTACTTGTTTGTGTGCAACGATGTCATACAATCCCATCTTGTTTTCATTGGGAACATGTGCTCGTCGTGGGCTAAGTCTGTGCTTTTCTTTTCCCAGTTGGGTCGGGACCTTCAGCAGTATCAGAGTCAAGCCAAGCAGCTCTTCAGAAAACTCAACGAGCAGAGTCCCTCACGCTGCACTTTAGAGGCTGGTTCTATGTCATTTCAGTGAGTATGGAAGAGCCGCAGTTCACACGCAGTCTCTGTAGTTTTCCCAATGTCAATCTGAAATGGGGGGGGGGCAGCATGACCGGAGGCGTCCATACCAGTATGATGTTAATGTTTGCTGTCTGTCCTCTACCAGCTACTTGATAGAGAAAGGCGTGTGCTACCTTGTGCTGTGTGAAGGCAGCTTTCCCAAGAAGCTGGCCTTCGCTTACCTAGAAGACCTCCAGGCTGAGTTTCACGAGCAGCACGGAAAGAGGGTCCCCACCGTCTCCAGGCCGTACTCCTTTATTGAATTTGGTATGGCAGTGTCATTCTAACAGTTTGTGTGTAAACTCCAGTAAAAATATTTCTTCTTTTCTTTTTGCCACTGTTCAGAAGTAGTTGAACAAAAACCAAACAGGTGCTAACCAGCCTTTGTAACGAACATTGATGTGTGTTCCCACGATGTGGATGCTTGCTTGGCTGTTGTAGGCTGACTGGAACCAATCAGGTCAATATGGTGTCAATTAACAGACTGTTGTGTGGGTTGCAACCAAGACCAAGGTGAAAAACAAACGTGAGCTACAAAAGGAAAAAGCTCAAGAAGCATCAGAGGTTCAAGGTTTAGTGCTCAACCGTTGCTCAACAGTGATTCAGGTGCACATTTCTTTGATGTATTTCTCTTTTTTTAAAAACAATAGCATGTGACAGACCGTGCGAGAGAGGTTAACACTAGCACTGTTTTGGCTTTCACACAAAATGACATCAAACAAAATGGAGATACCAAAAAAAAACATTGGTTTCCTGTTTACGCACTGATAGTAAAGTGGAGCTTTCTTTACATTTTCCCCAAGGACCTCACGTGTTGGTAACCTAAAAATCTGTTTCCATATAGACAAAAGGCCAAACCGCATAGATGGGGCTACTCTTTTTTTCAAGAACACCCATGTAGGTGTGGAAACGTCTTCAGCTCAAGCGTCACACTCGTCTGATGCCTGTAGTTGGGCCTTTTTCATCGCTGCAAAGCAGGCCCTAGGGAACTTCCTCCCGACAGACGCGCTCCAACGTCACCCATGCATACATCACTTCCTCCGTGCCCTGACAGAGACCTACTGCAGCTGCTGCTAGCTAATTATAACGCTCTAGTTTGAATAACATTACAAAAAAAGGGAGCTAAGTTAAATTTGGCTTGTTAAACCATCCTCCGATTGTTGCCTTTCCCAGAGATGACAGACTGTTGTATCTGGCACAGGCATTGTTATTTTTGAAGAAATTGATGACCATTAAACCAAAACATAATAAGACCGATATACTGTACCACCCGAAAAATTAGAATATCAAGTAAAAGTTATTTTATTTATTTTATTAATTGACATATCTCAAGCAGTTCCTTGTTGTAACTTTGCTGATTAAGATTTTCAGCTTATTAAAACCACAAACCCACCAACACAGAAAATTAGAATACTGTGAAAAGCTTCAGTTTTGTAGGTTCAAAGAGTCCAAAGAATCCAAAACACCTGCAAAAGGGTCCTGAGCCTTTAAAAAGTCTGTCTTGGGTTGGCTCAGAAGAGTTCAGACATGGGGAAATACAACAACCTTTTCAGGATATTAAAATTTTCTGGGTAGTACTGTAGATTATAGCCTCAAGATCAGCAGGATGCAGACTCTTATGCATTAAGTAGATCTTTGATTTAATTTCTGCTCTCCCCCCACACATTTATTTAAGTAATAAGATATATATAAAAAAAACAAAAAAAAAAACACATTTGCCGCTGCCTTCAACCCCAATTTTTAATCTTCTGTTGCGTTGCTTCCCTGAACAGACACATACATCCAAAAAACCAAGAAGTCGTACATCGACAGCCGAGCAAGAAGGAATCTGGGCAGTATCAACACAGAGCTGCAGGACGTGCAGAGGATCATGGTAGCGAACATAGAGGAGGTGCTGCAGCGAGGCGAGGCCCTCTCCGGTAAGTCTGCGGCCTCTGCATGTGACTGATTTATTCCTCCTCGTTCATTTTGTCCATTCTTATCCATCAACCCCACTCTTCGTTTCTGCCCGCTGCAGCTCTCGATTCCAAGGCCAGCAACTTGTCCAGCCTGTCGAAGAAGTACAGGAGCGACGCCAAGTACCTGAACACCCGCTCCACCTATGCTAAACTAGCAGCTGGAGGTGTCTTTTTCATCATGTTCATTGTCTATGTTCGCTTCTGGTGGCTCTAATGGTGAAGAAGAAGAAGGGAGGAGGAGGTGGAGAGGAAGGAGGAGGTGTTCAAGAGGAGATCGAGCAGCAGAAACTTGATGAAGTTTTCACCTTCTTCTGAGAAAAAAAGAAATCTCTGCTCTCAGTAAGACTTTGCAGACAAACCACCGCCCATTGTGTCCCTGCTGGTCCTCTGATGTGTTATCTGAATATCAATGATGCCATTTTACATTGTTTTATCATCAATAGTTCTACATTCATGTTTGTAGTTGCCCTGGAGTGAGAGTGCGTGTCTGCGTGCATGCGTGGAATGATGACTTTTGGGTCTCTGAAGGTGATTTGTGCCGAGTAACACAGGCATAAAATGAAAAGGTGAAAAACATTTCCCCCCTCTTTTTTTTGTAATATCTCACAGCCGTACTGTATCGTAACAGGACTGAGTTCATGTTCTGTCTAATAAGAGAGATGATGGCAAGGAAGAAAGACTTTAATTATTCTAAACAAATCATATGGGCATCCCTATTATAAGTAGTTGTAATGGCCTTCACAGCATCCAGTGATGTAATATCTCGTAGTGGTAAATATCTGAAAGAACACTGCACTGCTTCAACTAGCAATCAAATAGACTTCAAAACAGCACAGTAGAAAACATTTCAGCCGACCTTTACTTTTCCAAGATACTATTTGGACGCCTTATAAAGCCTGATTTGTAATTTTATTTTTGTTTGTGTTAACAAAATAGTTATTTTTTTTGACATTATGGGGTGTCAAGTTCTTCTGGGACTGTGGAACATTTATTCCTGGTATGGACAATTTGTTAGTTTTCATTAAAGGGAAGACGGTTACTCGGGTTTGATTTTTGTCATTGTTTTAACAATCCTATGATGAATATATTTAATAAACATAATTGTTATAATAAGGAAAACTGAATGTGGATATTTATGATGAAAATATAAATGGCGGAAGTTTAAAGATGTTGTGAAAGATGTTGCAAAAGATGCTCCTAAAGTGACACCTCTCAGTTTAGCCATCCAGCTATTTAGCTGTTGTTCATTTTACACCTATCATACATGTAAAAAAAATTATCTTGATCTTTTACTTTAATATAAAACGATGAATAAGTGTTTTACAGTCCCTTTGCTGACCTCAACAGATTGAATCCACAATTGTTTTCTTTGAACTAAAAAAAAAAAAAGAAAAAAGGAAATAACAAAGAAGAAAGATTCTGAGTCCTTCTGTCCTCATTTTGTACATAATTTGCACATGAGATTGGATTCAGACTGAGGGTTGCAGCAGACTTCTGCTCAGGCTGGAAAAAAAATGCCTCTGTTTCTGCTTTTTCGGCTACCAGTGAATAAAACCCTTTGCACAAAACAATCCTGTCTGTCATAGAACTCTTTTTTCATGAATCAAGAGCTGCAGGAGAATGTAGAGGAAAGATGAAATTCTTAGTCTTGTGTAATCCTGAACTCAAGATGTAAGAGTGGGTTAGTTTGAGCCTGTACATGTTTGGTAATTTATGTCTTTTATACCCGCTTCTTCCCAAGCTCAGAGTCACGGGGGTCTGCTGGAGCCTATCCGAGCTGTTGTAAAGAAGGTGGAAAATGGATGGATGGATGTCTTTTATTGGTAATTGTTCTCACACTGCAGTCTAATTTGGCCTTATTTATTATTTTATTTTTTAGTGTAATTTATGAAATTAAGATAAAAATCAAACTTTGAGAAAATCAGTAAAAATCTGAAGTAAAATCTGATGGTACAAGTCTGAAATTAACGGGAAATTTTCACAATTGAAACAAAGTAAACACAAAAAAAATGCCTGTTAGTTACATTTTCCCTTCGTTTTTCTGGTGGTGGGATTTTGCCATTGAAATCTTACATTTGAATTTGAAATAGGCAAAACAAAAATGAAGACTCAAATTGGGGCCCAATGTCTGAACTGGCGTTCTCACCTTTATTTATATATCCCAGATTATTGTATTGATATCACAAAATCTCAGAGGACTTTGCACTCTGGCCTTCAGATTTAATGAGTGAGTAGACAGTAGATCTGTTTCCTTCTCACAAGAACCACTGTAACCTTTCCTTACTAGGGATTCGGTTTTGCCAGCATTAAGTTGATCCCACTGTTGACCAGCAGGGGAAGCACTCTCCTTACAGTTGCACTGTGACGTTGAAAAAAATTAACCTTCTATTTGCCTGGCCCGCCCTGCGCCTCTTGCTTCTAGCAGTCAGCCTGAGAAGTTAAAGCCTATGTTTCAGCTGAATGCTTCAGGTGTCGTGCGGGACAGCAAAAGTCTTTGCGTGTTCGTGTGTGTGTGTGTGTGTGTGTGTGTGTGTGTGTGTTTTAAACAAGTAAAACGTAACTCGAGCACTCGCGGTGTGCAGAGCAGCAGTGTCAGCTTCCAGCCTGACGTCTTACAGGAAATGTTAGAAGAGAACTGAGAAGCAGCCAAGGGTAGCATGCCAAAAACAAAAAACCACAGGGCACAGGCTAACCTTTTCACCTCTCAAAGGAAGCGGGTTCTTTTTGCGGGTCTGGCCTTAGTCAGTTAAAGCAATCTTTGTAATCTTGCCCCATCAGCAACAGCTGTAATTTACATGAAGGGTGCTCCTTGCAGTCTTCTGTTGCACTCGTGATCCATGCTACAGATGACCACACATTGGTACATATTAGTAAGCAGTGTTGGCGAGTAATCTATTACTAAATAATCCACTACTTTGATTAAACTACTTTTTAAGTAACAGAGTAATGTAATGAGATTACTCTGGCAAAACTGGTAATTATATCATAGTTACTTTATCAAGTAACAATTCCGTTACTTTTCTGAAGATTTTTGCAAGCTAAAGATCTTATTATCCACAAAATTTCCGAAATTTAGAAAAACAACCAGAAACAATGATGTCCCAGATTGATGATGCAGCCATTCATTCATTTATTCATTTGTGCGTTTGATAGCTGGAAATACAAACATTATTTTGAGTTCATCCCATCTAAATTGAAGAATATTGTGGTTTGTTGTACGTTATGTGCAGGAAACAAGATGTTCTCAACTGTTTTTTTAAACTAAGTAATTAGCAAATTATTACTTATGAAACAAAGTAGTGAAAGAAGTAATTAGATTACTTTTAAAGAGTAATCAGTAGTTTGATTACTTTTATGGAGTAATGCCAACAACATTGTTAGTAAGTGCGTGTGAAGATACAAACCGAACAGTGTTGTCGGATTTTTTTTTTCCACATCATTTTCAACCTTTTCTCATTTGCTGCCGTGTCATTTGTCCGCGTCCTTATGTCCTGTTGCAAATGTTGTTTCAAGTGATTTATTTTGGAACTGATGTATTGGTCACATCTGCAGAAAGAAAAATCTGTAAGAGAAAAACTCCAACGTCAAGTATGTTTTGTGTGTGTGTGTGTGTGTGTGTGTGTGTGTGTGTGTGTGTGTGTGTGTGTCTGCGTGCGTGCGTGCGTGTCACAGTGATTAAAGACAAGGCTCTCCCTCTCTCTCTCTCTCCCTCTCGCTCTCTCTCTCTGGTGGTCTCTCTCCTTCCTCCACAGGTTACCATAGTAGCGACGAGTGTGTGACAGTCATGTGAAAAACGAAGCTGATTGGATTAAAATACTTTGTGTGATCAGGGGTCACCAACACGGCGCATGTCCTAAACACACACAGACCGGGTTGAACACACGCCCTCACCCTCTCGCAGAGCAGAGCAGAGCAGAGCAGAGCAGAGCGAGACGATGACGACGACAGTCTGTCTCGGTGCCTTCTGCTTCTTCGATCTGCTTTCAAGAAGAGAAACCTGCAGTGTGCGCCCTCGCCAAATTATATTACCCTATCTTGATTTAATTTCCTGTCAAAAGCAGGCGCAGCCACAAGGCCGTCAACCCACGCTCGACTACACCGAGGTCTTGTGCAATCTTAAAGGAACAGGTCATTAAATACAATGTGACATCTGACCGTGAACTTGAGCCACATTGTCTCATTCTTTAGCAAGATAGTTCAGCGTACTCAGTCAACGTCCCCTCAAGGAGCATCGACAGAAAGAAAAAAAATGAACAAATGAGATCACAAGATTTTTTTTTTTCACTTTATTTATGAGTGTGGTCCGTCGCGGTCCCTTGTGATGTAAAATACACACTGGCCAACATTCTTTCTCACTATAATGTGTGGCTTTAGTCTGTCAGACATCCCTTTGTGATGTCACAAAGTGCACTAATACCGTTGATCATTGGTACCTCTCCCAGGTTAAGCGCCTCGCGATACCCTCTGAGACGTGGCATGGCCACCTTGGATTTTTTTTTTTTTCCTTTCCAAAGAGGTTGAAGTACCATCAAAGCCTTTTTAGTAGTAAGCTAAAAACCCAGAGTTATCGCAGGAGACAGTAAGCCAGAGGGCAGAATGTGCCGCTTTCATGCTGCTTTTTCCAATAAGCAAGCCAGGCTGTTCCACTGGAATCGATAAAACTGCAACGTTTGTAGTATGACCTTTAGAGAGCAAGTGGTGTTAAAAGTAGATTTAAATTGGGCTCTGTCCTACTGCACTCTGGTTCACTCCCCAGAGGGCCAGCTTGTGCGGCAGACCTTGATCTCTGACAGTGTGTGTTGAAAACAAAAGAGGAGAAGATACCATAGCCAACACAAACCACTGAGTTTTAATCAAGCAGAGGTAAGGTTTGAAAAGCTTTCAAAAAAAGTTTTTAAAACCTTACCGTCTGACCTTTTTTATTCTACAATATCTAGATCTCAGGTCCACACCACGGCAATCACAGTGCGATTAGTGTATCAATAGTGAGGAGTGGTAATAAGGACAGTTGTCAGAACTTCCTATGAACCCCACAAGCTAGATATTTTTTATAGAATCTTTTTTATAGAATCTTTTTTATTTGCACTTGGTATCTATGCGTGTGTTTTTTCCCCCCTATATTTTATCGCAACTTTTATTTAATCAAGTTGGTCCCACTAAGATTAGGAAGGGAATGAAGATTGAACTCACAACCTCTATCATTTGGCTCTTAAAAGAAAGCCACATGTGACTTTATGTTACAACAGTTAGTTTCTGCTACTGTTTCTGCAACAGTTCATGCCACAACCAAGCAAGCGAAAAAGAAAAACAAGCAAAAAAAAAGACAAAGAGCGACATCCTGTAGAACGTGTGTCTGAGTCTGACTCAGACACTTTAGACACCCTATTTGCTTTAAAGAGGGAGAAAAGAACCACACTCCAAGTTGATGAGAACCCACGATCACTGCTGAAACCGCTGCGTGCCTGTGCCCCCGTCGTGTGACGCACTCGCAACGAAGCAGGTGGAGGTAGGGAGGGGCGGATGCGAAAAAAAAGTCTAGTCTATGTTTTCTACAGTTCCTGTAAGTGTGTGATATAAAAAAAAACACCTGCCACATGTGAAAGCGTAGTCAGCAGTCAGAAAAGGCCAAAGAAAGAATGTTTCATAAACATAAACACAACACGATAAAAAACAAAGTCAGTCTCCCCTATACACGCGTATCAGATTGTGTAAAGAAAACAAAAGTAATGCACAATGAAATCAATGTATCATCAGGAATACTGTGTACAAAATTAGACAAAGGATGATACAAGCGTGTTGCATCCCACATCCAGCTTCCCAGCTCGTCTGAGCTGCTTCCTCATGTCCCTCCCGTCATCCTCTTCCCTCGTGCTTTCCGCTCTAAGCCAATCAGGCCACGGGGAAGCTGCAGACGCGGCAGCTGTATGACAGAGGAGAGTGTCATAAAACGCAGAAGGCCGAAAGAGGAAGTGGAGGGAGCTGATGAGTTATTGCCCCCCAAACGTACACATCAGGTCCTGGGAACTGGGAACTTCTCACAGGCGGGGGGATGGACGAGTGCTTTCCACAGTTCTGGACCTGCTTCGATGTGTGCGTGTGTGTGTGTGTGTGTGTGTGTGTGTGTGTGTGTGTGTGTGTGTGTGTGTATGTGTGTGTGTGTGTTCTTTACCACCTCGCCGTAGATCGGCGACGACACCCTGGACACCTTCATAATCCTGTCATAACACCGCGCCGTAATCCCTCTACCTTTTACCTCGCAATAAAAGAGATGTAGTAAATTGCTGTTTTGTTTGCATCCCCGCGGAGAGGCTGCATCAGTGGGTGTGAGAAGAACCTTGTCGTGGTGTGAGAATGCGCCCGGCACAATGACAGGATATGGAGTGGGAAGACAGATATGTGAGAAAAAGTGACAACAAAAAGAAGGAACAAAAGATGCACACGCATGTAAATTTATGATTCACTGTAGAAATGCTTTCGACAGAGCTGTGAGTGAAACCACGGCTCAGTGATGCGGCTCAGGCTAGTTGAATAATTAGTCATGAAAGTTTGGCCCCAAAAAATATTTAGATGATCTTCAAAGATAAAAAAAAAACCAAAATATGTGAAGTGTCAAGGCTCAAGTGCCAGGTCATCTCCCCTCCTACTACTCAAGTGTCACAACTGACAGATACAGCACTGCGGTGGCTCCGTGAGAAAGTGGTGGCGACATAGGTGTGAATTCCAGCCCTGCCTCCTGTCTTTCTTTGGCTGCTGAATTTTTCAAAAGAACAATTAACTCGAGAAGACGTAACGAACCGGCTCAATAAAACCTGTCAGCAAGAGAGTTTAGCCCACAGTGAGAAATGCAGACTTGAATCTTGTCAGACAGGTAGAAAGAATGTGCTGCATGTCACTCAGCAGATGTCTACCAACATGTACGTTAAATGCGTTTACATCTAGTAGTTACTGGATGAATTGCAAATAAAAAATTAGATGAAGAATAAATTGCTCTTCTCAAAGATTAAAAAAGAAAAGAAAAAAGTGTTGCTTTTAATTTTCTCAAGGTCAATTTTACTAAACATTTCCACTCCAAACAAGCTCATCGTCAAATCTGTTGGTCCGTATGTTTGATGTGTGACACAGATTCCAAAACAGGAATATTAAAACCATCATACGACAAAGTGTTGCTGATGGTTCGCACTAGGTAGCTGCTGCTCTCCATATTTAAGATGTAATATTTGGAAAAGACTCAGTGACCTCAATGGTCATTTGAAAATTAATGCATGTTTACACTATATGAGGCAGTTGTTTGGACATGGATGCACGTGGTCTTGGCCGGCAACTGACAGGAGGTCATGGTGTTGACTTCAGGTCACTCGCACCTTCACCCAACTCCCACTCTGTAAACATGACTCCATGTTTAAAGGACGTCTGTTGTAAGTTTTAGCAGCATCTGATGGTCAGGAAGTATATTGCAAATAGTGTGAATGTTGTGCCCAAATGATCTCACAGCTCTCATATTCCAACTGTGACGTCAGGGTAAAGGGCAACGGACCCTGAGCTGATCCAGTCCAAGATAATGCAGGGCCACTTACTTATAACTGGTAACCTTATCCTAATCTAAATAAAAAACATAAATCATTAATGAATAAAAGCAAAGCAAAACAAAACAATTATGACATTGTCAAACTCTAACGATACCTGCCTGTGTACAAAAAGGGTCCATTACAGCATCACTGTCCATCGGGACAAAAAGCAAATGTGTTTATAAAAATAAACTGAAAGTAGATAAAAACCAAAATAAAATGTGTGACAATGTGTGACAATGTGTGTGTGTTATGTGTGTGCTTGCATGTGAGCAGTACACCGTAAACCCTGCAGGACCCAGACGACGCTGCCAGGGCCGCTCTTTTCCCACAGTTCATTATAAATAGCCTGCTAGTGTGGGGTGATGGTGGGCAGTCAGGGGCACTCGAGGGAGGATCCCATCCACGCACAACAGCACATTCCTGTCCACCTGGCCCTGCCAAAGGCCTCGGTCACCTTACAGGAAGTGTTCAAATACAGATATCACTCCTCGTCCTCCCTCCGTCTCACACCTTTCTCTCCGACCCCTTGTTTCCTTACCTCCCTGCCAGCTTCCCGCCTCCTCACTGGGGACCTCTCGGCAGGGGTCTCGGGTCGCATCGCGCTAAGTCACGGAGGTCCCTCACACGCACTGACTTTCCACCTCTGACCAGTGTGGAACGCCGTGATGCACAGAACACCCAGGACGCAATATTCTCACGGGGACACACTCACACAACTCCGGTCTACTCTGCAAAAGTTGATTTTGTGATAAATATTATGGTGTTGTGATGTATACAAATATATATGTATGTATATAAATTTATGTATATATGTATACATCCATAAATAAACATATATGTACATATATACACTTATATATGTACATATATGTACACATTGTATATATATATATATGTATATATATATATATATATATATATATATATATATATATATATACATATATATATATATACACACACACACACACACACACACAGACGTGTATAGATATATAGATATATTTTTCTCCTCTGATACTACCTCTGCAGTAAATTACATTATATCATATTTTTATTGGTTTACAAAGTTGCCAAATTTTGTTTGAATATACACCAATCAAACAACACTAAGTTTTACAGTGTATCTTTTCTCTCCCTCGCTATCTTTGTGCAGGTATGTTTACTGTCCTCAAACGTGCTCACATCTCTGACCAGGTCAATGATTACACTGATTTACTGATGATTTGTGTGCTCTTATAATTTATCTGTGCATTATCTGGACCCATTTGTTGACATTTGGGCCATATAACCACAAGTTCACACAGGAAAATGATTTTGTGTGATTTCTTTTTTCCCCCCCCGAGTCGCTATCAGTGCCTCAACTATTCTAGGTAAACAAGACACCATGTGGTTTTTCAACTTGATGACCCCCTCCCCCACTTTAGTGTGTCTGACACTTGACCAGTTTGATATGCTCTTAGGTTTTACATCCTCATGTCAACATGGCAGGACACAGCTTTCTAACACCGGCTGCTCTTATTTCATCCAAAAAAACACAGGTGTTTTTTAGCCTTAAAGAATTTTGCTGCTTATCTTACCGGCAGTCAAAACAGGTCAGTGAGAAAGGAGGTGATAATCAAGCCTAAATATACCCTCCTCAGCTTCCTGTTACAAAGATCTTCTTACGCAGTAAAGACACACGGGACGATGGCACAGCATGGGCAAAGATCTTGACACGGGGTTGGTACATGGGGCATCAGAACGCATTGCCTGAGATTTGTGAATGCCGTGTCTAGCCAGCTCAGAATGCCTGCAAGTTAGCACCTGTGCTTAGTAAACCTGATCTCAGCCACAAATTCATTCATTTGCACGCACAATCCATGTGCAAAAGAAAACAATGTCCAACAACGGAAAAAACAAAGTTTCTTAAAGAAGCACGCAAGCCAAACACAATGAGACACCCTCTGTTATGTTCAACTGTTGATGCTTTCAAGTTCCACATTTTGCCTGATGTGGGAACACATCGGGTGAAAATGATTGAGCCCTTGCCACAACTAATTATAGAAAGGCATCATATATACACTTCATGCTGCCTCGGCTGCTTGCCAACCAAGAACCTAAAGGCCGGGCCACATCTTAAATGACAGCCACTGATTTGGTTTCCCATGGCTATCATGATGAGGGCAGAAGGCGTGTTTATGGGTTGAGAGGAGTGCACAAGCACACCCGCACGCACAAGCACACATTCATAATGTCCCTTGTGTAATCAGTCATTACTATCTGCCCCCTGAATGGCATGTTTTGCAGCATAAATCCAGCAGCAAACAGCTGGAGTCATTCTAAATGATGAGCTCCAAATCAGTGTGAAGTGCCTCCATGGGGATGAAAGTGGCCCTTGTGGCTCTCACACCTGTACAGCAGACATCCACGGAAGTGTTTTTAAGGTTGTAGAACAAGTGGAAAAAATATGTTCACAATAAAAGAAGAAGAAGCCTGTGGCTGACAATGCAATTGTAGACAATTAGATAATTGTTCAGGTTTTATTTCTTAACATTCATATAAGGCACACTTTGTAATTCTGAAATTCATTTTTTTTTTTTTCAGCTTGTGCAAAGTTCTGGAAATCTGGTGCAATTAAAAATAATGTACTGTAGTCAGCGATCAAAGGTTAGTTTGGTTAATAAAAACAAGGGCAAAAGAGGTTTAACGCCTCGGTGACACTGCGCTTCCCAGCAGTGCTTTAAGATCATTTAAGCCTTTTCCTTGGAACAAAGTTAGACTTTGGCAGTGGGAGCCTTTCATCTGTGGGGCAGCAAGCAGAAACCAATCAGCAATTTCCGATCACGAGGCAGGTCCACACCCTTTCTCACTCCACGTCTCCCTCAACTGTAGGAGCCCACATCTGGAGTGACGTCATAAGAAAAACAGTGCCGCAGACAGAGCAATCCTCGTATGCGATTTTTATCACATTACTACCATATCACATGACCCTCTGGATTAACTGTGGGTTATTTAACTATAGCAGGAGAAATTGTGTGGGACGCGGGACCGAAATGTGGTGTGGCACCTCTGTAAGTGACACATCTGTGGCATTGTGTTTGCATGTTTTGATGAGCGATCAGGAAAAATAAGCAAACATGTCACGCGGCTAATCAACAAAAAACAGCATCTGAACAAATGCCTGAGCGCTGTTTGTTGTGGTGCCAGCAGCTGACACCCAAACCTCACACGGGGAGCCAGAGCTTGACATTGGCCCCGGCAACAAAAGCAGTGTCGGGACAGACCCCTGGGGAGATCACTTTGCCCCCCCTCCACTTCCAGGCCTTTCAGCAGGGTTGACTAGAGGACAGAGGGCCGGACGAAGCAGCGGGAGGCTCCGCAATGTTTCTTTAACGGGGTGCAAAGACAAACAAATCACTCGGCTGAGATGTGGTCTTGTTGTTGTGATGAGCCACAGATTTACACCTGGACCTTTTGGCGAGAGAAGGCATCGCGACTTTCGGATTAGTGTGGTCACTGGAACATTATAAAGATGGTTCACATGTGTCACTGTAAATGAGGGACTCAGTTTAAAGCCCACAGTTCTTTTGTTTTTATTGTAGCGTACCTTGGTCTCATAATACAAATATAAAATTACAAGAGAATTTAAAAATATATGTTTTTTGAAAAACAAGAGGAGGCTGTGTTGGAAAAAAATGTCTTACTCCAATTAATAGGAAAAGGTTATATGTAAAAAATTGGATTAAACCACAGTTTGTCAGTTTTTAATTATTAAAGTAAAGTTGTAGAAACATTTAAAATTGTATTCTGTTGAAAGCGCAGAAATTGGTGCAGCTATAAAATTGTGATGAAAGCCTAACATGAAAAGGGAACACAATAATCTATGCCTTTCTTCGTTTGATATTTTATCTCAGCCGTCTTAAATAAAAAGAACATATTATAAAGTCATGAGTAGGTTATGAAGAAGTAGACGTGAGGATTTGGACATGTGACTAAAGGGTGAATATCTCCAAAGTCAATGATTCCTTCACAATAGGTGTAGTTCTACAAAATTGTGTCATGTGTAACCACCTGGAACATAGTCCTGGTTGTGTCCAACAATAAAAACGAAAAAACTAAACAAAAACAACCCAAGAATAGGTACCAAAATGACATCTCAGGAAAACGAAGCGTGCGGCTCGTGGAGGGAAAAGAAAAACACGAGAGAACGGGTTAAATTTGAGTCATACCAGGCTCCGAGTAGAAAAATGAGAGAAAATTCCTCCGCCGCGGCGACAAAGAGAAAGAAAAGTTTCATTTTCGCAGCGTTTGCTCACCTTTCCCATAAGCACTGAAGAAAATATCGAGTTAAGTGACTTTTCAAGGCTGGTTGTTGACTAAAGGGTCTTTAAATATGATCTTTAAACCCCTTCACCCATCTTTTTCATCTCGGAGGTAGATCCCCCCCTGACTTGGGCGGAAGGATATTTGTCTCCGCGTCTTGGCTCGCAGTGACTTCGGTGACGGTGAACGTAGTGGCGGAGTGCTGGAAGTCTTTTCGACTACCGTGTACGTTACGAGTTTGCGCTTTATTAAAAATATATATCTCGGTATATCTTCAAAGGGGCGTTTTGAACGGAATAGATTTTACGAACTCATGTAACGCTCCGCTGGCACGGTGTTGTTCGCCCCACTTTTTCCACCCAGCATATCGACACTTGACGTAGTGAGAACTGAGCCGATACAGACGTCTCAAACTTGGGTTTGGCGACCTTATGTGGATTTTACAGAAAATATGGAGCGGTTCCCCGGCTTCTCCTCGGCCAAATCCCTAGTCCTGCTCTTCTGCTTCTTTCGCATCTCTTTGGGTAAGTTTCTATTTATTTATTTTTAATTAGGTGTTCGTATTTGTTGTGGCCAAATAATTCAACAACTTGTCGCGGTCACGTTTTGCTGCCTCCGCATCAGCAGGACGCGGCGCAGACACCTAGCATCTCTACGCACTCGGCTCCTGCGCTTCAGCCAGACTAGTGAGGCGAGTTAACTTAATTGTCGCTCGGTGAAGAGCAAATAAGTCAGTGGTGGCGGGGAAAGTAACTCGCGGATTTTCATTTACTTATTTATTTTACACAACAGCCACTGAAACTTTTGATGACACTTGTGGAAGCGAGTCGATGCGGTGTTTCGTCTACTTTCCCCCCCGTTTTGCGCTCATTACGTTGATATAATCGACTCTACATCTTCGACAGATTGCTCGCAAAAGCTGAACGGTTCACAAACGGGTACAAATCCACACTTTAACTCGGCACATTTGCGGTGGAGTGACAAAACGAAGGTTCAAGTTTTGCGCCCTAACATCTGTCCAGATGTTGATTAGCGACCGCAATGGGGACGATTCAAAATGGACACTTCATCATGTCTAGACGGCTCGCTGAAGAGGAGGGGGGCAGTGGTTGCGGAGTGGTGGAGATAAGATTTTTACTTTGGGGAAGGGGGAAAAAAGAGAAGAACTCCACGGAAGTGACCAGATCATTTTATTTATTTATTTATTTATTTATTTTAAGTAGATCTATGTAAATGTGACGTACACACTCCCGGTGGAAGCGCAAGACTCGTGCATTTGTGCAGGCAATTAAAGCGGTCCTTACCCGGGTAGACCTTTTCTTGTGTGTGACCAGTGCTGCAGTATTTTAAAATGAAGAAAAAAGTATATGATGAAAATGTTTAGATGCAGTGTTGGTTTACAGTGAGATTACTCTGGTTTGCCCCTCTAGTTTACATGCCTCCAGTAAACAATTTACTATGTTAGTTAATGTGGAAATAGCACATCTAAACAAAACATTGGGATTTTTGCAGGGTTTAAAGTTTCAGTGGCAGATTTGATGATCAAAAACACTTGACCCCATAAACAGTATTGTTTGCAGTCAAATGGTAGCTGTGTATCTACAAACTTATATGGAGAACTTCACTTTAATTCTTTTGTTAGTATCTCTGCTTGAATTTGAGTTATTTATGCTCTTAAGTAAAACAAAACTGATCAGCATTTCTCACTTCTCATTTCTCTTTTCATCCACGGATTTGAATTTAATGGGATTTCCTATTTTCTTTCTCAAAAAATTAATTCTCTCCAATGCACGTAACTATTTCCTTGAAGTAAGCTTTTCTGTGTAAATCATCAGTTCCTAATTTCTACCCATGTTTTATGTATATTGAAAAGGAGAAATAATCCTGGACGTCTTGCCATTGATCTTTAAAAAAACAAAACAAAAACTTATGTTGTCGAGGCAGGGAAATTGTCTTCATCACATGGTTCCCAGCCCTTTTCAGCTGAGTCGATTTATGCAGCCCTTCTAGCCTATAGGTGACTTCTATCCAGATAAGCTACAAAAAAAAGAAAGAAGAAAAGACAATGTAAAGTGCTGCAGGCGGTGCAAGGAGAGGCAGTGGAATGTTGCTGGTGTTTGACATTCCTCCCTCCCGCTCTGTTCAGTCTCCCTCTGTCTCAGATACACACACACACACACAAGCATGTTCGCGCGCACACACAGGCACGCACGCTCGAGCACACACGAATACAGACAAAATGAGAAACACACAGTTTGGACGCCAAGAATATGTTTCCTCCTCTTTGCCTCTATTTTTCCCAAACTTCTTGGTGCAGTGTTAGGACCAGCACTGATCACTGCTTGTGATTAGTGCAGTAAAATGATGGGATTGATGGTTCTGTATTTATGGAGACCATGTGTACACAGCTATCTCACGGCACGCGGGACAGCTGTGCAAGTCCAGATTTTTTTTTTTTTTTTTTTTTTTTGTCTTGAAGAGACTAAGAGAGAATCGGTCCATTATTGTTTAATTCCTGAGCCAAAGTCTGAGTAGAAACAGGGCTTAATCTGTATGGAAGGGGTTTGCAGGTGGCAGTGTAGGACAGCAGTGTCATATTGTTGTTGTTCAGTGTTTTAGTAGGTTTTTACTGCAGTCATCATCGAACTCAACAGAGAGAACAGGAAGAAGTGTGGAAATAGTTAAATGGAATTGTTTTCTGATCTTTCAGGAAAACAAACAAACATGATGATGTGTGGAAAAATTGAGTTTCTCTCTGTCTGACCTATTTTTAAAGTCAATAATTCAGGTAAATAAATACCTGTGGAATTATGTCTAGCATTGATTGACATTGAAAATAGGGCAGATCGACAGTCGATCCTCTGATCATCGTAGGTATTATAAATATCCCTCTTCTTGATAATTCCAACACAACACAGCTTTCAAAAAACGGTGTCGGACACATTCTTGTACAAGCAGGTGCATGGGCGTTGCCTGCAACTCAGTGTGTTTTGCTTCGCCTAGCTTAAAATGTTGCTTTTGCTGTTCAAATGTAAATTTCATCAGCTCAAAATTCACACGTGATGTCACTGATGTAAGGTGAAGTGAATGTGTCCGAGTAGCGAGTACTGATTTGCAAGGAATTATAGGTGGGATCTTGGCGTCTCCCATCACACAACAGTGCGGCCGTCTGGTTGCACATATTTGCACAGTGCACACAGCTGGCACCGTCTCCATGTCTATTTGCGTGTGCGTACGCATTGCATTGTGGATACACGCTGACAAAAGCCGGGAATTGTGCCACCCATGGTTTACTTGCAGCTGGAGACTAGTGTGAAATGTGACTTGTCTCAGCAGGGCTTTGCCCCAAGTGCGGAACAAAAAGATATTTATTGAGCTGCCCACAACAGTGCATTAATTAGGGACCACCAGCTCTACCCACAGCCTTGTGCTTGTGTCATTAATGTGGTTTCACTAACTGCAGACGGCCTCTGTGACTTTATCTCTGCGTTTCTACTTTCTCATGTCTTGTATTTTATCCTCCTAGAGTTTCAAGAAAGTACAATCTCTACACTGGGCTCATTTTTCAGTCTATGTTAAGTTTCATTGCCACACGTTTGATGTTAGCAAAGATGCAAAACACAACATTCACACGTTTTGCCCGTGTACGTGATGATTTGTAAATATTGTGTGCTGTGGAGCTGAGTCAGTAAGTAGAAGTCTGTTGATCTGCGCTTTGAGGTTGTGTCTATATTTACGCGTAGACATACTGTGCGTGTTTATCTATCAGCCTCAGAGGCTGTATAAACCCGTTAGTTCTTGAGGTTTGAGTACCAAATTGGCAACAACTAATGACGTGAAGCTTTGAACCATTTCACCCTTTAAAGCAAGCAAAGTGCAAAAGCCTGCCTGACCGGTTTTTCTGTTTTGTTTTGTTTGACTTTAATTCTTATGCATTTCTGGTCAAAACGTGAATGAAGTTAGATGCAGGAGCAACATCTACTTTTACCATAGAAGGTGGTCATTGTGGCTTGCGGAGGTCGAGTGGATTACAAGGCGTTGCGTCTGCACTGTTGAACAGGTTAGCAAATTAACAGGGAATTACTGCAGCCTGCATTCCTTGGTCAACACAGCCCTCTAATCCAAGAGGCACCATGGCAGGGCACATGCATTGATTAATCAAATGAGTCACATAAGTCAGGAGAACAGGAAGACTGCTTCACAATGGCTCATTTTTAAAGCAATGGGCCCTCTTTTTTTTACCATACTATTTCCATATTAATATTGGTTATAATTATTGCCATTTAATGTGTTGATCGTGATATAAGTTAATGAAAACAACAACAGTAAGTTATTGTATTGCCCATTTGATTGATTGGATTGCAAATGTGTGGTTCGTATTTTTTTTATTCATTCAGTGAAGTTTCATCTTTTACTTAACTTAGAAGGACAGAAGATTAACTAGCTGTAGGTAAATATATTGTTTCAGGTTTAAATAAATATATTATTCTTAAATAAAGCTGTGTCATTATTTGTTTTGGCTGCATGTCCTGTATCCTGTTTGTGGCTAGCTAACATATTAGAGGCAAAGTGCCAGCGCACAAAACGTATCTTTTAAAAGCAGCTAGGCATCAGACGTTCAAAACCACCAGCCGCCAAGATAACTAAAAAATAATGCCACTCGACCCAGCCCTTGTGGTTTGCCTCGTGTCGTCACTATTGTCAAAGCTTAATGCAGATGTTTATCGCGGAGCTCATTTTTCCACAGGAGTGCATGCCAAATTTACTCTGGCAGTATAGCTCATCTTTTGAAGGTGCACTGAGTGATGGGCACAAGGCACCGGTGTCTTGGATCTGAGCTAGTTTCTTTATGAATGGAAACGATGCATGTCTGCACAAGCGGTGCTCAGATTTTTTGTCATAAATCGCCAAAAGTGTGGATGTGATTGTGCAGGGAAAGTCCCAACATTTGTCTTTTCTGGCTTGATCTTCATTTTTCAGTCTGTCTCATTCTCCCTCCAAAACACACAGCCCGCCCCCCCCCCCCCCCCCCCCCCACACACACACACACACACATGAAACTACATGTCAGGTTGTTGCTTGGTTTTAAATGAGATGGTCTCAATGTTTCTTGCTAATTGCATCAACAAAACGTCTGCCTAAGAGGGAAAGTTCACCGGGTACTTCCTGGAGTTGTCTCGCTCCGTTGTCTTGTCCTCGTTTTATTCATCATACATATTTGGCAGTTTCACATCAGTTTAAGATCAAGACTGAACTATTGAATTAACTTATTCCAAACTGCAAATCTGAGTGCTGTGGTTTACTTTACAGTTTACAAAACCACTGGGGAATGCATGAAGCCAAAAAATGCAGTTACGGAAAGAAAATAGGTTTCTTCTGATAAATGTTGAGAGATATTTTATCTATCGGATTCTTGGTTTGGGGATATGCACATGGGCCGTCGGCATAATCAATAGACTTTGCTGTTTCTGTTGGCGTGATTGCGAGCCGTGCAGTTGGATACTGCCTTTCAAACTGACACTGACCTGCGGGACTCGAAAGCTTGAACGCCTCGGCCTGATTTGCCTGCTCGGTGCCTCCGCTGTTTGTGTGGGCCAGCAAAGGTTCCCTCAGGGTAACAGTGTTTAGTTTGAGTTCGTCCCTCTCCTTCCATGCTGAGCTAAGGGTATTTTATTGCAAAGTTACCATGACAACTATTGGGCCTTACTGGATATTGAGACCCGGTGCAGCAACTCCAGGAAATGGGGCTACTTCCTCACTCCGCGCGAACAACTTCCTGCCCTCCTCTGTGTGGATGTGTGCCAAGGCCAAGGGACACCCATTCGTGTGCAGTCTTTGTCTGTTGTTCCGTAATTACTTCCTCATCTCAATCCTCAGCTATTAGCTCAAAGCCTTCCTACCTCTGTCCCCCGCCTCCCCTTTCTTTCCCCCCTCTGAGCTTAGCGGGATTTCTCTGCTGTAGTGTGCGAGACGGTCTACTGACGTGTGCTAGCGGAGGGACCAGGCGTGGAATCAACCACTTCCCTGCTCTCCTTTTTTCCGCCGGCCGAGCTATTAAGGGTTTCTGCCCAGTCTATCTGCCCACTTACATGTTAAATCTTAGTTTGTGGGCACAAGCGCTGAATTAAAAACATGAAAATGAAGTCTAATTTAACAAGCAAGGATTACAGCAAATCACTCCTGTTCAAGATAAGGCATCTTCACAGATTTTTAAGGAGTGAGCTGTGTGAAATTTGGCCAGGAACTGGAGCTGGGTTTCTTCACAGCGCGTTCCTTCTGCGTATAGTTTCACTGATGACTTTGTCCAGTCCGTCTTATCAAGGCTCTCATTCCTGGCAAGTTTACAGCACTGGAGTACGTTGATAATGAACTGTGAGAACAGCAGAGGAGAAAGGAAACAATCTCAGCGATTGTCGTCCGTTATGAATTTAATGTGATCATTATGTGGAGTTGGATTGAACAGCTTACCAGACCTTCTGTTGGGAATTTGTGATCGGCGTACGAGGAGGTAATTGTGTTTATGTGTGTGTGTGTGCGAGCATATGTCTGTGTGAAAAAAGTAGTATAATAAGAAGCAGGCTGGGATATCTGGCATTGCAACATGGAAAGCTTGTCAAACCAGTTGGGGATGAGAACTGCTTCTTCCTGCCTTTGCACTCCATTTCTTTAGTGGTCCATTTTTAATCTATGACCATGACCAGTTCAGTCATACTCCCTCCTTTTAGCACTAGAATATTTTTTTTGCAAGTGTTTGTTTGCTGCTGTGAGACGTACTGTTTGTGTCATCTACTCTCACTTGAAGGGTGTGAAATGTATGTTGTTGTTTTGTCAATTCAGATCAAAATGAAAGCCACGCTGCGTCATGTCGTGCCACATGTGGTCCGATTTCCTGCTCTCCCTGCTGCCACATACTTAGATTTGCCGTGCTCAGCTCTTGGTTGGTGTGCACACGGTGTGTATACTAAGTACAGAAATGGTCCCAAAATAGCAGAGTATTTTCTGTGGTCTCTTGTACTGCAGCTGGAGGCTGATATTGGCCCCTACGCTGTGGAGGTCTGTGTAATTGTACGCACGGAGGCCATACTCATATGCGTGCTCGTAGGGATTATTAATTTCACAGTGCCTTATGCTAGCTATCCCCATGTCTAATAGAGTATGTCCGTCAGCTCTGAAGCAGCAAACTGACCTCCCTCGCTGACCAAAACCCTCCAGTCCCTGGCCAGTCTGCAGTCTCGTGTCCCCAGTCGTAACCTCTTTAAGACTCCAACTAGTAGAATAACAAGAACTTTTTTTGAACAAACTTTTGTTTAATCACAGTTCCTCTACTTAACATGAACGCTATTGGCAAGTACACTTCCTGTATTGCAATGACTCTTGTCTTGTGAAGACAGTGTTGGCGTTTCCTCAAAATCAGCTGACCTACTCTCGGTTTTGTAAAAGGAGGTTTGTTGTACGGAGAGGAAGACAGATCAAGAAACCGCAGATGAAACTATTTTTTACAGCAACTCTCAAACGACCAACCTTGATAGTTGACTTGCACAATTAATCACATATGCTACTGTGAGGTTGTCCTTTTTAAACTAACAGTACTTTAGTGAATGCAGACCGTGAACACTACAGTGTTGTTAAGCATATTGGACCGGCATGGTGCGCATGAAGACTACTTGAGACTTGTCTGTGGCGGCTGAAGGACCATACAATGGATGATGTGTCTCACTATGAGTGTTTCATGGGCTTGCAGATAGTTCATCTTTGTCGTCTTTTTCATGGCTCATTTCAGTCTGTCCGTTGTGGTTGCCACGTGACCGCTGGCTTTTGATTTCTTGTTGTAAGTAGCAGATTATTATAAATGAACGTCTTGTTTATGTTTGAGTGGTTCGATCAAGTTTGGTGCCCATTAAAAGATTTTCTAATTGTATTTCTACTTCCATAATATGTAGAGTATTAGTGGAACCAGACCTTTTTGTATATTCAAGCACTGCTAAATACCATGTCCTCTAAACATCTTTAGATACAGTTATGGTTGGGATTGACGGGTCATTTGGAAACTCAGAACTCATTGTTGTTTTAAGTGGTCCGTTGTCACTGTCCGCTGTAACAGTTTTCTAAGAAGAGAAAAGCAGACAATGATGTGTGTTCTGTTCTTCGACGAGTGAGAGGGAAATCACTGGAAAGACGGCCATGATGTTACACATGATGAAAAAACTTGCAGTTTCCGCTGGAGGTGTAAAAGTAGCGAGCCTGGCCGGGTCTCTCAGCAACATGGTGCTTCCACATGTTCCAACTGAAGTCAAATGGCAGCCCAGTAATACGTGAAAAGTATGGAAATCTCTGACTATTTTGCTATGATTAGAAGGTTTAGTTTGATTTACCATTACATTTGTTTTTAAAGTGGAACCCTTCACCTGGGTCTCTTTGCCTTTTGCAGCAGCATTTACTTTAGTTTTAAGTGCACTGTTTACATTTCCGAAAAATATGGCTTTCGTCCCCCTTCCATGCTCCTGTATGTCTGTACGGCTGCACAGCGAAGGCCAGCTAGACTCTCAAATGACATCAGAGTTTACCAGAACTAAAGTCAAAACCAGGTCATATATCAACGAAATGAGTGGACTCAGACACAACAGACACTGAGATGCATTTTAGTACGGCAGTACAAAAATCACCAATCTTTTTTTTTGCTACTTGCAATATGCATCATGATTCTTATGAATTAAGTTTGAATCAGTGTCTAAATGGGGAAATTCTGCTTATTATGCTGTAATATTTCATCTGAATATGTATTTAAATCAATACAGGGAAATCTCTGGCTTTGCTGAATGAGTAAAACAGTATTATGAGTTATCAAAGGCCCACTGGGTTAACCTGTGGGCCTGCATCAAGTGGAATATATGAACTATATTTAGTCAAAGTGACTAAAACTAAATAATTGTTGTTGAAAATACCATATCCACTTGTTTTGCCCTGACATCATAGCCAAGAAAATCTTGAAATCAATCATCAATCATCGGAAAACAGCAACTAACATTAACATGCTTTAGAATAAATAGACTTGCGTACCATCTAATGTTGCACAATCTGAAACACTGGCCCTTTGCATTTCTCATCTGACTAATTACGGATGCTCTACTTTCAGCAAAGGCAAAAAAATAAAGCAATCGACATAATTGACTCATCTCTTGTCTCTTGCAGCTCTGCAATGCATGGATGACAACGCACCATGTGTGAACAACGCAACCTGTCTGACGCTTAACAATGGAACCGAGTACTGCAGGTAAGACCGGAGCGTGCGCACGCACACGCACACACACGCGCAGACTTTTGTTGTCACACTTTCTCTCCAAGTCTACAGACAGAGTTGTGAATAGGGCTGTAAAAACAGCCCATGAGGGGACGGTTGCGTGGGAAAATGAGTCCAGAAATAGGGTTTTCATATCAAATCCAGTCTGTTCTCGAGACCATGAGGTTTTGCTCCGGCACTGAAGAGCCAGTGAAAGACTGCTCTGTTTGACAAAGCACACAAGTACTGGGAACAATACCAACACACACACACACACACACACACACACACACACACACACACACACACACGCACATCTTCATCCAAGCTGTTACTCAGGAGATGTGGGGATTTTACTACTAACTTCATTGGTGTGCTGATGAATTCCGCTTTTGCCAAAATATCTGACTTACGATCTCATGTTGCTCAGGGATGTCAAGACAATTGTGAAACGTTTTTATGACCTGAGAAAGTTAAACATGTCTGACCAGGAAAGCGCCCTGTGTAATGGTGAACTAAATGAAAATTCAGGCAGGCTGAACCTTTTTTCTTTTTTTAAAGTACATCTGTTGCTTGGCATATGCTGTGATATTGTGAAACAATCAGCCTCTCCTACTTATGTTGTTGCAATCAGTCCATTGAGGAAAAGTGCTGCAGTGTAATTGAGAGCAGTGGCCTGTTTTCTTTCTGCCAGCTTATCCCAGTTTGTAATTAAAACGGAGCGCTCGTTGTAATTGTCTTGCCAATCCGGAGCCAAATTCCCCAAGAAAAACACTCTGGCTAGTTCATGAACCTGCTCATATTTCACCAAACGTGATGTGAATCACACTGCGCGTCGGTTCCCAGAGCTTTTGGTATTTAAACACTTGGCTACTTCTGTAAATAGGAGGAGAGAGAAGCATCTTTCCTTAATCAGTGTTTGACATTCCCTCCATTTGATTCAAGGTCAACGGGAAATATCTTCCTGCAGGTGCACAGGACCTCAGTGTCTTGTGTGTAGTTTGAACACAATTAAAAATTCAATTGTAGTGGCAAGAACGAGCCAATTGCCATTACACAGCTATTGGAGTAAAACACCCAACCGCACAGACAAGCAGTGACACGAAGCCCTGATTTATCCACGTAACCTTTACACAAGTTACTCTAGTGTGTCTGCACGGTGTCGTTGCTCCGGTGATTTCTCTCTCAAGTGGAGTCAAAGCAGTTGGATTATTTTTTTTGGGAGGTGCTTTCTCAGCATCAGCTCCCCAATTTGAATCCTTCTCACCGATTACAGCTGTGTTTGTTACACGGTCAGGCAGAGGAGCCGGGCTTTATGCTGATCTTTACTGGCGTACGTCTGCAAAGCAGCGTTCTAATGACCTGCAGCTGTTTAAGACTCGGCCTCATCCAAGTTTTTGGTGTTTGTTGTTGTTCTTGCTCTTGTTGTCGTTGCCTCACCATCACTTCGTATACATTGCATTGCATCATTAAGTAAAGATACAGTAGTGTGGTCTGACTTTTAGATTTATTCTTTTTTTTGTATGCGCCTCTTTGTGCTTTCGAGGTTGAAGTTATTATTTTTTCTCAGAATCAAAACGATGGCGTCCGTGATAAAACATCTCCTTCAGTGAGTGGTTCTACAGTTCAGAAGTCAGCTGACAGAGCACAGGACTGCTTCGAGTTTGACTGATAAACCCAGGCCGCCCTCACCCCCCACGTGCTCCAAGTAAACACAGAAAGCTAAAGACGTTAAACTCCCATAGGCACATCTTTGCACAGAAATAGTTTGCGGCCGGTCGTTTCCGTCTACACTACGGTGCCCATTCAAAAGGCCTATTGTGTGCAAAGAAATTGAATTATGTGCGTCAAAAGCAGTCAGTTATGAGTGAACAGTCACTGGGCCCCATTTGGAGAAGCCTAATTTTGTCACATGGATCACATCCTAAGTCAGACGGTGGTGACATACTGACTTGTACAGGTCGTCGAGTCTAAATGTAGAATATTTTGTGAAATCTTAATTTTTTTCAATACGTTTTTCATCATGATTTACTTGTTTCCAGTAAGTAATCAACACAGTTATGCAGTTATGATGGGTCAGAGAAGTTTCTTTCTCTCTATGATATCCATACAAAGCATATACTCTTACTTTGAAGGTACTGTAAGACACATGTTTCTGTTTGGCATCTACTTCTTTTTTCTTTTTTTTTTAATTAAGTTTCCTGTCATATAGGAAAATGCAGCTGTTGTCAGTTTTCTCTCTTTTAAACAATTCCTTCGATTCCTTTGAAGATACCTTTTCACCTTTTTTTATTAAAAGGAAGGAACCAAAGAGGACAAGAGAAGAGCTTGAGTTTTTATTAGGCATTTGCTCGTAGACATCACAGTAAAAAACACACAAAGACCGGGGCGTTTAGACAGAAAAACCCTGGAAACCTGCTTGTAAAGGGAGCCGGTTGTCTTAGTTTGGACCAAGTAAGTGTTGTGAAAGAGAATTACAGAGCATGGGTGAGGTCGTCTGGCAGGGCAGGGTGCAGAGAAGCCGTCTAACCGGTGACACAGCAAGCCATCAGTTCAGAGTTTGGAAAAAAAAAAAACACCTGTGTGTTTTTGTGTGCAGTCAGGCTTTGGGAAGTTTTATTTATCAGCATTTTACTGAATGGATAGATGAATATATATTCATGGCAGTGCTGTCAGGAAGACTACAATGGGACAGCCAACAATGGTTGTGCATGTTGGCCGTATACGAGTCTGACTAGGATCCGTACAACTAGATTCTGAGTTTCTGACTAGAAAAAAAAAAAAAAATGGATGCCTGTTGTTGATAGAGTGAAGCCGAGCTGTCTGAAGCCGGTGTACCCCCAGAACAAAATCTCTTTGTCTTGTGTTCAGCCATGCTTGCACCTGATAAAGTGTCTCTCCTCAACAATGTTCTCTTTTTCACACCGTCTTTTTCTCTTGTCGTCTATGTCATTCCTTTTATAGTTATTCCAAAAAAAAAAGGGAGAGTGTCCCGGTGTTGTGCAGACCTGTTGTCTGTTTGATCTGACAAGCAGAATTTGCCTGCAGGGCAGCCAAGAGCAAGAGAAAGGGTCAAAAGTAAAGAGGATGTCTCTTTCAGGTAATTTGAGGAGGAATACCTTGGAGCACTAGGGGGGAGTGGAGAGAAGTGAAGCAGAGAGAGGAGTGTAATTTCCCTCTTGTTACGCCTCCTTCATCACGCTGTCACTCATCCATCCCTACTTCTTCCCCTCCCCCCCTGGCTCGGGTTTTGGCTGCCTAGTCTGGATGCAGCGTCCCTGCCCTCATTGTACTTCTCCCACAGCCTCTTTGATTATTTAGATCTTCCTTCCTTTTCGTTTAGCTCTATTCTGCATGCAGCCTTCGTGTTTCAAACTCGTTCCCAAGGATCTTTGCAGCGTCGTCGTTAATTAGTCACTTATTTTCAACGTCACCTCACCTTGTCGAAAAATCCTTGTGGGATTGTCACGCTCAGTCTTGTGTTTTTCAACCAAAAAAATGTCCTTCCAGAAAATGAGAGTGACGCTGACAGAAGACAAAAGCAGAGTCATGCCCTCCACTCCCCAACAGTAGTCAACTCATACATAGATTTGCTAGGTGAAGCATATTGGAGTCAGACTTGACAGCCACGTAAGTAGCACACTGGAAACGACTGTAGTGACTTCCTGTTTAACCTCTTCAAAGGCTGATCAAATTTCCACCTTCTAAAAAGAGCTTTGTAGGTGATGTCAAAGACTCACCTAACATTTTAACACCAGTTTGTTTGTCAATGATTCACTGTTAACAAGTAAAAGTAAGATACAGGGATTTAGAAAATAAGTATTTTGGGGGATTGGTTCTCCTTTGAACATATTTTGAACTGTAAATAATAGACAACTTATCATCTTCATCACGCCTGAGAAGTTGTCAAAGAGCAGCTGAAAGTTGTATACTAAAATGACTCGTATTTAATTTGCATTGCTGCCAACCCAACCCGTTTGGTTGCGTGAACATGGCATGCAGTCAAACCAATTCTGGCGCGAATTATCAACAAGGCTCGGATAGACACATTCTCAAAAACAATCAAGAAAAAAAAGAAGAAGAGAGTGACGAGGGCACAGCGGTGTACAAATGCAAAGCAGGCTGATCAAAGATCCGGACATTTAAAGTTTCATCAAGACAGAGGAAGCCTTACACAACTGTGAGGAATGTAGCAACCAGATCATAAATCCACATCCAGGAAGGTGACAAGTGGCTTTCTGTCACACAGCTGGGATGGCACAGAGAGGTCAGAAGTAGCCCAGTCTGGTCACACTGTCACACTTTACCTCCTCATGTCCCATGATTTTAAGGTTCTGACCAGTGCAAACTTCAACTGTTGGCCACAATCAGTATTACTGTATAAAACAACATCCACGCTGTGGAGTATTTTTGCAGAAAGCTGCGTCTAATTTTATTGTAAAAAAACTGCAATATCCTGTAGCCTGACTGTTCAGTGGCACACTCGGCATGTCCATGCCATGGATGTATTTGAAGAACTGGGTACCGGACTGGCATTATAATGGCACGCCGATTTACCCAGTGGTCACCTGAGGTACTGCAGCAAAAGAAAATCCCATGGTCCCAAAAAGCATTTTTCCCATAGACTGCAATACAAAAATAAACGCCTTTAAAATGGCCTACAGGACGACTGTGACTGGAAACGTGATTCATATCAAATCTTTCTATTGTAGATTTTTCAGTTATGGTCTTTTAGTCGTGTAAAAAAAATTATAAAGGCCAGAAAGTCACCCGAAAAGAGTTTATTCCCAGCATGATGTCAAAACGTCATACGTGCTGTGTCTCGTTCTGTAACTGACGTTCTCCAGAAGCGTTCTGATTGGCCAAATAGATCACGTGACTGATCATGTGACAGCCCATCAGAGGCATGATGGGAAAGGACACTACTGCGCATGCTCTATGGGCCCATTAATGCGGCAGTCAAAACTTCTTTGGCGTATTTGCTGGATGAGCTATCTCATTGAAATGAATGGGCTGCCATCTTGGACTCTGGGGTCTTGGTCCATGCGAGTGGAGGAGGAAGCACTTTATGATCACTGTCGCAAAAAATGCTTTAAAACAATTTTTTGCTTTTACGTACGAAGCATAATTACTCTTACTTGGTTTCATTTTTACTCTGCTATGTAGCACATCTGATGCCAAACTGAATCCCCATTGAAAAAAAGTGACGAGGCAGAACTTCCCGGAACTCTGTACTTTGCTCGTTTCTTTCCTCTCACGGTTGCAAATACAGACATCCTTTTGTGTGCTGTTGCACAATTCTAAGTATAATAATGTATGTTTTGGAGCTCATATTGGCCAATTGTGATTCTCACATACTTACATTGTATCCATTTGACTTTTTATGAAATGAATACTCACCAGAGATATAACGTGTTGAGGCTAGTCAGCTAGTCAGTTAGCACTGTCTAATGCATTTGTAGTTGCATTACCAGGTGAAGACGTGGTGAAGTGGCTGATAGGAACAAATCAGGAAGTGTATATGTGGATCCTTCCTTCCTCCTTGAGCTGTTGAACACACGCACTTAAAGAGTGTGTAAAATGCTGACACCTTCATAATAGGTGTTGAAGTTGCAAAGTACCTTAAGTGTGATTGTTAGCATGACTATCAATCTAATCTGAACACATAACAAGGTGGTAATTTCCTAGTTGTCAGTTTTCTATTTGCTCTTCTAACCAAAGGGGGAGCTCCAAACTGAAGGAAAAAAAAAAAAATACAGAATAAATTTCTAAATCAGTTAGTGGTATTATAATGTGGACCTAGATATGGGAGTTTTATAGGGCAAAAAACATATAGTTGGATACTCATCATGAAGCCACCGCAGAGGGAGGATAATGACAGAACACAGAGACACAGGCAGATGGAGCGCTCACAGAGAAAAACAGATGAGTCTTTTTGAAATGTTTTTAAACACAGTCTTCGATTTTACCACACGTCCCCAGATTGGACTCCACCCTTCCGCAGCCCTTTATTCACTCCACGGCGATTCTTTTCAGTTTGGCCCTTTTCACTACTCATTTCTGGCTTTCTCTTTAAATTCTAGGCCTGTGACTTCCCCTTTAAGGCATCCTCCTCCCTTTTTTCTGTTTTGATGTCAATCTCACACTATCTTCTGCCGCCTTCACTGTCTTTTTTTCAGGTTTCTTTTTTACTTTTTCTTTTTTGCTGCCTTTGCACTTCTGTTTGAAAACGGGAAATTCGTTTTAAGTTTCCAGTGTAGAGTGGGACTCCTTGTGAGCGCTGTACATGACATACTACTACTAGTTTTCCCCACTGCCAGACCTCCCCACACACTACATTTATAATGTGGTGAACCGTGGTCTGCAAAGAAATTCCACCCTGAGCCTTGCTATCATTTCTGATAGGGGTGTGTTAAAGTGAAAAACTATGTTTTGGGCTGATGGTAAACACTCACCACAGGTTTGGCGTAGGATTGTAGTATAGATATTTCTTTTGAATTGTGGAAAAACTTTCATTGTAATGCTTGGCATAAGGCTGGGGTGTTGAGAAAGAGGAAACGGTTAAACCATTTAACTTGCAGTTCAGGGTATATTTAATGGTGATGGGAAAAGAGGTGGTTGATGTCACATCAACTGACTTTTTTTCTTCCCATAACATTCATTCTAGTTTGCTTGGTGTCCCTTCACGATGCTTAGATACACATTTGCATTGGGGGTTTCAGGGTAGCAGTTGAAGGTCAGTTGTTTGCTCATGTTTTTAAAGACACAATTTTAGCTGTATTTCCTATAAAAATGTGTTAAATCAGTCTAGTTCTCTTGAGTCAAGAAACAGTAGATAAGGAGAAGGTCAACCACTGGTGTCCTTCCCTATTCAGTTCCGCCGTATCACCACACTTTGGACACTTTGAGAAGTTCCCCAATCAGAGTCTGTTGTGTTAGCGCCAGTCCACATTGCTGTAAAAGTGTCTCTTACTCACCGTGATGATATTTTCTAAAATGGAGCCGTTGACTCATACAGTTAGCATGAATTTAAATAGCTAAGGTCTTTTCACAATGTTAAGTAGGTGTAGCACGTATGTTGATGTTGGACTTTCTCCATCAAATTCTCCATTACAAAGCTCACTGTCCTCTTTTCCGACTGTACTCCCGCCTCCCCTGCTCACGATATCCGTTCATGCACGGAGAAGACAACACTGCAGTGAATAGACCACCTATGTTGAAGTCTGGAATGATCCACAGATTGAAAAAGGAGCTGGTTTGCGCTCTCGCTGTGTCTGACTCTGGCTCAGCTTCATGTTGATGCCCTCAGGCGGGAAGCATGATGGAGTTATTAAGCGTCGCTGAGACTAGAATGGTGGTTAAGGCAGGCAAGCAGGGTGGGTGGAGTTGGGCGGTTGGAGTTTAGGAGAGAAAGAAATGGCACGAAAGAGAGGGGAAATTAGTGAGGGGTGGGGGGCTGAGCTGGGGACGCAGGAATGAAGGTGGGCGACATGAGGTGAGTAAGCGAGAGTCAAGCAGCTCCTCTCACTACTCACTACAAACCCCCCCTGGTCAGACAGGACAGCCAGAGGTCAGCATGAGGTAGTGGAGGAGTAGGAGGAGGAGGAGGAGGAGGGAGAGAGAGAGAGAGATGGGGTGCAGAGGGAGGAGGTATGTGTAATATGGGGGCGCTAATGTGAACCAGCTGTGGAAACCTGACACCTCTGGAGTAGGTTGAAAAGAGAGGTGGAGGAGTGAGAAAGAAAGGCTGCAGGAAACAGTGAGGAGTGAGAGAAGGATGGAGCAAGGGGGGGGGAATATCCCAGTTGGTTCAAAAAACAGTGACTGGAAAACACAGATGAATTTGGTCAGAACAAATTAGAACTGACATTAAAAAAAAAAGAGAGAAAGAAAATCTGTCACCGTTCTCTCTGTGCCAACACTTGTGTGCCTTTGTGTGTTTGATTGTCTCCTTCCTTGCCGAGTCTCTCCGCTCCCCGACTACAGCGTGAATCATGCAGAGCCTTGTCTGTTTGCCTCGGGCACCGCAGATAGGGCCGCGGGCTAATAATGAGCTCCCTATCCGACAGTGAAACCTGAAGGACGGGTATCGTTCCCTGACTCCATGGCATGTGTGTCTGTCAACACTGGGCCGATAGCTCTATTTGAATTTAATAGAGGTTTCTGTGTATCTTTCCTGTCAGCACGTTGGAATTTTCAACCCCTGATAGCGAACAGTTACTCACGGCTGTTATGGCTGTTTTTTTTTTGGTTTTTTTTGTTTTTTTCTTCGTCTATTTATTCTTGTGTAAAGTGTAATTTTTTTTGTTTTTTGTTGTTAAATCTTTCAGTCCTCACTTTTAACCCGCCGCTCAGACCGAAAACACGGCGACGGAGCAGAAGCGACCGAAAGCCTCCTAACTTCCTTACACAAGTGGATAAACTTGACTTTGAGTCACGCATGTTTCGTGTTTGCCATAGCTTTAATGGCGAAAATGTGTGAAATGTTCCCAGTGAAACGTAAACCAGGCATTAACCTGGACACGATGTCCTGTGTGTGACAGCCCGCTAATGTGATGTATGTTACAGGGCAAAGGGCCATGTCGTTACTCCTCCAGCATGCAGCTCTCTTTCCCAGGATGCCCGCCGTGTTGTGATGTCATGCTCAAGCTGTGTTTGTGTTTAGAGCGCGGAGGGGAGGGTCCACCTTTTGTGTTTGCGCATTTGTGTGCGCGTTTGTGTAGAGGCGCGTGTGCTGCGGTGGTGTGTGGGTGGGGGCCAGCACACAGACGCGCTGACTCGCAGACGGGGAAGTGGGAGGACGGCCGCGTCTGATTTGTCCTACCGCGTTTTTTTCAGAGGCGATTTGACTGAGTTCACCTTTGCGCTGAAGAATTAGAGCGCTGGCCGTTGGCTCAACAAATGTATCAGCTATGGTTCGAACGAAGCAGAATGTTTTTGCAGCACCGGTACATCAAGATGAGTGAAAAGACAAAGTTTACAAATATGAGTTAGCACTGTGATTTTGACCTTGGTGTCAAACAGCACACATATTCAAAAAAGTTGGAGGAGAAAAAATACAGGTAGAGGTTTGTCACCACTAAAATGTTTATAATTTATGGATATTTTAAATGCATTCTTGAGATGCTTGGCTGTTTGGGTCCGTATGTGGAGCTACAAACCACATTTTAAACACACAGCGTGTCACACAGAAAGGTGTCACTTTAAAAAAACAAAAAAGAAAAACCCACACAGTTGTCGGTGTACACAGGTATTTTAAATTAGTGCATTTGTAATTGACATTTTATACCAAACACTCTCATTTTTGTGGGGGTTTGGTGGGGTTCGTACTTTTCTGTGATTCAAATATGTCAGGATGGGAATTTCACTCACCAGTTGTGGTTTTGCTTTTTTCCCGCCCAATCGTGGAAGTCATGTGACTCAAAGTTGCCGCACGTGATTGATCTGCGGAATGTCTCGGTGCCGTGATTCATCCCCCTGTTATTTTCCCCCATCTGTGCTAAACCTAATATCTTCAAGCTGCCGTGGGGTGGAGCAGCCGATGATAAACAAAGTGTGAAATTAAATGAAATAAAAAAATCCCCTTTCCCGTCTTATCGCTGCTTTTTCTTTTGTTGTTTTCATGTAACGATGAAAGGAAGCATCAGTTTGGCCGTGCACGTGTGTTTGTGCGACTGTGTGGTGGAGATCTTCTCTCACCGTGTTACCTGAGCGCCTCCGGGGAGTCGGGCTTAGAGGGCCGTGTGGGAGGTGGCGGCTCGCTCTGCTCCACACAGTCTCCAGACAGTCAGTCTGCCATGTGCCCTATTCACACACACACACACACACACACACACTCGCGCACACACACACAAACACACGCGGCTCATCCGAATAGGGCTTTTACCATGCTGATACACACGTTTGGGAGCTCAAGTCACAGTACTGTCACAAAGAGAAGTGGTGAGTGAAAGTAGCAGGGCCGGGCGCGAACAGAGGAATCGAAAGCGACAGAGGCCTCACTGTTTCCAATCGAATTCTCAAGTGGACATGTTGTGTAATATCGAAATTTTCCTCGCACACTCATGGGGTATTGTTAAATCACTGACATTCCCGAAAAAAGAGGTTCCATATATTGTATTATACATTTTCTTTTTTAAACTAGCTCCTATCAGGTTCATTGGGGCAGATTGTCAATTGCCCATCACCAGACAAGCTGCCCTGCTGACTTTGATGAGGAAGCCACTATTGATACAGTTTTTAAAATACAGACAGGAAAGCCACTCATAATTAATAAAGGAAAGGCACAGTTGTTTTTACTATCTTTGTGGACAAGCGCATGCCAGTTGAAATTGAGGCCGGTTCAACTTTCTGTTGGTCGCGGATGTGTCAACTCACAGCTGGTCGCCAGGAGTGAAGTGCACGTCTCAGTGTCACGCAGTCGCTGGCTCCTGTGATGGAAATGACATAGAAGCCTGTCATCACCGTGTTTGGTGTCAGTGCAGCTGGTCGCAGAGCAAAAGAGTGAACCAGGGTCAGGCTTAGGTGTCCGAAAATGCCTGACTACATCTCCTGACTTTCTTACCTTGGATAAATTCATGTTGCTTTTGACTTTTTTTCCCCTCCGAAAGGCTCCACGTCGTTGGCCAATAATTGCTGTACCTTTTGCAATTGTTGTTTTTGCCAGTCTTTAGTCAACAAGTTTCCGATGTCCCCACCCCACATCCTTCCACTTTCTGGCTTCTCCTTTGCCATCGCTGACCCCTGTTTAACTCTACGACCGCACTCAGCTTCCTCCTTGTCTCAAGCTGCTTTACAAGCTGACTGCTCAGAGTTCAGAGCAGCTCGTGTGTGTGTGTGTGTGTGTGTGTGTGTGCGATGTGATGTGAGGACATGTGGCTCAGCTTCAGGCGGCGGTTTATACACTGTCCAACGCAAGATGCTCTGCTACCAATAATAAAGAATGAATAAATACACTGCAGTCAGGGACACAACTAACTGTTGTGTATGACAAGGGATTGGGTTTATTAACGTGATTAATCTTACACTCCTCCATTAGGATGTGGTTGTGTCAATGCATCAGCCACAGAAATCAGATGGCTGTTTACTCCCGCTGATGCATTTGTGTCTTAGATGTGTGTATGCGTGCGTGCGTGCGTGCGCATACGACATGATGATTCTAATGTTACTTCTCACTTCTCACTGTGTTGTCGTCTGATGTGGTTCCAGACGTATATCGGATTGAAACTCATTGCGTTATTTGTTTGTCTCTCTTTCAAGAAAAGGGAAGCAAACACACACACACACACACACACACACACACACACACACACACACACACACACATTTATTTTTCTTTTAAAATGACCATCTTTCAAACCTGTGAGGTGCTAAAAATAAGGTCTTATTTACGTCTTTGTGCTGACAAATGCCTTTTGCATCATCCACCATTCATGTCTGTGTGTATGTGTGTGTTTCAGGTGCGCCCCGGGGTTCATGGGCGAGTACTGCCACCACAAGGACCCCTGTTACCCCGGATACTGCCTGAATGGAGGGAACTGCTCCGTGGCCATGTCAGCGGGTGTGCCCGTGCCCAGCAGCGCCGCCTGTGTCTGCCCTCTGGGCTTCACTGGACAGCACTGCCAGACGCCCCAGAACTCCACGTGTTACCCCAACAACCCCTGCGCCAACAAGGGCATCTGCAGCCTGCTGCCCCTTGACAAGTACAAGTGCGAGTGCGCCAGAGGATGGACAGGTGGGATAAATTGATAAATGGGCATCCTATAGGTGTCCGACCTGTACCCTATACAGAGTGCAGGAAGGCAAAGACAGCTGTGGAATAGTTGGAAATGGCGAGGGACCCCAGTACCGGAGACCTGTGCTGTGCAAATTTGCAGCAATTAGTTTAAAGTAGATAAACTATAATGCATTGATCAAAGTTGATCCAGTCAGCTTAATATAAGCTTTAATATAATAAAGCTTAATCTAATATTACAGTTGTTTCCAACAGGATGTAAAACACAACTGCACTGAAAACAACACAAGAAAAACACATTTGCAAACTTATTTAAGGCGTCATTGAATGTTTCTTTCCTATTGCCTTTTAATTAAAATAATATTGACGTTAGCATAATATAAGAATGATAATTTTATATTATTATACACTATCTGCTGATAGGTGTTACATAGCGAGAAGAGCTGGTGGTGACACCACTTCTGTTTACATTGCAGGACTGCGGTGTGAGCGTGAAGACAGCTGTCTGTCCGGCCCCTGTGCCCACGGCGGAGCGTGCGCCGCTCTGCCCGGTGGCCGCTTCTCCTGCTCATGTCCTCCAGGGTACACGGGCCTCCGCTGCCTCAATGACACAAATGAATGTGCCGCCACACCCTCCATATGCCAAAATGAAGGACAATGCATCAACACCCCTGGTTCCTACAAGTGAGTTATTGTATTATTTTTTTTTTAAACCACACTTAAGAAAGAAATATCAAATGTATGGATGTCCTCTGTTAAGACTGAGGGAAATGAAATGTGTCAACCTGACTGTCTCTTTTCCAAAGGTGCGTGTGTGCTCCGGGCTTTACTGGCAGAGACTGTGAGAGCTCCTACATCCCCTGCTCACCTTCACCATGCCTGAATGGTGGCACCTGCCACCAAATCTCCGAAACCAGTTACTCATGCCATTGCCTTCCAGGTAGGATGATTAGAATTCTCAAGCGAATTTGCTGTTTTTTAATAAAATTGAGTAAGAGTTAAAAAGGGAGTGGTGGACCAAACACCAACACAGATGTGGAATTGCTTTGCCTACAGCGATTACAAAACCTACTGTACGAGAACCTCTGCCTGTTTTTCATCGAATTGTAACTTTTGTTTCCCACAATGTTACTTTTATGTTTAAGATACAAACTGTCTGATCTTGTCAAGTTTGTTGTCATACAGTCTCCTGTCAGTCTTACAACTGGGATGTTTATACAACAGACGCACACACACGCACAAACAGAGCCTCTGTTTACAGTCTCTGCTGACACATCATAATCCACTGACTGTCTTCAAGTAGTATTCATGTGTACTTTTCCCAACAAGTGCACAAGTAAATGAACTAATTATAATGAATGAAACGAACAGTCTTCATGGCTTTGAGGCTCATATCTCTTTCTTTTCCCGCAGGTTTCAATGGGACTAACTGTGAGCACAATATTGACGACTGTCCTGGTCATCAGTGTGCTAATGGAGGAATCTGCATGGATGGGGTTAATACCTACAACTGTCAGTGCCCCCCAGAGTGGACTGGTAAGTGTTATATTTGTTTTTTAAGTCAGATAAAGCCTGAAAGGTACAATCCAATAACATGTTATTCAGGCAAGCTTAATGCCAAACTATAAAGCACGCCTTCTGAAGGTTCAGAAGTTTGCTAAACCAATTATTTGAAATATAATTTTGATTGTGTGAGGCAGAATAAATGTGTGCTGTGATCAGTGAAATAAATCAGACCTTGAATTCCCATTTCTACGGGTAGTTTATATCCTCTTTACCTTCAAGGTGTGATACTTAACACAAGGTGTGTCTGTGCTAACAGGCTTGTGTGGCACATTTAGGCTTTTCTCCTGCAAAGCAAACAGGCTCACATTTTCTTCTCTGGCTGTCAGAGTCCATATTTCCAATTGGCACACGACAAACAAGGTCACTTGGATTTAGGAGAGCGATGACACAATGTTTTACATTCGCTGCGATAATAAAGAGTTGTTCCTTCTTTTTATTTGGTGCATTGCAAAGTTACAACTTAGCTTAAATTGCAAGGTGCTGCATTAATTCAATGTCTGATCCCCACTGTTAACCTCTTTCTTTCCTCTCTGTAGGCCAACACTGTACCGAAGACGTCGACGAGTGCCGCTTGCAGCCAAACACTTGCCAGAATGGAGGGACCTGCACCAACCTGATTGGCAGCTACGTCTGCGTGTGTGTTAACGGCTGGAGTGGGCCCGACTGCTCTGAGAACATTGATGACTGCGCCACGGCGTCCTGCACCGAAGGTTCCACATGCGTCGACCGCGTCGCATCGTTTTTCTGCATCTGCCCTCCTGGCAAAACAGGTACGACCTTTGTGAAAAACCAGTGTGTGATGGCTAAATGATGGCAATATGTTTTTGCAAAATACAAAACAGAGCTCCTGTATGTCGGAAGGAAATGAGGACTGACTGTTAACCAGGCAGAGGAAAGTGAAAGGCTCCTCCTGACATGATCCATGTTTGATACAGTCATTAAACCACATAATAGTTTCGTGCTACACACTGGGTGGAGACTGAATCATTCAGGATTTATATGTAGCCTCGCCCTAATGAACCTTTCCTCAGGAGCAAATTTGCTTTGTGTTTGCCTGTGGATGAACCTGGCATAAACCTCTCATGGTTTGCAACGTGTATTGTGTGTGGGTTTTTTTTAATGGTTCGTTTTTTTGTTGTTGTTTTAGGACTGCTCTGCCACAGAGACGACGCCTGCATCAGTAACCCGTGTAGGGCGGGCTCTCAGTGTGACACCAACCCTGTCACTGGCATGTACAACTGCAACTGTCCCATAGGATACATGGGCAGCACCTGCAACATTGACAGGAATGAGTGCAGCATTGGTAAGGGAGAGAAATGTCTGAATAGTATCAGCTTGTATATGTTTTTTGGGTTTTTTTTCCACCATACCTTACCATTTTTTTTCTCTCTTTAACATCAGGTCCCAATCCATGCGAGCATGGTGGTCAGTGTGTGAACACTGATGGCTCCTTTACGTGTAACTGCGGGAGAGGCTACACGGGGCCGCGCTGTGAACAGGACGTCAATGAGTGTGCATCAAGCCCCTGCCAGAACGATGGCACGTGCCTGGACCGCATCGGGGAGTACACTTGCATCTGCATGTCCGGTATGATACATTATGAGGCCTTGTTCTATTCGTACAATTCATGAACTAAATCCATTAGAAGTGTAGCTTTGTGAAATACTAGCGTTTCTGTCACCCTGTCCTCGTCATTTAAAATTGTTTTGAATAACAAAGAAAAACAGTTAATTGGAATACGAAGATGTTAAATGTTACAAAAATGCTTCTGCTGCACTAATACCTTACCGAGAGAACAAATTGTACCATATTCAAATCACAGTGAAAAAGAGACTATTTTGGAATCTTTATTTTCTTGCATTCAGGATTTGAGGGGACTCACTGTGAGATTGAGGTGAACGAGTGTCTCAGCTCGCCGTGTCTGAACCAGGGAAAATGCCACGACAAGGTCAGCCGTTTTGTCTGCGAGTGTCCAGCAGGTTTGTTTCACATATTTAAAAAAAAACGACAACTTTTTTTTCTTTTTATTTTAAATCAGCGATTAAATGCGAAAATGTTCTGTCGTGGATTTGTCATGTGTTTTCAGGTTTCAGCGGTGAAATGTGCCAGATTGACATCGACGAATGTTCCAGCACGCCCTGTTTAAACGGGGCCAAATGTATGGACCTGCCCAACGGATATGAGTGCGAATGTGCAGAAGGTAAAATAGACTCAACGGACGGCTCCAAGATGCCACTGTAACAATAACCTCTGCTTTGTACCGGCAGGACATTTACACTGAGCCCCATTGTATGTCCTGTGGTGTTTCTCTAAAACCAAACGTCTTCGCTCAGGTTTCTCCGGCCGGCTCTGTGAGGAGAACATCAACGACTGCATGCCAGAACCCTGCCACCACGGTGTGTGCAAAGACGGCATCGCTACCTTCTCCTGCGAGTGCTACGCCGGATACACCGGCGCCATTTGTAACATCCAAGTTCAGGAGTGCCACAGTAACCCCTGTCAGAACCGAGGGCGCTGCATCGACCTGGTCAATGCCTACCAGTGCAACTGCCCACCTGGAACCACAGGTAGGAGCTTGTGTGCTGCAGCACGGTGTATAGTACCAAAAAGGGAATTTGCATTTTTATACTCGGCCGTCGGTTACTCAAACCTGTGGCAAATTTAGAGGTGATGATTCTTCTGAAAAAGTGTTATTATTATTATTACTATTCTAAAGTGGCGCTAAATTAGCCATAAAGCTTTTAAAACATCTAAACAATCCTGTAATTACAATGCAGTACATCTCCTGCCAAACATGCTGTCACTGTTCTTATTCTTCTGTGTGTTTTTTGTCCTCCCAGGATTAAAGTCTCTCTCAGCGGATCACGTTTTTAGCCGTCACCTACAGTTGAAACTTTCAACCTGATACTCTCTTGAGAGTTTCCTCACCCAGGAAGTGACTCGAATACATAACTAAGATAGATATTACCAGCATACGGCATGATCTAGCATTTCCTGTTGTTGCATTTCGAGTTGAGTGCTGTGTAAGCTGTATTTTTGGGCACACGCACCAGTAGTGTGTGTGTCAGATGGGCTCAACTATTCAACGCTGCTTTTCACTGTTCACAAACGGACTCGGTTCCACACTATGTGCCGTTCCGCTCTGAAGCCTGATACTGAGGTCTTCGCCGTCCTTTCAGCCAGCCTTGCGTCAAGTCTCGTGTCATGACTTCACTTCCTCTCCTCTTATATATATTTATCTAGGTTTGCTCTTTTTTCATATCTCTATCCTTCTTTCACTTGCGAAACTGAACAGTGAGTTTTTCCTCCCCCTGCAGGAGAATGAGTGAAGTGCCATTGCCTTTCTCACTTTAAACACTATGTGGGGTTAAAATTGATAAATTCTGTAACCGGCACCGAATATTTCAATGGACTGGTTTGTCATTTTAATGTGTATTAGGGGTGAATTGTGAGATCAATGAAGATGACTGTGCCAGCAACCCCTGTCAGAATGGAGAGTGCCAGGACGGAATCAACGAGTACAAATGTCTGTGCAGCCCTGGATATACAGGTTGGTTTGACCTTATTTGTATCTTATTTGAGTGAACCCAGAAGTGTTAAAAATTACTGAAACAAAAAATTACTTTAAGACTCCTCCCAATACTATAAATCCTTTCCAATTTCTCTCTGATAGGATCTAAATGTGAGGTGGAGATCAATGAGTGCAGCTCAAACCCGTGCATGAGCGGAGGGACGTGTGTGGACAAAATCAATGGGTTCCACTGCCTGTGCCCACCCAGCACCCACAGCCCTCTGTGCCTCTCGGGGACCGACCATTGTGCTGGCCAGCCTTGTGTGAACGGACAGTGCATTGAACAGCAACTTGGGTATGTTCAACCTTTGCTGAAAGCAATATTTGTCTTTATGCTGCAGGTCATTTTGCACTGGATGTGCACTGGACTGCAGGGAGTGTAGCCAAGAAATGTATTTATTAATTTATTTATTTATTCATTTTCAATAAACAATTCATCATGTGTCACGTTTAGATTCAGAGACCAGCTTTGCATCATCCCACTTGGAATTTGAATGTGAATGTGCACACGCAGGTTTTAGTTGAAACGATCCGATGATGAAATCATTGCATGTCCTCAGCTGAACCAGAACACCTTGTGTTGGAAAGAACTGGCAGCTTTTACAGTCACGATAAGACATGATGAGGTCATTAACACTTCTTGCGTCGTGCGTAGCTACTTCTGCGAGTGTGCGCCTGGCTGGGTGGGGCAACACTGTGAGATGGAGAAGGATGAGTGCCAGCCTAATCCGTGCCAGAACGGCGGCTCCTGTTTAGATCGACACAACGGCTACACCTGCCTGTGCCAACCTGGATTCAGAGGTGAGAGCTGTTCCGTTATTTAGTTACATTAATTTGACAAGAGGTCAAAAAAAATTAACAACAAACTTCTCTTTGTTATCAGGATTGAACTGTGAGAAGAATATAGACGAATGTGCCTCTGGGCCGTGTCTGAACCAGGGCATTTGCACCGATGGAATCAACAGTTACACCTGCCACTGCAGTCTGCCGTTCACAGGTTGGTCTCGCCAGACGTGCGCTGTGGCCTCGATGGGTTTCTCTGCATATGGTCCTTGTCACTGCAGCATCCATTGCCACCGTTTGTAATTGTGATTTTGAATGCGTGTCGTCAAAAACAGGCAAACACTGTGAGGTGGAACAGGTTCCTTGCGCTTCCCATCCATGTGAGAAAGGAGGAGTGTGCCGGCCATCTGCAGACTACACCTCTTACACCTGTCGATGTCCGGCTGGTTGGCAAGGTACGAGTGTATTTCGGTTTGTGGTGAGACTAAATATACGACAATCTCCTATGGTGTAAACATTCAGGCTCCATTTATTTATTAATCATTCTTCTGTATCTTAATTATTGCTGTCTGTGTTGCTTGTTGCCAAGTGGATGCTGTAACACTGCTTCCTCTAAACGGTACAGGACCACGCTGCAATGAGGATGTGAACGAATGCAAGAAAAACCCTTGCAAAAACGCAGGCCGCTGCATAAACAGCCAAGGGAGCTACTTGTGCAAATGTCAGCCTGGCTACGGTGGACACAGCTGTCAGATAGACGTCGACGACTGCACGCCCAGTGAGTGTTTTTTATCTCAGCCTATTTAGTCCCCTCACATGTAAATGCACAACTCATTTGTGTGATATCGTCAATGATAACACATATTTTACCTCTTGGAATTAGGCGTCGATGACAATAACTTCTCTCCCTCGCTGCTTTCCTGTAGATCCGTGCCTGAGCGGTGGCACTTGTGTCGACGACGTCGGGAGCTTCTCCTGCAGATGCCGCCTGGGATTCGAGGGAGAACGGTGTGAGACCGACGTGGACGAGTGCGCCAGCCAGCCCTGCAAGAACGGCGCCTTCTGCAAGGAGTATGTCAACAGCTTCGTGTGCGAATGTCGACCCGGCTTCAACGGCATCCTGTGCGAAAACAACATCCAGGAATGCACAGAGAGGTTGGTCTAAAGCTAACTTGCTGTGCTCGCCATTACTGAACACCTGGATGACCTCTGTTGGAACTCATTTAGTGACTTTTTCTTAATACCAGCTGAGTTTGTGCAAGAGAGCTGGAAGTTTACTGTCTTATTTACACTTTAAGGTCCAGCTGATATGCGCTGTTACTTTAAAGTGGATTAATCGGCCCTCTTTTACCTCCCGCACCTCTAGCTCTTGTCTAAATAATGGGACATGTATCGATGACATCAACACCTTCTCCTGCCGCTGCCGTCCTGGTTTTTACGGGACGTTTTGTGAGTACGAGCAGAACGAGTGCGACTCCCAACCGTGTAAGAATGGAGGGACCTGCACTGACGGCCTTGGAACGTATCGATGCACCTGCCCGGTGGGATACAATGGACAGAACTGCCAGGTACACTGTGTGTTGGTGTGTTACACAGTAAGGACAGGGTGCTAGTTGCAATTCAGTGTGAAGTTCCCTTGCATTTGATGTTGTGTAAAAAGCTAATGAATCGTTATTTATTTTTAAACACCTACGAGCAACTGTTGTTGATTTTAAAATGTTTCAGTCTGCAAACTTGTGCAAAGCAAATGCTTGAAAGTCAGTTTGGTGAAATGCACATTCGCAGAAATGAGAAAGTTTGCTGTACGGGTTCTAATTTTCTCTCTTACTACATCATTTGAAATTAAATTAACCATTTGATCAACTTGTCCTTATGTTTGCAGAACTATGTGAACCTGTGTAGCCAGGTGCGCTGTCACAATGGTGGCGCCTGTTCTCAAACAGCGACCTCCTGGACCTGCCACTGCACCATTGGGTGGACGGGACTTTACTGTGACGTCCCAAATATGTCCTGCCAGGATTTTGCCGCCAGACAGGGTAAGCAACTACTTCCTCTTGTTTTCTTATCTCAGTGAGAAAGAGCACTTGTGATTTTCAATTTCTTCAGACTTGATAGAGATCTCTAATAGTATTTTTTCCCTCTTTACTTAAACCTTGAAAACAGGTCTGGAGGTGGAAAGCGTGTGTAAAAACGCCGGGCGATGCCTGAATGATGGCAACTCCCACAAGTGTGAGTGTCAGCCAGGATACACGGGCAGCTACTGTGACGAGATGGTCGACGAGTGCAAGTCAAACCCTTGTCGCAATGGAGCCACGTGCAAAGACTACCAGGGAACATATGAGTGCATTGTAAGTAAACCTGTGTTCTTGTTCTTATTGTGAGGAAAATGATTGCAGCCACACAATTGCAACCCAGGACTGCAGAGTCTCACGGGAGGTGAGAGCTGCCTCAGCGACGTGCTTGCGCACTAAAGAATCTATCTGCAGCCTGTCCGAACCAATATTTTGCAGGTTACATCAAAAATTCCCCTTATCTACATTTAGCCAAATGCGCCAAAATGAACTTCGCTCCGCACTTTGCCCATTTGACCGACACAGCCTCGTTGTCCCTTCGTCATTAGTTTGCATTTGCAGTGCCGTTAGCTTATGTTTTTCATTTTCTGGTCATAACCTTCAGGAAATCAAGCCCTTGGCGTTTTAGATTTGTGTTTTGTCGTGAGCGTGACAGCAGTTTGCCTGTCGTTGTTTCGCAGTGCAAACCAGGCTACCAGGGAGTCAACTGTGAATACGACGTTGACGAGTGCCACTCGAAGCCCTGCCTCCACGGCGGAACTTGCATCAACCTCATTAACCGCTTCATGTGCGCCTGCCCGCCTGGAACACACGGTAAGTTTGAGGAGGGAATATAAACGGCTGCCTTTGTCAGTGAAGTAGCTGCGTTTGTCCCCTCCCTCCCCGTTTCATGTCGATAAAAGTAAATTTGTTTTGTGCAAACGACTTCCTCTGTCAGCTGCCAAGAATGTTGGCCTTTTTTCCGCTACTTAATAATTTTATGATTACCTGAGGCATTCCTGGTGAAGCTTGAAGAGAATTATGACTACTTTACTTTGAAAAACTGTGTGTGTGTGGCTTTATTTTTGCGGTTATCTGCTTTTGAAGGAGTCCAGTGTGAAGAGAACGTGGATGACTGCGCCCCCAAGCAAGGCTCCTGGGAGCCTCGCTGTCTCAACGGAGGCCAGTGTTTGGACGGCATCGGCCGCTACGCGTGCTCCTGCCCTCCGGGGTTTGTCGGTGAGCACTGCGAGGGGGACCTCAACGAGTGCCTCTCCAGGCCCTGCCACTCCCCAGGGAGCCTCGACTGCGTGCAGCTAGTCAACGATTACCAGTGCCGCTGCCGCCTGGGATACACTGGTACGCACACCTTCCCTTCACACTGTGTTTAACTTTTCACCGTCTTTGCCTGTTGCTCTCCGCGTCAGTCTCTCTGATTCCATGCTGCGTTTTTGCTCCTCCAGGTCGTCACTGCGAGTCAATGGTGGATCTGTGCTTGTCCAAGCCGTGCCACAACGGCGGTGTTTGCTCCATGAACACGAGCTCTGCGCACGGCTATGTCTGCTCCTGCCCTCCTGTAAGTTTACCTTATTTTCGGTCTTTTCTTTCTCTCGTCATTTTCAATAAAACGGCCTGTGGTCTGTCTGGTGTTTTTGGTTGCTGCAGTGTGCATTGCACTGCAATCAAATGGGGTCTTCATGAATGCAGTATGAATGCAGCTATGCACTCTTTTAAGACTGCATGAAGTGAAACTTTGTTTCTTTATATTCTGTGTGTTTTTTTTTTTTTTTTTTGGTATTTTGTTCCTACATTTAATGTAATATAGTAAGTCCTTCGCTCAGAGTTCCTCTATTCACTTTCCCTTTGCTCTCACAATTTAAGCCCCAATCAGTTTTTTTTTTTCACTAAAAGCTCACTTTTCTCTTCACTAACCTCCTGCCCCTTCTCTTATTGTTGTGCTTGCTTCAGAAGGCTACAACGTGACTCAGGTACAGTAAGCAGATTCGTCGGTTGAAGCTAGACACACGTTCGCCAGCGTGTTTGATTTAACAGCGACGCCGTCAACCAGCCAGACTCCTCACAAATGTCCTACGTCTCGCTCTGCAGGGCTTCACCGGCCACAACTGCGGCGAAATCCAAGACTACAACTGCTTCAAACTGCGTTGCCAGAACGGCGGCCGCTGCGTGCAGTCGGCAGTGGGCCAGCTCCGCTGCCAGTGTGCGGCGGGCTTCAGTGGGCCGCACTGCGAGATCAGCCATAGGTGCCTGTTGCCGTGTCAGAACGGCGGCACGTGCATCAACGACCCCGCCAACCCGTCCCAGTACAGCTGCCACTGTCCCCTGAACTTCTCCGGGCGCCACTGCGAGAACAACCTGCCCCGGGCGCGCTCCTGCCCGTACGTGCAGTGCGAGCGGCTCTCGGGGGACAAGGTGTGCGACGACCAGTGCAACAACCACGACTGCCGGTGGGACGGCGGCGACTGTTCGCTCAACTGGCAGCAGCCGTGGGCCAACTGCACCGCCGGCGTCCCCTGCTGGGATCTCTTCAAGAACGGACAGTGCGACAAAGAGTGCGACAACCCCGGCTGCCTCTTCGACAGCTTCGAGTGCCAGGAGGTGCCGGAAGAGACCTGCAAGTATGTCGTCGGCGCCCGTGCAAGTCTTAAAGCGAGGTTTGAGGAGAGTTTTAAAGATCGACCTTAATGTTCCGTGCGTTCTCAGGTACGACAGGTACTGCGCCGACCACTACAACAACGGCGTCTGCGACCAGAGCTGCCACACGCCGGCGTGTGGCTGGGACGGCCTGGATTGTTCTGCCGACTTCCCGCCCATCCTGCTGCAGGGCACTCTGATCATCGTGGTTCGGCTGCAGCCCACGGAGCTGCTCGGGGACTTGAGGGGTTTCTTGCGCGCGTTGGGGGCCCTGCTGCGCACCAACCTGATCGTGAAGCTGGGCAAGGACAACAAGCCGATGGTGTACCCATACAGCGATACTTCGGAGGACTTCGGACTGATCCTTGACAGAAGCCGAATCAAGCGGGAGCTGGAAAAGGAAGTGATCGGGTAAGAATGCTGAGAAGCCTCTTTTTTCTGTCCTTTGGCTTGAATAATAATCACAATTTTGACCAGTTGGCATTGTGTCATTGACGTATTTTCTGTGTTTCCTTGCAGGTCCGTGGTGTACCTGGAAATTGATAACCGTGGATGTTCCCAGCGTTCAGTCGACTGTTTCTCCACCGTCAACGAGGTCGCGTCCTACCTCGCGGCCGCTCACATCAAGGCTCAACTCCCGTACCCCCTTGAGTCGGTCACCAGTAGTAAGTCATTTAGCAGTGAAAATATTTTAGAAATAAGACACAGCCATCATTTTCAAGTTTTTTCTAATTCTGGCAAACACAAGTTCTGTATGAATAGACTCTGGGGTCATTGTGAAATTCTTAAAGATGTAACCTTTAACCCTTAACTTGTTTATTATTGAGTCATTCCATGTTCAAATCTAACTCATGGTTAAACATGCTTCACTGAAATTAGAAGAGATCACTTCTTTGGTTATTTTTTTTATTGGAAGGCCGAGGTATTGTTTAACTCGACCGGACAGCAATAAATAATAATAAGCAAGCGAGCAACAAGGATTCAGCAGGAGCCGTCCCACTGATTCCTTGCCCTTTGATCAAATCAAAGTAACATGTAGGCAAACTAAATAATACGTAGGCTTGTCTACACATCCTCCAGACCCCACTGCCGCTCCTCTGGAAACGCCGGTTTTGCCGTACCTGGTGGGAGTGTTGGTGCTCTTCATTCTGATCATACTGGTGCTGGGGATGCTCGCAGCCAAGAGGAAGCACAAACACGGCGTCCTGTGGCTGCCCGACGGCTTTCTGCCCACCAAGAACGACAAGAGGAGGGAGCCCGTCGGGCAGGACGACTTTGACCTGAAGTGAGTGAATATACAAGATATATAAACAAGTTCCTGGTGAGATGTGGCCATATGTACAATGTGTTGGGGGACGATGGGGGGCAGAAATAATGGGGTAGGTGTATTTCACAGGGTGTTGTACAAAAGTGCCATAATAGCATCAGTCGGTCTGCCTGCTATTAATAACAACTTCCTGCTAACCTTTTTTTAAAAGGAATTTCAAGACCCAGGATGGATCCGTGCTGGATGGAGGTCAGGGGCAGCGGTGGCTGGAAGACGACGTCCCATCAAAGAAGCCAAGAGTGAGTTGATTAGAAGAAGAAGGAAACAATGATACCAATAAAAGCTGGATGGGCAGTAGTAGTTAATGCTTGCTGTTGTTTTCAGACTGAAGGCAAACCTCTGCTTCCCATCGCAATGGAGGGAGGCATTGACAGAAGGGAGTGGACGGTGCAACACCGCAAGGCTGCTGACATCTCGCTCACCCCTCCACAGGCTGACATGGATGTTGACTGTCTGGATGTTAATGTCAAGGGACCTGGTGAGTAGAGAGAGCGGGGGGAAAGTCACCATCAGAATCAAAGTAGTTGAGAAAGATTTTCACTAAGGCTAAGTTGTTGTTTTTTCTCCTCCAGACGGCTTCACCCCTCTGATGCTGGCATCGCTGCGTCACGGCGGAGGTCTGGACTGCAGCCTGCACGGAGACGAGGAGGAGGAGAGCGGAGGAGACGAGCCCGGGCCCAGCGTCATCTCCGACCTGATCGGTCAGGGGGCTTCGCTGATGGCTCAGACCGACCGCACGGGAGAGACGGCACTGCACCTGGCCGCCCGCTACGCCCGGGCAGATGCTGCCAAGAGGCTGCTGGACGCCGGAGCCGACCCCAACGCCCACGACAACATGGGCAGGACTCCTCTGCATGCAGCGGTGGCCGCTGATGCCCAGGGGGTCTTCCAGGTAAGAGGTTCCTTACCTAGTCCACTGTAGATGTTTGAAAAAACAAAAGCCAGGTCTAATTTTTGTCCAACTTGTACAGCAACTTAACAGATTTTATAAACACACAAGAATTTAGCAAGTTGAACGTGAATAGAAAAAAATAGAATGCCTTTATTCATCCCACATTGGGGACATTTGCATAATTACAGCAGCATTTACAGTGCAAAGAGAAGATAAAAGGTAAAAAAATATACATATAAAATCAATATGGATTTACATCTATATGGACACTTAGATTATTTACAAATTATTTTACATAACTAAGTGTTAAAAATAAGTGTTTATAAATGTTTTATTGTACCTGTAGTAAAATGTTGTGGTTTAGAAAAGTTTTACTGAGTGCAGATATACAGCCTGATGGCAGCAGGTAAGAATGACTTGCTGTAAGATAAGATAAGATAAGATAAGATTAGATAAGATAAGATACTCCTTTATCAGTCCCAAATGGGGAAATTCCAGGGTTGCAAGCAGCCACGTTTACACAAAATCCAAGGTTTAAACAAGAGTACAAATTGTAAAATAGAATAAATAAGAATAAAGTAAGATTACAAAAAATAGAAAGAGATGAAAAATAAAAAGTGCACACACAAGAGAAACACGCGATGTAAACAAAACTGCAGGATACCGTAGCAGCATGGCAGTGTGGTCAATGTACCATGTTCACATATTGCACATGTTGATGGGAATGGGTTAGAAAATTGCACATTGTAAATACTGATTGCACAGTAGCGCTCCTTCTTTCACTGATGGTGCAGCAGTCTTGAGCTGATGGAGCTGCTCAGGCTCTCGACATTGCAGGGCGTGGGAGGTGTAATTCCTGATGATCCACTGTCCTATCTCACAACACTCTGTATCTTTGCATTTTTTCTTAGATTTTGATCCGAAATCGTGCAACAGAACTGGACGCCCGAATGAACGAAGGCACGACTCCGCTGATCCTGGCGGCACGACTCGCTGTGGAAGGAATGGTGGAGGAGCTGATCCACTGCCACGCCGACATCAACGCCGTGGACGACCACGGTCAGCACACACACACACACACACACACACACACACACACAGTGTTTTTCTTCGTCTGGAATGTCTTGATGTTGGGATTAAAAGATCCTGTGGACAATCTTAACATTCCTTGTCACAAGTTTTTTTGTTTTTTTTTGCTTGTTTGTTTTTTTCACACTTAAAGCTAAACTGCAGAGCTGCAATATCCACATCATCCACGTCCTTGTTTAATTATTTGTTATGCGTTTGTTTCAGGCAAATCCGCTCTGCACTGGGCGGCTGCAGTGAACAACGTGGAGGCGACTCTGGTGCTTTTGAAGAATGGAGCCAACCGGGATATGCAAGACAACAAGGTTGCTTTCCTTTCGTAATGATGTGATTTATGAACGCTGCATTTATGCATGTTAAAGCTCCAGTGTGTAAAGTTTTTCAAGGAAGTCCAGTATTTAAGAAAACCCGCCTGACAGCGGGTTTGATATTGAGGCCACTGTCAGGTGGGCTTGCTTAAAAAATGGCAGCGCAAGATGGCAGCTAACTGGGAGCAAGACCCCTATTGGTCCATGTAAATTACTTCTTTTTTTTTCTTTTATCAATGTATTTATGGGCAGTATGCTAAGCTTTTACCAATATAAAAATCATAACTCAAGCTAAATTTTACACACTGGACCTTTAAGACGACACACTTCACAGATCAGCAAGCTGATTGTGTATTTGTGTTTTCAGGAGGAGACCCCGTTGTTCCTGGCGGCCAGGGAGGGCAGCTTCGAGGCGGCTCAGGTCCTCCTGGACCACTACTCCAACCGCGACATCACCGACCACCTGGACCGGCTGCCCCGGGACACAGCGCAGGAGCGCATGCACCACGACATTGTGCGCCTGCTGGACCAGTACAACGTGGTTCACAGCCCGCACAACGGGCCTAACCTGATGGGAGGGAACTCCTCCGTCATGTGCGGCGCCAACGGTGGCGGCTTCATCGGAATGCGGCCCGGCCCGCAGGGGAAGAAGAGCCGGCGGGGGGGCGGTGGAGCGAAGGTGGGAGGCGCCGGCGGAGCCAAGGAGCTGAAAGACATGAAGGCAAAGAGAAGAAAGAAGCCGGCCGGAGGGGAGGGGCCAGGCACGGGAGTAGGAGGGGCTAACGGAGCCGGAGCCGCGGGGAGCGCTAACGGAGGGAAGGCTGCTGGAGGAGGAGGATGTGGGGGAGGCGGGGGGCTGCCGGAGAGCTCCGTCACCATGTCGCCCGTCGACTCGCTAGAGTCGCCGCACTCGTACACCGGCGACGCCTCGGCGGTCGCCACCTCCTCTGTTGCGGCCACCGCCGCCAACTCCCCACCCCTCCTGACCAGCCCCGCCTCCCGGACCATCCTGCCCTCTGTTGGCCACATGCTGGGCCAGCAGCAGCAGCAGCAGCAGCAGGCCTGGGTGGGCATGAGCAAGCACGGCTACGGCGGCCACATGTTCGGCCTGCTGCCCCACCAGCTGGGCGGCTCCCACTCGGCCATGGGCCACGGCCAGGCGCCCATGATGACGCCCATGAACGTCACCATGAGCCGCGAGCAGCTGCCGCCCATCGTCACCTTCCAGATGATGGCGCCGGGGGGCGGCGGCGGCAGCGGCGGAGGCCAGGCCATGATGAAGCAGCCGCAGGTGTCCAAGTCGCAGGCGCTGGCCCAGGGGCAGGGTCACCCCCAGCAGGGGGCGGGCCGCCTGCACTGCTCCCAGGCCATGATGTACCCCCTCCCCGAGCAGATGGGCGTCACACACGGGCTCCCGCACGCCCTGCAGCACGCCCACGCCGTCAGCCACGGCATGGAGGCGCCTCCCCGGCCACTGCCCTCCTACCCGCCCATGCAGAGCCCCGTGGATAAGTACCCCACGCCGCCCTCGCAGCACAGCTACACTGCCGCCGCCGCCAGCAGCGGCTCCGAGGGCGCCACCCCCAGCCGCTCGGCGCACCCGCCCAGCGAGCACCCGTACCTCACGCCCTCGCCGGACTCCCCGGACCCGTGGTCGTCGTCCTCGCCGCTCTCCAACTCGGACTGGTCCGACGTCACCACCAGCCCCACCCCCCTGGGAAACCCCCACCACGCGCTGCCCTCCTCGCGCCACACCACACACATTCCCGAGCAGGTGCAGCTGCAGCCGCAGTCGCAGCAGCCGTCCCAGCAGCCGGCGCCGCCGCCGCTGGGGAACATGCAGGTGTTTGCATAGCTGAGTGATGGGAGGGCTGGGGGGAGGAGGGGAGGCAAACAGACTGACTGTGTGGTGGAACAGTGACCCCCCCCCCCCCATTAGCTTTTCATTCAGTGCTTTACTCCTCCTTGTATATGTCTTATAATCATCAGTCGCCACCCCTTTACGTTTTATTTTTTTTTGTTTTTGCACTTATGTAAACTGTGTATAGTTTTTTTCTGAAAATGTTATTATCAACTTGAATGTTCTCAATACCAAAAAGAAAGCTTGGAAGAAACTTGTCTATCTAGGATCAGTTTGTCACAGAGTGCCGTGGCGCCCAGCGGCCTCCGGCCCTCCACCAGCTCTGTCTCAGCACACAAACTGTTTGATGAGGGATCGTCGAGGAAAGTGGCGAGCGGACGATCCTGATTGGTTGTTCCATCCATCTGCTTCCTGTCACAGCTTCTGTCACGCCCTCAGGATGGCGGTGGTCTGCGGGCGGGTTACACACCCAGGACACGTTCCCCCTCCTCCCCCTTTACCAACAGTTTCCATCACCCTAACCTGTGCATCTTTGGACAGTCGCAGGAACTTCTGGAGAACACGCAAACTCCACACAGAAAGTTCCCAGGCCCTGGAAACAAACCCAGGGCACCACAGTGTCGCCCAGGACGTGTATGGCACCAGAACATATAGACTGCTGAGGTGTGGCAATACTGTCTCTTTTTGAACATATGGTCTTTTTTGCTATTTTTTGTTGTTGTTAAATGTGGTAAGCCTGCCAATACTAACGTCTTCAAAACCATTCATCTTTTTATTTTTGTTTACACATTAATATGATGGGTCACATTCAGTTGATTCTTTGTATCTGCAGAGCTACCTAGTTGTTCAGTAGAATTTGTTTGCTTGTGCTATTATTTTTTTTTTAAATGCTTTAGGTGGTATTTTAGAGACATAGGTATTTGGTCTTACAGGACACGGATATAGATTATAAGAGAAATGCAGTCTGACCTGTTTTTCCAGTTTCAGTATGAGTAGCTTTAAATGTTATTGCTGTTACGTCGTTACAAAATTTCCTAACCAAACTAGTTTTTCCGGATGCAGTTTTTGTCTTGTCTCGCTGCAGGTGACACCGCTACTATACTTGTTGAGGGATTGATCCAGCAGCTTGACAAACTTTATGCAAATGCAAACATAAGTGTTACTGTTTTGTGATGAAATGTACATAGACTCCGAGAACATCCTGTTTATTATTCAACTGGATTTTCAAAGACGTAACAAAATGGTGTTTTGTTTTTTCAACGAATCCTGTTGGCACTTCTCCAGATGATTTTTGAATGTTACAGAGGTTTAACCCTTTAAACCACAACTTTCTACATACTTGTTCCTTCCAAACCACTTTTTTTTTTTTTTTTTTTTATGCCTTTTGCCTATCTACAATCAGCATATCTGCACTTTTCTTTTTGTTGTCATGATTCAGAAACCAGGTCTGGAGAGGTGTAAGCTTAAATACAGGTGGGTTTTATTCTTCCTCTTGAAAGCTGACGTTGACAGATGCTTTGCGTGATGCCTCCATAACACAATAACACAGACAATCATTTACTTTTGTCTCTGAAACTTCGGAAAAAGAGCATGAGCGTCTGAAAGACCAAATCGTTTTGCCAAAAATCTTTTACTGTTTCCACTTTGTCTCCAGTAGCGATCATTTTGGGGGGGTTAAAATTTCTAATAGTTTGTGTGAACAAGACAAATCATTCACTCATTTGTGACCATTTTTATGTGTACTTGATTATGTCCCTGTAGTTTCACAAAAGACAAGTTCACATTAAAAACAAATAGAGCGTGTCTGTATTCATGAATCCGTAAAACCATTTGTCGATGTTCTGCTTTCTTTTTTTGTACTTGTACTTAACCAAATAGCCTATTATACTGTACATGCCATATGAAGTAGTTGTCACCGTCTTTCTTTATGTGAGGTAGAACTAAAAACTAAAACTGATGACAAAATAAATTGTCTGAAAAATGCGTAAAATACAAATGATCAACCAAATGTGCTTGTTAAAATAAAGCCACAAACTTCCTGAATGTTGCAGTCTTTTAATTATTGAACACACACACACACACACACACACACACACACACACACACACACACACACACACACACTTCAGGGAAAAATGGCATGTCCAGTAGTTAAGTTATAGTTGAAGCAGGGAAGCTAAACTGAATGTCCCTTTTAGAATATGTTAGTTTCACTAATAGTTTCCCTGCTTCATAAATGACTGTGGGTATTCAGTGAAAATATACATATAAAATCAATTATTTTGCAAAATGTAAAAACACAAAACGCCAAAAGACATGAAAATAAAGTGCATTGTACTCACCTAAATCATGCAACAACAAAAAAAAAGAAAAAAAGTCACCGTTTCCGCATTCTGCTGTGACCGGGTAACCTGCAGTTCGTTGCCTGTCCAGCGGGAGGCGCCAATTGTGAAGGAGTTCACGTTCCGAGGCGAGGAAGAAACGCTGTACACGGAAGTCAACCAGGATATCCTGCATGCACTTAAGTGCTGTTGACTCTGTGGGCAGTCTCGGGTGGTTGATTTGTGTGGCCATGTCCGTAACAGCCGAGCTGAGTCCGCAATAATGGTCGCTTAGCGGCGGAGTGTTTAGGGTCGAGTGCCGCCGCTCTGTGGACGCTGAGGAGCTGAAATGAAGCTGCTGTTTTGACAGCAAGACTTTGAGCTCCGGTACCTGCACCGTGTCCTGTCGAGAGCTGCTGGCATTCACACCTGAGGAGTGGATTTACAGATCTGCTACGTCACTGAAGTTGCGCCATTGGAGATAGGGCATATATAGGTGAGAGGTTTTATGCCGGGTAGACTAACTCCCCCTTCCTCCTCCTCCTCCTCCGTTCCTCTACTTCCTGTTTAATAAACTCAGGCTCCGTCCGTCGACCTCCGCTTAGTTATCTTCTCCTCCGTGTCCAGGCACCCTGCAGACATGGCCTCCCCCCAGCTGAAGTACGCCTCTCTGGGAGTGCTGGTGTTCCAGACGACCTCCCTGGTGCTCACCATGCGCTACTCCCGCACCCTGCAGTCGGACGGGCCGCGGTACCTGGCCTCCTCGGCCGTGGTGTTGGCCGAGGTCATGAAGATCGCCGCCTGCGTGCTGCTGGTCCTCAACGAGCACAGTCAGTATAGACACACAGTATTTCATTAATCCTGATATGTTTCTCATGTGCTAGTATCCGGAGTAAAGAAAAATACTGGCGAAACTTAAAGCAGTGTGTATATACTTTGCTCAATGAATTCATTTGTTTGCTTAATGGATGGTTACACTTTCATTTTCACATCGTGTTGTGATCATTATCCAGAGGAAAGGAGGAGAAACGCTCCTCTGTGCAGTGACTGTACGGACAATACTGACAAAAGCCACATTCATTTTATCGTGTTAACTTGTGATGACAGTTGACGCTGAATTGGATTGAATTGATAACCGCTCAAAAGTATTCCAGTTTCCTTTGAGCCGCGTCAACTTCCAGACACACCTTTGCTTCTGTGTCCCTCGCCCTAAGAAAATTAAATCGGCGATAACAATTCGCGACTAAAACAAATAATCAGCTCAACGGGTTTCCTCTTCCAGCGGTTGTGTTGCATACTTAAAATTCCGTCATCTGACTTCAGGCTACAGCATGCGAGCACTGAACAGCATTCTACGCCAGGAGATCCTCAACAAGCCTATAGAGACGCTGAAGCTGGCCATCCCCTCTGGCATTTATACGCTGCAGAACAACCTGCTGTATGTTGCCCTGTCAAACCTGGACGCCGCCACCTACCAGGTACACTGAGTGGGAATGTTGTGTCGCAGCTAGCTCAGTTATCAATCATCATTATTATTATTATTATTATTATTATCATTATTATTATTATTATTATTATTAGTAGTAGTAGTAGTAGTAGTAGTAGTAGTACTAATAATAGTAGTAGTATTGTTGTTGAGTTTTCACACTTTCCATCCGTCAGGTGACGTACCAGCTGAAGATCCTGACCACGGCTCTGTTCTCCGTGTCCATGCTGGGCCGCAAGCTGGGCATGTACCAGTGGATCTCGCTGCTCATCCTGATGGCCGGTGTGGCTCTGGTGCAGGTCAGACGCACTTTTAAGGCCATTTGTTGGTTGTCTTTCAGTTGAATTTGTGTTTGAGCTTCACTTCCATTTCTCAGAAACAAATTGTTTCTAATTGGACTGACTCAAACCTACTATGAATAGATTTCTATATGTTTTGATAGCAGTTATTATAGGTGTGCTCGCAAACAATGTTTTCTTAACTGCTGAATGGCTAACGGTGGAATCACTTCCTCCTCACTCTTGGCAAAAACATTCCTGCACCTCCAGTAAAACACATTCAATGGATGTTTCAGGTATGCAGAAGAAAGTCAGAGACTCGCCTCAAATCTGCAGCCTCAGAATTGCTAGAAACAATGACATACTGTGCAACACCTGGCACCTGGTTCTGTTTGCAAACGCACCAAGAACAAAAGGAGGACGAATTGAAGTTGTAAATTCTCATGCTTAACTGATAGTTGTCAATCAGCAGGGCTGATTTGGGAGCGTCAGATGCTGCTCGAACAAATTTCTGAGCTTGCACGATAATCACTGACATAAATAAACAGTTTGAGGTTTTTGTTGCAGCTATTGTATTACAACACACAAGGTCAAACACACTCATCTCCACTGACTCACGGCTGTTTAGCAGTTCAGTCATCTCCCAGTCGAAGTTTAATCTGCACGCTTGATTTACACAGATGGAGTTTATCTTGTCTTATGATAAAAGGTGTGTGCTCGCCATTCAGTGACTGGCATAATCAAATATCTTCTCTGCTCTTCGTAGTGGCCCTCTGACTCGGCGGCGACGTCCCAGGAGGCCTCCTCGGCAAGCTCCCAGTTTGTGGGCGTGGTGGCCGTCCTGGTGGCCTGCTGCTCCAGTGGCTTCGCTGGTGTTTACTTTGAGAAGATCCTGAAGGAAAGTAAACAGAGCGTCTGGATCCGCAACATCCAGCTGGGTCAGTATCCATCCATCCAGGCCAGGCCAGGCGTTCAATAGCTTGGATTTGATTCAATGGACACGAACACAGCATGAAAATTCAAATGTGTTTCTGTGCCAAACCGTCAGTGCGGAAGAGCCTGCTTTTGAAGAGAACGAAACTGTCTGTGGTTCTGTTAAGACAAATGTTCTGACTAGATCATTTTCACCCTGAAGTGTGTGAGGCAGGTGTTAGGTCCCGTGCGATTCCTCGGTGTGAGATTTCTTCTTTTTCTTCACCAAACAATGCAGCCTTGATTCGCAGTTAGAGCTCCAAACAAAATGGTAATCCTGCTCGAAATGTTCATTTCTTCAGGGATGCACCAACCTATCAGGCAAACATCATAGTTGACCAAAACTCGCACTTGTTAACATTCACACTTTTTTTTTTTTGTGACACCACAAAGGGCGGATCTCCAGAATGGTGTTTTTGAGAGCCTTACTTTTTAAAGTGGAGCAAGCAGGAGAAGTTGACGGCTTTAATGTTCCCATCTCTGGGGATTTTCACTGTTAGAAAATGCTCAAAGTCAAGTGAGCTTTGCATATTAAAGGACTTTTAAACACTTATGCATTCCCTTAAATCTATCATCTCTGCATTGATAGTTGAAGTAAATGCAGTAAAGACAAAAATAGATGAAGATAGATAATAAAAGTCAAGCCTTGGATTGACATTCTTTTTTGACTGATGCATATTCCCGTGGTTCCAGGTATGTTTGGCCTGGTGTTCGGCACCTTCGGGATGCTGCTGTACGACGGGCAGAAGGTTTGGGAGTCCGGCATGCTGCAGGGATACAACACCATCACCTGGGCAGTGGTGCTGCTGCAGGTAACGCCGTTGTTTGCGATTGCCAATGAGTGACGTTGTCTCCCGGATCAATTCCCCGTCCTCCGAGGTCGGAGAGGAAATGCCTCCTTATTTGAACTTTTTTTTTTTTTTTAATCTCCATTTTCTTCACCCATCCATTTTTCTGCCTGCTTGTCGTTTTTCTCCAGGCGCTGGGTGGTCTGGTCATCGCGGCGGTCATCAAGTACGCCGACAACATCCTCAAAGGCTTCGCCACGTCGATCTCCATCATCCTGTCCACTCTCATCTCTTACTTCTGGCTGCAGGACTTCGTCCCCACAAGGTAGAGCAGGCCGCTGCACCTCCAGTCCTCCGCCAAAGTCCTCCTCTTTTGCTTTTACGCTGCAGCAGGAGTCACCAACCTTTTTGAACCTGAGCGCTACTGTACCAAAGTCTTATGAAGGGCCACCATTCTGCTACACTCTCCTGAAATAACACATTTTCTCAGTTATATATTTATTATTATTTTTATTAGGGATGTTAACAATTATAATTATAATTGTATAATTACAATTATAATAATAATTGTTGATTAAGAATTTAATTGATGAAATTAAATTAGTAGCAATTAATTTAAATTTTTTTACATGGGTAGTTAATATCATCATAACAACAACAAGCAACATTATTTAAGGGTTACATATTGTCTTCCTTACACATTTTACACTGTGAAATTTAGAGAATGAGGTGGGTCACCAAAACACTCCATCCATCTGCTGCTGCTCCGGCCCCCTCAGAGAGATTTTAGAACCCATTGTAGCCCCACCGGTCAAAGAGTTTGCCCACTGCTGACTCATGTGGCCCTTGGGGGGGGCACTAGCTGTTGTTGTTGACCCCTGAGCTCCAGTCTCACAGTGTTCTCTGCTGCTGCCGCCCACAGTATCTTCTTCATCGGCGCCATTCTGGTCATCGCGGCCACTTTCCTGTACGGCTACGAAAGCAAGTCGGCCGCCAGCACCAGCAGGGCGTAGGACGCTCACGGCCTGACACACACAGCAGCGGCAGCAGCGGCAGCAGCAGCAGCAGCAGCAGCTGCGGCGGCTGGAAGAGGAGGACAGGATGGAAAACACAGGGGGTGGGGGGGGAAGGTTTCTATTGTACACTGTGGTGGAGGGTGACTGGGGGAGGAAATCGAGGAACCAATGAAAGGATAAGAAGATAGTTTGAAAATTAAAAAAAAAAGAAAGTACAGTAGAGATGCAAGCACAACTGTGATGCTGTCACACACGCCACAAGTGCCTCAGCGGACGAGGCAGCAGCAGGCGGCTCATTGGCTCCAGCTGTCTCACCGAGAAGGAGCGAGCCCACTCACTGTCACTGCCACACCTGAGGGTGGAGGGTGGACCAACTCCTGCAGCTCCTTCACATCCACATATATATATATATTATTTTTTTCGTAGTTTAGGCTGACTTGGCCTTAGAGCTGCAGTAATAAAAACACTCACCCGTTAGAAAAAAAGCACATACATGCAAAGCCGTTTTTCTTTTCTTCTTCTTCTTCTTTCCGTTAAAATCATCCCAGCTGAAGCCTCGTTCTGCCTAGTTCAGCCTCCACTCACTCACTCACTCGCTCGCCGTGAGGTCGCTGCGGACAGCCGGTGTTTGTCCAAAACTTCCAAGTCAGCCGGCGCAGCGAGACCTTTGTTGTGTTGTTGTGACCATCGCTTGCTCACTTTGTCGTCATCACACGTCTCACAGCGGGTCTCATTCAGCTATTTTCGGAGAGACTGTCTGTTGCCAGGCAGCACGCAGCAATGTTTTTGTTAGTGGATGAAAAAGAAAAGGATGGATCGGATTGTTTCTGTCTTCAGTCTGCCGAGAGCTTCAGTACGTCACGGTTAATTCCGGGTGTTTTGAATAAAAGTCGGTAGGAGTTAAGAACAAATTAATTAATTAAGAAATATGACCCAGGAGTCAGAAATACCACTGTAGGCCGTGACAGGCTGTCACTGTTGTGTTATTACTATGTTATTACGATCCCAGAGGTGACGAGGTTGCGTCGATCATACTCTACAGATTGTTTTGTACATGTTGAAATTATGTTGATCTTGGGTGTAAATAATGTCACCGTAAATTATAATGGATGAATCGAGTCAGATGGACGTATTATTTAGTGGTTGATTAGCTAGTCAGCTGATTTATTTTTTTGTTCCTCCCCTACAAAAGCCCTGATGATGAACTTTTGAGCTCATAAATTCCCAGTTAGGACGGAAAATTATCCGTCAATGTGTCCCAGCCAAGACTGAGCTGACTGACTCATCAATAATTTATGAAGCTCCGTCGTCACAGAGCCAAACCTCAGATTGTATGATTTGACTGTTGACTACTTTTGTTTTCTTCTCTTGGGATGAAGCGGGTATAATTATTAACTTAGCTTCAACATGTCAATCTTTTATAAAGGACAAATGTTTTCCTCGAGTTTCCTCTGTGTTCATTGTGTTGTGTCTGAAGTTAACGAGGTTCCATTGAATCCGACCAGGTCAATAAGTGTAGTAACACTTTTTTCTGTTTGTTTTTTCATTTATTTTTATTTGTTTCAATGACTTTAAAAACACTGCATGCAAAAGGCCGACAGTCTGAGAGAAAGGACTGCCACATGCCCGAGTTTTACATCCTTCACGACACAACACCTCCGACCCGCCCACATATTAAAGGTCCCATATTACGCCCGTCTCCGCTCCAAGAAAAAAAAATCACATTTAGCCCTGTGTTTACAGCCTCCCCACACAAATGCTTGGTTTCCACTCCCTGTTTACCGTGCCGGGGGACACTAGCAGTGCCCTTTTGTGACATCACAAAGGGCCGACATCGTTGCCCTGTGTAAGCACACACTTTCTGCAAAGTGGATCGAGTTGGGTGAAGTGTTTTCTCAGTTTTTGGGGGAGATTTAGTGGCCGATGCTGCTAAACGACAAAGTGAATTTCCGCATAATACGGGACCTTTATCGTAGAAGTGAGCGCCTCGCACTGCTCCGAGGCCTCAGGCACGTCTGTTAGTGTTAGAAGACACCGCCTCGACGCTCACAAACAAGACAAAACACACACGACTGTGTGACTCGTGGTCAAGTTTGACTGACTCCGCAGCCACAGCGGTACAAGCGGAGACACTTGAAAAGCTAAAACGACGATGACGTCCATCCTGAGGTGCAGTTTTCCTGCTGCTAACTCAGCCGTCTGTAGCACATCACACCCTCTCGGTGAGGCACCGCCCTCAAGATCTGGTCAGGAACTAAAGTGTGTGAAGAAGGGAATCGACACGTGGCCCGACCCCGCACCGGATCTGACTGAGCTACATGAGATGAGCCTGGAGATTGTATTGGTAAGTTCTAAAGCCGGTTCTTCGGTTGGCTTTGTGTGTCGACAAACATTCTCATTAACAAGTGGCGCGGCGGTAGTCTGTTGTCTAGTGTTGGATTTCTTCTTCCATTCAAAGAGAGTTTGAATGCCGCCGGGTTTGATTGTGTCTTTAGGTGACGGCGCTGCCCTGCTCAACTTGATTGTCGAGGTCTCAGTCGCTGTTTGTGTCGTTCCTGCATGGTGGTTCCATTGGGCATGTAGAACGGTAAGACATTCCTTCAGGTGTGTGTGTGTACGTCCTTTCACTCTCTTCATCTCCGTCTCACCTGGACCTGCTCTGCACTTCACCGATTGCCGGTCGACCGACTGACTGGATGAAAACTAACAGACAAAGGGCGACGTTGTAAACAGAAACTGCACCAGTCTTGCCAACAAACACTCCACTCAAATTACCAGAGAACTCGTCGACCGTGGATCCAGTTTTTCCTGAAAGCCGGGCCTGAGATTTCTGCCTCCGAAAGAAAAGAAACAACAACAACGCCGTGGCGCTGCATTGATTCGGTCCACTGCTAATTGACCACAAAACACTGTTGAGACATAAAGGCGGCAGAATCGAATCACTCTGCAAATTCTTCCACTCGTCTGCCGGGCCCCACTGCACGGTCGACCTTTCACATTTACAGTAAAACGCCCATAAACGCAGCTCCGTGGTTAGATGAACACTGAAATAAATGTGGCGATGAACCTAATTTTCCACCTCTGCCCCTTCCATCCATCCATCGAATACTTTTTTTGTACTGAGCTTAAGGAGAAAAAAAATAGAAAGAAGCTCCTCCGCCAGCCCAAGCTGTGTTTAGCGCTAATTAGCTGTTGCTGCCAGACATCAGCATTCAGCACAAAGTGCTGCTGCACTGATGTGCAGCCAGTGTTGGACTAGCAGGGAGGCAGAAATCTCCCCTGCGGCAAATGTGTTATAACCTGAAGGAAAATAAATAAATAAATGAATGAAATCTGTAAAAAAAAATAAAATAAAAAAAAAAGATACTGCCTGGGTGCTGCTAGAGGTAGGTGTGAAGTTGTGTCATTTATATTTCAGGTGAACCTTTCTCTTTAATTTTTTCGGTGTAAATTCCCTCATTTCTCACACAAGGTTCTTTCAGGAACGAGCGCTGAATTCCACTTCGGGTGGCAGAGAACTGAGAACAGACCAGTTGCTTCTTTTTTTTCTTGAAAGAACTTGTAACAGCGAGTAAACGAGTAGCTTCTGGAGCCCATTACGATGTAACAACGACACTCATTTAAATGCATCAACAGATACTACTGGCTCTCAAAAGACAGAGGAGCTCTGCAGCACCTTGGACAAACTGGCCCAAAAAAAAAAAAAAAAGCGGTGGTGCTGCTGCTGCAGGGGTTCACTTGAGATTCCACTCGGCGACGCGCAAATCATATTCCTATGAGTGAAGACACTGTGTTCTGCAATTTTTCTGAGGCTTCCTCCCTTCAGTAGCACGCGTCTTTGAGGATGAATGTATTTGGACAATCTTTCTGAAATGATTGTGTGTGTGTGTGCGTGTGTGTGTGTGAGGCAGTCTGGTTTTACAAAGCAGCGAGTCCCGGACCCAACCACGGCACTCAGTTATAAAAAAAACACACCAACACAAAGACAAACTCCCTCATCGTCCACCTCGGAACTGGTCGACGGCACAACATCCTCCCTGTCAGGGTCACCCGGCGTGTCGCTGATAAAGGCAGCCGCCCCGGCCGCCGTTACATCATCAATTAAGGCCTTTTCTTTTTGAAGACAGGTGGTGTGTGTTGGGGGGAAGGGGGGGGGGTCCCTTCTCTCTCTGGGCCTGAGTAGCTACAGGACAGCTTTTACATCCCAACACTGGCGGCTGCTCCTCCAAGGAAGGACGCTTTTGCTCACTTGTGCCGCTAAAGAACAAAAAACAAGTTGGGCAGCACCAGAAGGAGAGACCGACATACTTTCTGGATCGTCAAAGGCAGCGGTGGGGAGTTAAGGCAAATGTCCCTTCAAGATTTTTTTTAACCCGCAAAGACAAAAAAAGTAAATAAAAACTCATTTGTGCCGTTGACGGTTCTCAGCCTGCCTGAAGATCGTCTGATTGTCCCGGTTTTGCTGCGTCTACTGCCACCTGGCGATGTGAAGAGAGGAGCCGCCCGCTGGGCCACCCGTCAGCTCTCTACTTGGGCGGTATGACGACCAGCGGGGGGCCCCGCCGAGGCCTCCACATCAGCACCTGGGCGTCGTTGGCGTTGGGCCTCCCCATGGCGTTGTGGGGGATGGGCTCCATGCGCGCCAGGACCCGGGGCTGGTCCTGGTGCAGGCGGCCCACCAGCCGGGCCCTGGAGCCCAGGGGCTGGGACGGGTCCACCACGATGTCCACCCTCATCCTCCACTTGATGGTGTGCAGCAGGATCTTCTCCCTGGAGGTGGTGTTGAGCGCCACCAGCCAGGTGGTGAAGCTCTGGTCCCTTTTGATGCCCGTCAGCAGGGGCGTGTTGGATTCGCTGACCGGCACGGCCCACGTGACACTGGGGTAGAAGTTGTCGTTCATGCTGACGACGAAGCGCGACGGCTTGGAGGTGGGACCCACGATGGTGACGGTCTCGGTGGTGTTGCCGTACCAGGGGTAGCTGACGCCGTCCGAGTCGCTGATGGCCCTCACCAGACCCTCCCGCAGCTGAGGCAGCTCCCAGCTCGACCTGGCGGGAGAGCAACGAGACGGGGACGGGAAGCATTATTGGTCCGGAAGATTTTTATTGCTGTCAACTAACTTGAAGCCCAAACATTTTAGGATAAACAAGATTTTAACATACTTTTCTTTTTGACCTGTGGATTCATGGCCCAAAAAGAGAAGAAAACTTTTGGTTATTTACATAACCTCGGTTCTCTGACTAATATGAGTGAGATGTCTCACTATGGGATGCACGCCTCTGCTGCAGCCCCTCAGAAGCATATATTTCATTACGCCAATCCTGATTGGCTGGTGAAACGTGTCCGTCTGCATCAGGAAGTCCCACCTACCATAAATGCCACCTGTGGACAGTACCACCTCATTCGAAATAAGCACCTCTTCTCACTTGCCCAAACAAGAAGGATTGTCTGGTGACGCATCCATCCACCCATACATACATCCATACATCCATCCACCTATACATACATACATACGTACATCCACCCATCCATCCATACATACATCCACCATAAATCCAACCATCCAACCATCTTCTACACCCGTTTTCTCCTGCATTTAGCGTCTTGGAGGTTTGCTGAAACCTATTACCGCTGTCATAGGGCAAAGGCGGAGGTTTCGCCCCGGAACAAGTTGCCAATTCATTGCAGGGATGTTTTTGCTGCCTTGCCTTTGTAGTACCTCATTGTGACATGCATACGTAAGAGGACATAGTATAAAGATGAAATTTAGTTCAGTTTTTCTGCTGAAAGCAGTTCTCTTCCATTCCACTGGAATTAATTTGAGGGTATAACTGAGGATCACCACTTAAAAAAGGGGGGGGGATGGGTTGGGGGTGTAGGTGGCGGGGGTATAATCCAGGCTGAGACACTTGCAGCGAGACAGTACAGCAGGATACCAAGTGTTTGGGGCGTTTCACCGGATTAGCATCATCCCCTTGTTGTGCCCAACAGTTTATTTTCATCCGGTGGCAGGCTCCCCATGCATCAGTCTATCTGCTGCGCCCTCGTGACCAATCTGATAAAGAGGAGACGAGCCCGTAAGCCCCGTCTTGCTACCCGCACGCCCACCCACTCCTCAAACCCAGCAGGATTTAACACCCCCTCACATATGCCCTGCAGAAAACCTGAGACTGTGTGTGTGCGTGTGCGTGTGCGTGTCTGTGTGTCTGTGTGGGTGTGGGGGAGGACACACGTCTCCGTGGGCACAATTTGAGAGTGTGTGAGCATCAAAGGGAGCTTGTTTAGTCTCCTTTAATAGCATCTTCCCCATTTAGGTGCCAAAGTCACAGGAACAGAATCTGTCTGTGGGCGTTCTGAATGAAGCAGGGACGAAACCGCGCGAGCACAGTTAACCTGCTGCGAGCTTCACACAAATGCTCCTCCGTTGCAGCTGCACAAGCCTCGGGCGCACCGGAACGCACGGAAGGTGCGTGCGTGCGTGCGAATCCGTGCCAACAACAGCAGCAGCAATTGGCACCAAATTTTGTCACGTACACGGAAAGGTGAAGGTGGCCGTGAAACTCACATGCCGACGTCTCCGTAGGTGTTGTAGAACTCCATCTGCGTGCACGCCTGGATCCAGCCCACCACCCATGTCTCGTCGCGCGGCACCGGCGGCATCACGACGCGCGCCGAGGCTTTGAAGTAGGGCGTCTTGTAGCGCAGCACGATGGGCGAGTTCTCCTCGACCAGGGTCGGGCAGTGGTCGATGGTGGCGGACAGGTCGTGCACGGCGATGTTCTCCCGCTTGATGCGCGACTTGTTGCAGGCGATGCTCTGGATGCAGCCCATGGCCCCCGTGCACGTAGCGACGGTGATTGACAGTAGCAGCAGCAGCAGCAGCAGCAGCCAGGAGAGCCCGCTGGTGGGCCCGGCGGGCCTGGCGGGCGGTGCGGCTGACCGGCGCTCGAGCAGAAGCAGCACCGCCAGACCGAGCATGAGATGGAGCTGTAAGGCAAATGCGGGTGCTACCACCGCGTGTGTGTGAATGTATGTGATGTATATAGACCCCCCTCCTCTCCGGATCAGAGTCTTAATAAGGCGGCTTCGGTGGGGAAGCAGGTGGGGTTCAGTTCCAGGGGCTCCTCCGCGGGGATCAATGGAGCGTCATGCTCGGCATCCTCTCCAGCACGCCGGTGTCCGTCTCCCTGCACGCTCCCGTCAGGTTCCCCGCCTGCTCGAACCCCTGTCCGCAGCCCTTGATCCTCTTCTTCCTTCCCCGAGCTGTCATGTCACAAGAGGCGCCCCGGCACCGGCGGACACCGCGGGAACCGACGGTCGAGACGTGCCGAATCCTCGGCGTCGGTCATGCCGGTGAGCAGGACGGGAGGGAACCCCGGCGAGGCGACACGGAGGCTGCGAGGCGAACCATCCGAGCTGATGGTAGTCGACACGGGCGGGTCAAAACATGGCAGACGACGGGCGAGCAGACTGCCTGTCAACATATGCCGCGCGCTGATGAGTCGACGGCGGCGTGAGTGCGGAGAGACGCACGGTGTCACAGGGAACATCCGGGCGGCGCATCCCTACCTCGTCTGACGGAGGCTGCGCATGGCTGTGTGTCGCTGTTCAACCTGCGTGGTGCTGAAGATGCTGAGCGGACCAATGAGGGGCCGAGGGGAGCCGAGGGCGTGGGAGTGCACGTCCATCAGTGCACGCGAGTAGTTTTAAGAACCACGTCTCCACCATCATAGACCGGTGCTGGTGCGGGGGAAATTGTATAAATGCAAACTGAGCATAGACTGTCTCTTCAGTTATAGTTCTTAAAGAAACAGGTCGTCCCGGACACACGCAATTATATATTTGACATGGTCGTTATTGTTTTTGCAGCACAAGGCTAAGATGGGAAAACTTATAAGGCTGAACCCATATAGGACTCGTTAATGTACTTTTGACCCTCCATCCTTAAAATCTGATACAACTTCAGCAGGCAAACAGTTGATTGTTAGATGGAGTCACCTGCACAGCTGGCACGACGACATTTTTCAAAATAAAACCTCAGCTTCCTCTTACAGTCCAAAGACGTGCACGTCATCCGGTTTGGCAAATGACAATTGTCTGTTTGTGGATGTTTGTATCTCTGTGTTAATCCTATGATAAACTGAGGACTTGTCCATAATGTGAATTGTAGATTATTATTATTAGATTATTATTATTATTATTATTGTTGTTGTTGTTGTTGTTGTTGTTGTTGTTGTTGTTGTTGTTGTTGTTGTTGTTGTTGTTGCTGTTGCTGTTGTTCAGCCGAACAATTCAGAGGGCCTGGTACTCTTGGAAGAGCTATCACAATCATGTCACATCTTGTGCAAATAAAAAAAAAAAAAAATGAGGATAGAAAAATGGTACAAAGGTCGGATAGACAATAACAACAAGAAAACAAACAACGAAACATAATCAAGGAGACTTTTCCGGGATGGATAGCTAAGCGAAATTAAACACGGCAATACACAGCCATCGTTATCTCAAAATGCTGCTCAGTTTCATTCAATGAAACTGACAAGAATTACACTTATTTTGAAGTAAAACAAAAGCAACGAAACTGCGAGGCGCTCTTCTTACGTCACTTCCCTTTGGCGTCAGCCTCTCTGCTGATTCACAACACGTAGAGAAAGACAAACCTCTTCAGCGCAATTATGAAATAAGAAAATAACAACCCCAGGATATATTTGAGGAGGTTCGCAGCAGTGCAGTGAGGCAGCCATGGTGAGTATGCGATTCGTTGTCACGTTACAACGTTTTAAAGTATGAAACGCAAACACGTGTGCTACATGAAGCTAACGCAACTAGCCGTGGGGATGAAGTTAGTTAAGGCTGGATTTTCAACAACAAACACCGGGTCCCGCGGTGCTGTCGTTAGTATATGTAAAAGATTAACACACTATTAAATGTTTGTAAATTGTAAATAACAATAATCGTGATCCCGATGCCACTCATTGATTGATAATTGGTCTCCCATCAGGTCCCTGCAGACTTCAAGACCCTGATCCAGAGGTTTTATCAGCTCCAGTCTGAGCGGGTAGAGACTTACCAGCTCTTTGAAGAGTAGGTTCTGATCTCTACACTGCTGCAATAAGCTTTGTTTAAAAGCTGATGTGCTTTTAATTTTTCAGACCTTTTAGTTGTTTTTTTTTTTGTTGTTTTTTTGTTGTTTTTTTTTTAAAAAGACTTGACTTAAAAAGCCAAAAGCTATTAACTAAGCAAAATAGAACATGCCTGTAATGAGGGAAGGGGTGGAGGATATCCGTCTGCCTCAGTTCCATTCTCCACTCGCTATATCTAGTGCAACCCTCAATCATAAAACTCAGCTTTTTCCTTCTGTTGTTATATTTTTCTGCTTCCAGGGGCCATGAGGCATACCTAAGGACTGGGCCCCAGTATGACTTTGACCACTACAGGCAGCTGGTCCATGAGATCACGCAGGCCTTCTCTGGCATCTCCAAAGAGGTGCTGGAGATCAAGGAGAAGCTGCACAATGACTTTGACAGGCCGGACTTGTCGGAGCACATTGAGAAGTTGCAAAACAAGGAGAAGCAGAAACTTGAATTGGTTGGTGGACACTCTGGATTCATTGCTCTACTTTAACACTGTGTGCAAGTTTGCTTTTAATTAATTGTACCAATGCCTTTTTAAAGACAGTTTAACATATACTTAAATACTCTATAATATATAAATACTATACAAACAACATATAAATACTTTAAATGTATTTTATATCGGTTTAAAGAAAAACGTAAACTCACCCTAGTGTTTAGTATAGCTCCACTCTTTCACCAGCAGAGGGCAGATTTCTTACTGTTATCTGAATACAGCACAAGGGTTGACGTCATGGCCAGTTAATACCGCTGTTAGAATCTCCTCTCAGGAAACCATCTCTCTGATGCTCACGATGAGTCTTTTCACGTCTTAATAAACAGTTGATGATGCTGATTGACACTGATTTCTATTTCAGGCAACACTGTCGGCCTGAAGCTGCTGCAGTCAGTTTTTTAATTGTTGTTGGGTGAATGGAAAGATGGAAGCAGGGAGCTGTGGTCTTTAGGGACTGTATGCGGCATATCGTCATTGAGTTAAACCCCACCCTCCTTGCTTGCTACTATTGTCTTACAGCTTCTGTTATTTCGTTTGTCCTCCCCGTCCCTAAACCGATGACTCATTTGAGTAAACGTCCCTCTCTAACAGACGGCCAAGCTGCAGCTGGCCAGGCAGCGCGCCCAGGATCACCCGGAGGAGGACGACAGTCAGGAGAAGATCCAGGAGATCAAGCAGGAGTATGTGCAGCTAAGCCTCCCTTGCTCACTGTAAAACCTCACAGTCAGCTGCTTGCTCTAACAGCAGTCAATAGACAGTTTGAGGAAAGTGTCTTCGAAACCTGCCCTGAAGATGTTGTCAGTGTTGGTGTGTTTTCCGTATCCAGGATCATCAAGAACAAAGAGGCCCTCAGCGAGATCATGCAGGACTTCAAGTTTGACTGTGAGGAGGGTGACTGACAGCTCGACTCTCCACCGCAGTTTCCATCTTGAGCAGCGCGTATCGACGTGCCTGCCGGCCCCACCCTCTCTGCTGCAGTCCTGATTACCCAGGGGCCATTTTAGTCCTGCATTTTAAGGAGTTGATGGATGAAACAATCAGGAAAAAACATTGTATAATAATGTGTAAATACTAAGACTTTTCAGTCTTTATTCTTGTTTTTTCTCTTGTTTTATTTTTTTTTAAGTAAAAAAAAGACATTTTTGAAAGATAATGAAGTGTCATATTTTCATTCACAATTTTAAACAATATGCCAACATAGTCAACAATATAGATTTACCATGCATTGTGGCTTTATTTAAAATGTAATGGAATAGTATGAAGGAACACTTTCACAACTGGCAAAACTGCAGTTTCCATTTATGACAAAAACAATAATAATAATATGGCAAAAACCTTAACTTTATTTCCATTAAAACTATACCATACTTTCCCATGAGCAATTGCCATGTAAATGTCAGAAGTTCAGATTTGTGATAAAATTAAAAAGTACCGATTAATTAGCGCAATTACGATTGCCGAATTATTATTTGTGTAAACAGATCCATCTGGGTCCTCTGAGCTGAAGCTGGTGGACCTCCAAGGGCAGCTGGGGACCTTGAGAGGGCGCTCTTCCTCATTGAACATCTTAGAGATTCTAGAAAAGACAAAATTGAAAAAAAAAGTAAAATGTAAATAATTCATCACACTGGCTGTCGTTTCCATCTCTTCACTACTTACTTTACATCATCTCTCTTTAATTTATCGCACCTTCACCAATACGGCCCCTCCCCCTCCAGCCAATCAATGGCAACCTGTCCCTCTTTATGAACGCAGACATTATTTAGGAGACGCCGTTTGACCTTTAAAGCTCAGAAACCCCCCGGAAGCTGACAACCTAATTGAGTCAGGTGGAGTGGAGGTTCCCTGAGTTCAAGGACTGGGAAGCAGATAAAGGATCTGACCCCCCTTGCAGTCACACAGGAACCGGAGCCGGCGCTCTGCTCGCCATTTGGACCGAGTTATTTCTGTGAATGGGGCTCCTCATGCCGAGGCAATAACAAAACACAAAAGGGGCCCGATGACGCGCGCATGTCAGCCTCCCTTTGTTGTGGCCGCTCCGACAAAGATCCACAGTCCGCATCGTTAAAATATCCTATAAAATCAGGGGCGCATATCTGCTTTTATGCACCCCCGTCTGGGCCTGTAAAGTCCAAACCGCACATTGTACCTGATCTGGATGTGGAGTGAATGGATGAGACTCTCCAGAGCCAGTTCAGCGAGAAATCAGCGTCCGTGTGTGTGTGTTTCTGTGTGTCTGCACGAATATGCTGAGCACATGTTGGGACAAAAGCTGTGAAGCTTCTCAGGATGGGGAAGCACCAGTGGCTGCTGGTGGGATCCGTTCAGCCGAGAAGAACAATAATGATCATGATGATGATGATGATGAGGAGGAATGCTCACACTCACCTGGTTGCGAGCACGGCGCGTTTTCTGCAGCCACGCCCTCCACTGGTCGTAGAGCTTGATGGACATGCCACTGCAGCCTGACGCCTGCTTGCGAAGCCAGCCAAGGAACTGCTTGAGCTCCCGCCGCAGGGTGGAGTTCTGCTCGCCGGGCCGGGGGTCACACGAGCACCGCCGCAGCCACTCTGAGGGGAGGAAGAGGAGGGAGAGGAGGAAGAGAAGGAGGCACTCAGTAATGCTATTTACACTTATCTTGTTTTGCAATAAAATAAATAAATAAAATAATACTTTTTCAAAATCCCAAAAAAGGAATTAAAAATGTCTTTTTAAAAATATAACAATTAATTTAATTTGAGTCCCAAACAGAAAAATGTAACTAGGAGTAAATAAATATCATCCCAGTGCACATATTTAAATTAATTCATTTTTCATTGGAATTTTTTTTGAACATTTGTTCATTAATTAAACATTGTGTTTGCAATAGTCTGACAAATTAAAAAAAAAAAATTACATTTTTGAAAAAAAAAAATAAAGCCGATAAAAAGTGTTTCGTTTTTTCAGGTTGATGTTGCCAACGCTTGTTCACCAAATTCCATTTCGAGTTCTTTCCGAGAAAACAGCAGGGTCAACCTTCTTCCTCATGAGCAGCATAAAACATTATCTGTCCCCAAACCTGCTTCCACTCACAGTTTATGGGCTCTGTGTGTGACACAGACGAACAAACAGCGTTTTAACTTGATCGATCTTTGGGGGCCGACAACCCAAATCTATCAAACGTCCGCCCGACTCTTTTCAGTTTCTTATCCTGAGCAGGAAGATCTCTATCGAGGTAGCCAGCCCATTGATGTCTGTTGTGTCCCGGGTCACATGCGGTTTGGATCTGCCTGCCCAGGATGTTAAAACAGGGCAAATTGACGTTGTTTTCCTGACTTTAATCGCTGATGAAAGGTTGATAATCAAGAAGGGACCAAGTGGTCAAGACATGTGTACATCAGAGACAAACATTCTGAAAGCCAGGGGGGCAGGAGATCAAAAAAGAAAACAACGCTGACATTCGGAAGAATGGAGATAAAATGTAAAGTGAAAACATATTCATGAGACGTTTTCACTTTTCCTTTGGTGCGAGATGATGAAACAAACGGACCCTTGCTGGGTGTGGAGGCGGCGGCCGGATGGCTCCAGTCGCTCCAGATGCCGGCCTTCCTGGAGCCGTAGATGCCCACTGGGTTGCACCTAACCTGGACAAAATACACGGTTCCAGGTTTGAGGCCGGCCAGCCGGCACGAAGTCTGGTTCCCAACATTGTCCAACACCTGAGAGAGGATTTGTTTTTAGAAAAAGATGGAAGAGGATGCAGGGAAAAACAATGCATTTTAAACAGTGTCTGGCTTCAAAACAACTTAGCTTAATTATCCTCAGGTTACGTGAATTAAATCAACGCAATTATCGTAAACCAACACAATTTTCCAAAGAGCTCCACTAATGCACATATGCTTTATTTCAGGTTTAAAATCACCTTTACAATTAAAAATAATATCAGTAACTACTGTGATTAGTATTCTTATTGTCAACTCATCCTCATCATCACCACCAACAATATAAATACCAAATAAAATCTATCAAATAGAATAAATCAAAATGAAAATGTGTTAATTACAGGAGAAATTTAATAAAAATAAAAATAAAAATTTTACAGCTCTCTCTTTTTCTTTCTCTCTCTCTTTCTGGGTGTGTGTGTGAGAACCATAAATCACCTTCCACTCATTGCTGTCCTCCAGTCTGTAGCGGATCTGATATTTGGTCTGAAACAGGAAGTCCTTGAGCTTGGGGCTGCTTGCCCAGCGGACAGTCAGCTGGTCCTCCAGCTCGCCAACACGGTTCACCTTCACGTTGGCTGGAGGGTCTGTGGTCACTGCAGGAACGAGTGCAAGCAGCATAAATCATAGCAACAGTTTGCTCCGCGAGAGTTTGAACGATCTATGAAGAGAAACATCAGTATGCATTATGCAGAAATTCTGTGGGATTTTTTTTTAGAGGACATTGGTGAGTCTCATCCATGTTTTAATAATAATGTCTTCACAATATTTATTCTCACCATTTATTTAGCAGTACATTCATTTTGATGATGGTTTGTTTAATTTATTTCAGATAAAGTGCCGTGCAACCTGTGCAAGTTGGGGGAAAAAGACTCATGAACTTTATGGACATGATGGACAAATTTAGAGTAAACTGTCTACAGAAAATGGAGACTTCTCAAGTAAGTTCTAAATTTAATTAACTGTGCTCTTCTGTAATTACTGCAGCCTGACTGAAGGTCTGCGCTTGTTGAAAGTGTTTGTCAGTAGTTTATGGTCAGTCTGTCCCTCCACAGCCGTTTATCTGCTGCAGCGAAACCTCCATAAAGTCAGAGCTTTGATGGAGAGAGAAAAAAAAGCAAGCACACACGGCGGATGGAGTTTATTAAAGGGCTCGTAAAGTTGCTTCCAACTAGAAGCATTCTGTTTATTCGACTATTGTCCAAAGCAGTTTATTTATTTATTCATGTATTTATTTTTAGCTTTAATTTATTTGCAATGTGCACATAGAGCTGCATAAAAACTTTCAGGTGCTATATGTGTATGTGTATGTTATGTATTGATTATGTTTGTCACGGTACAGTTCTGCTGGTGCACTTTTTTCTCGGATTCTGTTTGTCTTTCTGTGTGTCTGTCTTCCGCCACCGTCCACACCTGACACCTGACTCGGCAATCAAGCACACCTGCTTATCATCAACTCATCACTACATCAGCGCCACTCTGATCCCCACTACCTGTGCGTGTTGGTGTTTCAGAACAAGTCTCACAGTTCCTTTTTGAGCTGCGTGACTACGAAAGAGGATTAGGGCCACAGGAAGAGAAAAAAATATTACAGGAAGGGGATTTTTATTTAAGATTAAAATGAGTAAATTCGTGAATAAAGTCAAAATTTCATGAAAAAAGTCGACGTAAAAAAGGCAAAATCTCGTGAATAAAGTCAAAATTTCGTAAATAAAGCTGATGTTAAAAAAGAGGAGATTTGGTGAATAAAGTCAACAAAAATAAAGTGGAAATTGGCGAGTAGACTGGATGGATGATGGCTTAACCTAGTTACCCACAGTCAAAAGTAAACTGCTGAAAACGGAAGTGCTCCACTAAACTCTTTCGACTTCATTCTCGACATTTTGACTTATTCGTGGTAAAATTTTTATTCACAAAATTTCGTCTTTTTATGTCAACTTTATTGTCTAATTTATGTCTAAATTTTGACACAAATGTCAAAATTTATCCTAATTATTTTTCTCTTCGTGGCCCTAATCCTCTTCTGTAGTTTGACACCCTCATTGTGTTGTGTTAAAAAGTCAATGAAAAAAAACAACTCAACAGGAGCTGAAGACAAGAGAAACAAAATACGACAGCTGCAGAACAAAGCATGGGATGAAAAAAAATTAAATGAAGGAGAGCAAGTGAAGTGGAAATGGATGGAAAAAAAACATGAATTACCAAAGCAAAACATTGAGGAGGGTAAAATGATAAATTCACCAACCTACATCAAGAACGTCCAGGATGATGATGTCAGAGGTGGCCGAGCCCAGCTGATTGGCTGCCTCCACCCAAATCTCATAAGGCGTGAAGAGGGCGAGGTCGCGCGGGATGTGGCA